>NC_042620.1:128905333-129209071 GCF_901001135.1 Rhinatrema bivittatum | reverse complement strand
CATATAGGGAAAAAAATCCATGCTATAGTTACACAATGTTAGGTTCTATATTAGGTGCTACTACCCAAGAAAGAGATCTAGGCGTCATAGTGGATAACACATTGAAATTGTCGGTTCAGTGTGCTGTGGCAGTCAAAAAAGCAAAAAGAATGTTGGGAATTATTAGAAAGGGAATGGCGGATAAAACAGAAAATGTCATAATGCCTCTGTATCGCTCCATGGTGAGACCGCACCTTGAATATTGTGTACAGTTCTGGTCGCCGCATCTCAATAAAGATATAATTGCGATGGAGAAGGTACAGAGAAGGGCTACCAAAATGATAAAGGGAATGGAACAGCTCCCCTATGAGGAAAGACTAAAGAGGTTAGGACTTTTCAGCTTGGAGAAGAGACGGCTGAGGGGGGATATGATAGAGGTGTTTAAAATCATGAGAGGTCTAGAACGGGTAGATGTGAATCATTTTTTTACTCTTTCGGATAATAGAAAGACTAGGGGGCACTCCATGAAGTTAGCATGTGGCACATTTAAAACTAATCGGAGAAAGTTCTTTTTTACTCAACGCACAATTAAACTCTGGAATTTGTTGCCAGAGGATGTGGTTAGTGCAGTTAGTATAGCTGTGTTTAAAAAAAGGATTGGATAAGTTCTTGGACGAGACGTCCATTACTTGCTATTAATTAAGTTGACTTATATAATAACCATCACTATTATTAGCAACAGTAACATGGACTAGACTTAGTTTTTGGGTACTTGCCAGGTTCTTATGGCCAGGATTGGCCACTGTTGAAAACAGGATGCTGGGCTTGATGTACCTTTGGTCTGACCCAGTATGGCATATTCTTAGGTTCTTATGTTCTTATGTTTTAAAAGGCCTAAAACACTGTCTTCTATTTCTTTGGTAGATTGCCCAATCTCCTCTGTCACATCCCATATGCCTGTAATGATTGACCTTTGCCCCTTGATTTCTTCCAAATTGGCTAGGAGATTGGTAGTCTTATTTCCATATTTATAAAGTTTGGGGTAGATTTTGAAAGGAGCACACACGGCGGACATGTGCGCTCGCTACCTGGCTACGCGCATGTTATAAAATCAGAGATCGGTGCACGCAAGAGGGTGAACAATTGTGCACCTTGCGTGTGCCAAGCCCACTCCGAGCCACGCTGCCTTCCCCGTTCCCTACCCCCCCACCCCACCTTCCCTTCCCCTACCTCCCCCGCCCATTCCCCCCTATCTTTTCCTTTTTTTAACTTCTGTTTCACATCTTACTTCAGCCCTGGGGCCAGCGCGCGATCCCAATCACAGGGGCAAATGGCCACTGTGCCTGGATCCTCTGGCTCTGCCCCTGCCCCCACCCCGCCCCCTCCCCATCCCCTTTTTGCAAGCCCCGGGACTTACACGTGTCCCGGGGCTTTACACGCATTGCCAGGCCATTTTAAAATAGGCCCGGCACACGTAACCCTTTGAAAATCTGGCCCTTTATTTTTAAAAATAGTAACTCATTTTCTAGCTTTTTGGAACAATAAACAATTTGATATGTAGCAGGCTCTTTAATCTTTTGGGGCTAAAGTGTCTAGATGCAGAGCTTGGGCTTATTTAACATATCAGTATAGTCTTAAAAATGTCAGCATTTCTTTTTTTTTTGGGCACATATGCTATTACCTGACTTCTCATTACTGTCTTGCTGGCTTCTTACATCAAAGCCAGTGAAACAGAGTCAACATCATTGAAGAACACATACTCTCTCCACTAAAAGATGATGAATTTTAAAAGCCCAGTGTGTGCATCAATTAGGGGATGCACGAATATATCAGGGCAGTGCAAGCCGAGCGGATTTCAAAAGCCACCTTAATACGCACGCACTTGCTGCTACACACACAAATGAAAAGTTCCAAAAAGGGGCAAGGCACAGGCATGGCCTGGCCGAGGCATGGGCCTTTCTGAATCTAAAACAGAATTTTGCTTGTAAATACTTACGTGAACTGGCGCGTGCCAAGGTCCCCTGCCTTGTAATTTTACTTCTGCTATGGATGACATGTAATTTATAAAACAAAAAAATCTAAGTAGATCGATGGGACTTTAAAAGCTGGGGATAACAGGGGAGAAGAGAGGCTATTAAACTAGGGGAGTTTGGAAGTCCTATCCCTTTCCTGGGTGAACTGGGAACAAACTGAGAAAACTGGTAATGGCTTTGGTGCACGTGTCTATTAAAATCCCCCCACTTATATGGTAGACATGGAATTTGTGTGTGTAGGCAAACGTCCACTGAAAATTGCATGCTCATGTGTGCGCAGTCAGGCTATTTTATAAACTGCATGCATATAGGCGTGAATGTTATAAAATGGCCACGTTTCTGGATGCGGGCTGATGAACACATGTGCACCCACGCGCCTGTTTAAAAGTTATCATCCCAGAGCGCAGGTACTCATGGAAATTCTGATCTCAGTAAAGACCAGGATTCATTCTCCATTTGAGCGCCTTCTCGCTGAGGTCTCCATTTTCCAATCTGGGAATTATTGGCACATGATTTGAAATGGTTATGATGCCAATTTTTGACTCTCTCACCTCTGAGAAGAGACCTTTTGAGTCCAGAAAGTAGTCCAAGATCAATTAGCTTTTATTCAGATTAAGTGTCCATGAGATATCCAGCTTCCCAGCTCTGCATTTACAAAATTTACCCCCATCTTGTCCTAGATTGGCTTATACTGCCTCTATGGCTTACAATTTATTCTGTAATCAGCTACCACATTAAAATCACCCCCCCCCCCCATAATCAATTTATAATCAGGGAACCGTAGTAACAGACAATAACTCTGTACAAAGTCATGGGTGCATATATCCCGGGCATAGATATTGCAAAACTCCAACCTCTACCCAAATAAATTGCTGTATGCCATGATATATTTGCCCTCTTCATCTGATACATAATGTTTCATCTGACAGGGCATTTGCTTGAGGATAAGAATTTATATTCTTCTTTGCCTGTGCATATACAGTATGAAGAGAAGTAACACTGTCCCACCCATTTTTTTTTCAATTTGAGGTGTTCTACATTGGACAGATATGTCTCCTGAATCATAACTATGTGGTCTTTTGCTTGTTAAAAATAGGAAAATAGGGCAGAGAGAATCTCAAATCTCCTTGACTGGATGCTTTAAAGCATTCAATTTGCATAGATTGAACCCTGGGAGTTTGTCTTTTGTTCTACATTTACGTGATTATGAGTCCCTCCCAATGCAGTTTATTGTACAAAACACGGTCCGTGTCAGGGAACCGTGTAACCCTTTATGAATTTGTAATATCAATTGATACATATGAACTATTATAAATAAAATCTCCTTTGAATCTAAAATTGAAGGACATTTGAGATTCTCTCTGTCCCAGTTTCCTATTTTGATTATTTTGTGGTATGGGCAGTCACCTTTGTTTTATTTCCTTTTGCTTGTTAAACACAGTTAGCAATTTCTGATGCTTAATTGGGGAATGCACTCCACCAACATTCAAGCATGATAGAGTTACTATAGGCAGAATAAATTTTTTTTTAAATAAAAGTAAATAAACATCCAAGCATTTACCTTAACCTTCATTTTTTTGAAGGGGTTAATAAACGTGGATAAAGGTGAACCAGTAGATTTAGTGCACTTGGATTTTCAGAAGGCGTTTGACAAAGTCCCTCATGAGAGACTTCTAAAAAAACTAAAAAGTCATAGGATAGGAGGCAATGTTCTTTTGTGGATTACAAACTGGTTAAAAAACAGGAAACATAATTTTTCTCAGTGGAAAAGGGTAAACAGTGGAGTGCCTCAGGGATCTGTACTTGGACCGGTGCTTTTCAATATATATATAAATGATCTGGAAAGGAATACGACGAGTGAGGTTATCAAATTTGCGGATGATACAAAATTATTCAGAGTAGTTAAATTACAAGCGGATTGTGATACATTACAGGAGGACCTTGCAAGACTGGAAGATTGGGCAGCAGATGAAATTTAATGTGGACAAGTCCAAGGTGTTGCATATAGGGAAAAATAACCCTTGCTATAGTTACATGATGTTAGGTTCCATATTAGGAACTACCACCCAGGAAAAAGATCTAGGCATCATAGTGGATAATTCTGTAAAATCATCGGCTCAGTGTGCTGCAGCAGTCAAAAAAGCAAACAGAATGTTAGGAATTATTAAGAAGGGAATGTTTAATAAAACAGAAAATGTAATAATGCCTCTGTATCACTCCATGGTGAGACCACACCTTGAATACTGTGTACAATTCTGGTCACCACATCTCAAAAAAGATATAGTTGCGATGGAGAAGGTAAAGTGAAGGGCAACCAAAATGATAAAGGGGATGGAACAGCTCCCCTATGAGGAAAGCCTGAAGAGGTTAGGGCTGTTCAGCTTGGAGAAGAGATGGCCGAGGGGGGATATGATAGAGGTCTTTAAGATCATGAGGGGTCTTGAACGAGAAGATGTAAATCGGTTATTTACACTTTCGGATAATAGAAGGACTAGGGGCATTCCATGAAGTTAGCAAGTAGCACATTTAAGACTAATCAGAGAAAATTATTTTTCACTCAACGCACAATTAAGTTCTGGAATTTGTTGCCAGAGGATGTGGTTGGTGCAATTAGTGTAGCTGGGTTCAAAAAAGTTTTGGATAAGTTCTTGGAGGAGAAGTCCATTAACTGCTATTAATCAAGTTGACTTAGGGAATAGCCACTACTATTAATTGCATCAGTTGCATGGGATCTTCTTGGTGTTTGGGTACTTACCAGGTTCTTGTGGCCTGGTTTGGCCTCTGTTGGAAACAGGATGCTGGGCTTTATGGACCCTTGGTCTGACCCAGCATGGCAATTTCTTATGTTCTTATGTTCATTATTGGTCAACAAGGAAGAAAATCTGCAACCTGCTGAAGCAGGCTACAAATGACATTGCTCCACTTCCCCAGATGCCTTCCAGCCCAGGCACCCAGGCATCAGTACAGAGAAACACTGATCCACACTTACCCGGATCAGCACTATTATTGCTAGATTTACTCCTTTGGTCATCCATCTCTCTCTCTCAGGGACCATGTTCCACTAATTCACACATACAATCAAACAGGTGTCCACAGCTATCCAATTACCCACCACACACAGAATAACAAATGTTACCCCCTATGCTCCAAGGGACCACAACCCTCATCTCCTCCAGGCTTCCCCCGGGGTATGCCCAAACAAGTTCCCCACATAAAACTGAAATGACAGTCATCAACTGACGGGCCATACCAAAAATGTGGACATGGTCTCAACAAATAAACTTAACTTAAAACAACAGAGCTCTGCCTATTGGCTTCCTGTGCTCATGAAGTCTACCAACTAGCAGACTGTCCTTAACCACAAGGAGTAAATAATGTGCTCCCGTGAAAAAATACTAAAAAGAAAACAAAAGTCCAGAGGAGCCCATAATATAGACCGCTGATAACAGTGGTCCTCATTTCCATGTCACTGTTACCTCATTGCCTTAAATAGCTTTTTTTTTTTAATTATGTCTGAAAGTGGAATGCTCATTGTTGTCAGACACCACAAGTGAAATTGCCAAGGCCTGATAATGCCTAATCTTGCATCCATTGGACAAATTAATCTGATTAAGAAATACTTTGGCCTCTGACTTAAGGGCAAGAGCCTGATATTGCCCTTGTGGTAAACCTGAAGCTTTGCTGGGTACAGCAATGCAAATTTGACTCCTTTGTGGTGTAGTGCCAAGCACATTGATGCCATTTCCTTGTGCATTGAAACCATATATTGAGAGAAGCATCTTATGACCATTGTATTCCAAGGTTTCCACTCTCTGGAAGGCCTTGAGAAAGTTGACTTTATGTGCCCAATTTAAGTTTCAGATGAGTACAGGCTGAGGCCTGCCCTTGGGCTCATGACATGATGCACATGCTCACAGATAAGCTGAACAGCCTGGTTGTCAAGGCCCAACTCATGTGGTAGCCGAGTCTCAATCCAACCAACAAATCAATATCCACCACTGATTCTGGCAGCCTCACTAAACATAGGTTATTCTAAAGATTTCCATTTTCTTGATCATCAAGCTGCTCAATCAGTCACATATTTTTCATCAGCAATTCAGTGATTTGTTGTTCAGCCTGCACCATCCAGTCTTCCTGGCCTGATATTCTTTATTACGTGGCTTCCATTCTTTTTGCATGGGACTCCAAGCTCCCTTTTATCTCATCCATTTCCATCTGAAGTTTAATTAGCCATTCATCAAAGGTGGCTGATACTGCTATAGTGATTTGCTGCAACAATTCTTCAGACATCACTGCCAAGATTTGGTCTCCTCTCTCCCCCCAGTGGCTGTTGCACTTTGCCAGCCTTCACTTTCTCTCAGTTGCCACGCAGGGCCTTCGCACTCAGCTCGCTCCTCCCCTCCCGCAACGTTAGTAGCCAGTTGTTGCTTAGACTTCTAATTTGAGAGATTAAATGTCCATTAAAGAGTGTCCAGTGGCCGTGCTCAAATGATTGCTATAAAACTGTGGGGAACATGTCAGAAGCTCGTTCCCCTTGCGTCCAATCAGCAGGCAGCCACAACTGGAAATCCCCATCCTTTTTCTCTTAATGGCATAATTCATTTGCGAACATGGCTTTAAAGTACCAGTTTATAGATGGCAAACTGTGTTACTAAAAGCACAATGAGGAGGAGCTGGTGAATAATTCAGTTCTATAATTATGCTAAAGCATGCCATTAATTTTTTCATTCAACTTATATATTTATGAACAATTTCATTTTAATACAAATGAGGTATTATGTGCTCTTCTATTTTTTGAGCTGCTGTCTAATGCATTACCTTCAACAATGTTTTATGCTAGACCCTATTCCTACACTACAATCTTGGGCCTCAGTGCCCAAATGGTTACATAAAGAGTTTTGACATTTCTTTACAGAATGCATTTTAACAAAGTTCATGTCATTGGCATCTCAAGTGCAGTGCACATAAACACACAGGTAGTAACATATAGTTAGAGAAAAAGTAGTGTTTCTATGTGAAGCTATTTGGCTTTGCAATGGTACATTCTAGGTAAAGATTTTCTATGAAAGATTAATGATTGCATCAACATGACATAACAATGGCTTTGTATTCTCATTCTGTACAACTGAGTTTCCCTTAGCTCTGATTAGAAGTAGACATAATAGGAGATAATGAAGCCCTTAATAAAAAGTCTTTGCTTTTTCACTAAAATTACACTTGTTATGTGCTGTAATGATACTGGATTTAGATGGTACCCTGGAAGAGATAAGTAATGTCGCATCAACAGACCACTGAAGACACAACTGGCGTTAAGAAAATGTGCAGGAAGAAAAAATCAAAAGGAAATTTCTTCAGAGCTTTAAAAAAAATATTAATGAATGAAGCCATGTAAGTCTCACATGTCTTAGCGTCCAGTTCTCTCAGAAATGGTTAAGTACAGTGTGCTTTTTTATGCATTCTTTACAGTAGGAACACTTTATATACCTGATGAGTTGTCTGTATTACTCCTGCACATGCACAAAATCTTATGCATACAATTTTCCTGACAACATAAAGGTACACATGTAACAGGAAGGTAAAGCATGTAAGTTTTTAAAAAAAGATTCAAAGCAGGACAAGGGAGGGGAGAATACAAGAGGAGAATGAGTGGGCAGCAGTAGGAGAAGGAGAAGAGAGGGTGAGTAGATGTACAGAACACCTTTGGAAATTTTGTGTATTCCACAGAGTACACGTTTCAATCTTGTTTAAAGTCAAAGCACAGATTTTTATAAGGAAATCAGGGGATTCTAAACTGTTTTGCATTGTATAAATTGCTGAAAAGTATTATTTGTGTTAATGTCAATATTTCATTGTAAAATGTAAATATCTTTATGATATTTATAATATTTGGTTAAAAAAAAATCTTACCAGCAGAGAATAGTGCTCTTATAACTTTTCCTCTAAAATTTAATTACTTTATATGCAAACTCAATCTCATTGATCTTTTTTGTTAATGGGTGAAAAAAATAATTTAAGAAATCCTTGACTGTACATCAATTAATTAATTGGATAAATAAAAACAATAAGGTATGTAAATTAAAGTTGCTTATTTTTATTCCCTTACCACTCTTCTGATGTCACCAAGACCCCTCCAGGAACCAGCCTATCATCTCCCGATCTAATCAATTGCCTTCTGGGGCTGTTAAATCCCCTCTAATTTTCCTGATATCACTAAATTGCTTCCAGGAGCTACAGAATACCTTCCAACTCACATCCGATGTCCATACCTGGGAACTTTTCAGATTTTACCCAGAAGCTCCTGTAATTTGTATCAATTACCGAGTCTCCAAGGAAACACTAGAAAGCTCTGAACCTCTCAGTTTACTGCTCCAGGCATTTCTGTTCAGGAAGCCTGTAGAAAACAGGAGGAGAGGAGCTAGAGAAGGAAGTAGGGCAATTGTTTTCTGCTTTGTAGTGTCTGCTCCAACTTTACCCCGTCCTCTTCTTCGGTAAGCCTGCAAGGAACAAAAGAGGAAGGGTGAATCTGGAACAGGCACTGCAGGCAGCATGTGAGGAGAAGCTATAGGGCAGGAATTGAACAGATACAACACAGTCTGCAGCTGTGATTTCAGGGCTTGGGATTCAGTTGATGATGGAGTGAGGAAGAAATAGTCAGGGACCTGTGACTTATTATGGAATTGAGGAGAAGGAGAGTGCTGTAATCATCCCTGGAGTGTGGAGAAGGATGGGAGAGAGAATGAAGATCAGTGGGAGGCTAGAGGGTGGAAGAGGTAAAAATGATATGCATTTTGTCTGTCGTCCCCCCCTTCCCTGCTAATCAACAGCAATCTTGGGGTGACCACAGCAGAAAGGTTACCAGGTATGCCAATGTCAACAAAGTCTCTCTGTGGACATCTAAACCCCTGTCCACCTTTCCAGAATGGTTAATGACCCCGTGGTCTGATCCCTTTTTTGTTGGATCATCACTGAATTCCAAATGGCATCACCTAGTAGCTGTCACAATGTATCAATGCTTTTTAATGGACACTGAAACAGTCCTCTTAGCTGATGGCAGCCTTTAGAGCCAAGTCACTAAGGGCTGCTATCGCTTAACATACACATTAAAGGCTTCTCACTTGCATACTAAAAATGGCCTAATCACTATTGCAGTGCTTTCCAATCCTGTCTTGGAGGTACACATAACCACTCTGGGATGCAAATATTCATGAGATAGATTTGAATATATTGGGAACCCAATGTATGCAAATCTGTCTCATTCTTATTCATTGTGGCATTCTTGAAAACCTAAATGGATAGGTGTGCCTCCAGAAGAGGGCTGGGAAATTCTGTGCTAATGGTTTATTATGGTTGAAAACCCACCCTAAATCAGGCATATATATGCAAAATATGTAAATTGAGTGATAATGAGCTAAATTTAACAAAGCCTGCCAGTCCCTAGTAAATTTAACATATGATTGAATTAATAATCACTTCTGCGTTCACAGGTTATACGATGCAAGTGAGAAGCCTTCACATTGTTGAAGTCTGGTAGCAAGTAATACATGAAGTATATGAACAAGTTTGATGAATGCTAATTTGATGTATGATTTACCTTGTACATTTCACAAATATTGACTTGTTTTATGATAATTTAAAAACTTTAGGGTATATTTTTTTAAAAAGTGTGCATGGTCTACATGTGCATGCGCTACCTGGTGCGCACACATGTACGCCTGATTTTATAACATGCGTGCATGTTATAAAACACCCCTTCCCCTAAATTCCCTTGCTAGCCCTACTCTAACCCCCCCATCCTTTGTCTTACCTTTTGCCCCTGTCTCCGGGCAGGCGTAAGTTGCGTGCGCCGGCAGGCTGCCGGAACACGATCCTCCGATACAGTGGCAATGCCCGCTCTGTCAGAGGCCTCTGGACCCCGCCCCGCCCCTTTTGTAAAGCCCCAGGACTTACACGTGTCCCAGGGCTTTATGTGCGTCGCCGGGCCTTTTAAAAATAGGCCCATTACTTTTAGACTGCTGTCTTTGTTTTTTCTGTGTAACCTCTGTGAGTAAGATCCTTCCCTCTGTGAGTATCTTTTAATTTTGAGTGGACAGAATTTAATTGTCACCACTGCACTAGAGGCCCCAGAGGTTAAAGCTTCTTCTCTCCTGGTGAACCCCGGCACCCAGGGCTGAAGTCTTGATTTTGAGTAGGTATGAGAGATCTGGGAAAGAAATCATGGGCCCTGGGATTTTGCTGTAGCCCCCTGTATTAGGGATGCTCAAAACCAAGAGGGGGATAGATAACAAACAACAGAAATCAATAATTGATCTAAAATGGCAAAATAAAACACATCAAATCAATAGAACTAATAAGTACATAACTACTAAATCATTACCCACTATAGAGCAGAGCTCTGTGGCAATCAAAATAAACAACATAAATCAATAATTGATCTAAAAATGGCAAAATAAAACACATCAAATCAATAGAACTAATAAGTACATACTACTAAATCATTACCCACTATAGAGCAGAGCTCTGTGGCAATCAAATAAACAACATAAATCAATAATTGATCTAAAATGGCAAAATAAAACACATCAAATCAATAGAACTAATAAGTACATACTACTAAATCATTACCCACTATAGAGCAGAGCTCTGTGGCAATCAAAATAAACAACATAAATCAATAATTGATCTAAAAATGGCAAAATAAAACACATCAAGTCAATAGAACTAATAAGTACATACTACTAAATCATTACCCACTATAGAGCAGAGTTCTATAAAGTCTGAGGATAAGGATAAGTCAGCTCAGCCCTGTTAATCTTGGGAAATATTTTTGCTTGAAGTCACAGAAAGTTCTGCAGAGCTTCAAAACACATTTGTTCCAACTCGCATTTCAAACATTTGTTCCAACTCGCATTTCAAACATCCACTCAAGAACAAGTTTAATGCTCACTCATTTTCATTTCCACATCCATCAGATTCATCTCACTCCTTCCCCTTTTACCTTTTCCCTATTCCCCTCTTATTAGCTACACTTCCATTTTTTCATACCCCTCCCCCTTCCCTACCTTCCCCTGATAAGTAGTCCAAGCAACATATTTTATTATTTTGTTTTTGAGTAATTAATTTGATTTATCTTTAAGCTAAATTTTAGCTATTAACTAATTTTTGTATATTTTAATTTATTTTAATTTGATTTTCTTTGAATAATTTTATTTTAATCATGTAAACCGTTTTGACAAAAACTCATTTTATAAAACGGTATATACATTTTTTAAATAAATAAAATTTAAATTTAAATAAATAAATTATATTCTCCAGATAAAAATACAAAATGTTCTCTTTCCTTAGTGAATTATAGGATTTACTGTGCACCCTATCCAGGGTTCTTTACAAGGAGTAAAACGAATATACCACAAGCAATCCTAGGCAGTATAGAGCAGGATTAAAGTGAACCAAGGGGAAACTGGGAAAATGAGAGCAAGTAAGACAAACCCAATTTGGAGAAGCAGACTTTTAACTGAAATCACAAGGGAAAAGAGATCATGAATCCTGAATGGCAGGGAGGGGAGTGGGGGGTTTTGGATAGCCTTAATGGCATGGGGGAGAGCAGTGCAAGAGTCCATGTAGTCCAGTGAGCTAGTTGGGGGGAGGGGGAAGAGACTAAGAGGGAATGGCAGGAGTCAAGGGTTTTTATTTGGAGGGAGACCATAAGTCAGGATCTCCTCTCTGTGTTAAATGTTTGTGTACTGATTCTGCTGGCGTGCTAATATTATTTAACACCAACACATAAGCAATTGCTAAGTTCACCATGGCCCAGTGGCCTCAATAAATTAGGTTGGGCTTTCTAACTAAGGTAATAAGTGCTAATAAGTTCATTATCACCCTGTTTGTATATTTTGCATATGTGCATGCTAATTTTTAGCTCACGGACACATACCCATTTTAGTTTGGATTTTCACCCATGCTAAATAGTGATTGGGCCATTAATTAATGTGTATGCTAAAATTTATTTTTTAACTTTTCTTTTAAATATTAAGTGATAGTGGCTTCTAGTGACTCAACCCCCAAAGGTTGCTATGGGCTAAAGTGGCTTTTTTCAATTTATAACATTAAGATGGGAATCAAGGTGCCTGGTCTGTCAGACTTTTATGGTAGGGCTCATGCTTATTGCTAGGACTCGTGGAAGACAACTGACTTTAAAACTGAGAGACATCTCCAGTGCAACTAGAACTATTCCCCTTCTGGCAGCACAGATACAAAAGCAGCCTGATTTACTATGCTTTTTCCTACAGACACAGAATAAATCCTGCCCTAATTCATGTCACTGGATTCCACCAGTGTTAGTCAGTGTTAGTCAGAACATTAATCTTGTTAATTGAACCTCGGTATATAAAAAGTTATAAATAAATAAATAACAGTCCATTGATACAATGCCATCAAAATAAGATACATTCTCCAATGCCAGCAATATGAATGACTCTGTTTTCAGTTTGGTTCACACCTTTCCACAGAAACATGGTACTCAAAGCGTGTTACAATGAAAAATAACATAGCATTTAATATCATATAATTGTAATGGTGACTTTACAACTTTACTGAGCATTTTCTCTACTGACAACTTTTGGGGATTTTGTATATTTTGAATCCTTCCCATCCTGTGGCCATTCCCCTTTTTTGGGATGGGTTCTGCTCTATATTTGGTAGTTCAAGCTCTTGCAGAGAGGCTTGGTGGAGAAGCTCTTGAAGAAAGACATCTAGAGTCTGGAGAACTTCCTGGCTAAGAGGTTGAGGTGTTTCTGGGTGGGTTTCATGGCTTATCAATTGAAGAAGGCGTTTTGGTAGGCGTCAAAGTTTACCAGCTGAAGAAGTTTGAAGAAGATGAGAGTTTTTTGGATTTTTGTAGTTTTGACCAGTACACATTCCCTGGAAGGGCTGGATTTTACAGTGGTTTCAACAAGAGATCAGTAAACAGTGTGGCAGAAATTGCTGGAAGTGAGTTTTTAACAAGTAATTTTTAACCACTTTCCAGTAGTGAAGCTAATATCACCTTTCTGGAGGGATCGGATTTTTATCCACTTTGCTCCTGCCGCCAGTAAACAGATGGGACAGCGACTACTGGTTTTGAATGAGTTTTGTATCCAGTTTTGAAGTTACCATGTTTTCTTCTATACTAGACATCAATTTAGATCACAGGAGAACAGTTAGGAAGTGGTGCACTATGGACAGAAAAACTGCAGCCTGGGAATTGTTATTTTGCATTCAATGCTTCTGAGTTTTTCCATTTTGGATTGGATTTTGTTTTTGAAGTTAAACTTGTTGAACACTACTTTTAGACTGCTAACTTTGGCCTGGATTCATCATTCTTCGCAGAATGATGAATCCAGCGAAAACGGGGGGGCTGGGGGTGAAGGGGGTGGGCCTACGAAACCCCGCAGCCTTTGCACCACGGCAGTGCGATTTCATCGGCCGCGGTGTGCCGGCTGCCGGCTTTCGCACCCAATAGCGCCACAGTGAAAGGTGGTGCTATTGAGCGCACTACTGGTGACGATAATGTTAGTAACATTATTGCCGCCAGCGAAGACACCGCCAAGTCTGCCCCCTCGCCGCCTCGACTCTTCCCCTCGCTGCCCCGACTCCGCCCCGACTCAAATTTCATTCTATCGCACTCGAAAAGGGCCTTTTCACGTGCGATAGAGGCTTATCGCATGCGATACAGTTGTATCGCATCGGATAAGCCTTTGGAAAATATCCCCATTTGTTCTTTCTGTGTGACCTCTGGGGCCGATGCAATAAAATTTGCGGAACACGGGCGCTGACTTTTCATGCAATAAATAAATTAAGGGCTCACGCTAGCGCGACCTTAGCACCTCCTTGCTAACGTGACCCTGCAGTAACAGGCGGTCTGGTGGTTATGAAAAACAATGCCAATAAACTCGGTGTCGGTTTTCATAACTGCAGCCGGCCGGTTATGAAAACCGACGCCGAGCATATCAGCGTTGGTCTTCAAAGTGGCTGGCAGAGTTTTGTTTTCTTTTTTTTTAACTTTAAAATAAGTACAGAAAAGCAGTTTTTTCTGCTTTTCTGTACTTTTTTCAGTGCATTCAGATATTAACGTCTGCTCCAGGCAGGCATTAATATCTGAGCGATAAATGTGCATCTGAGACACACATTTATTTTACTGCATGCGGAGTTAATGAGTAATAGCCTCATTCACATGCATTTGTATGTGATGAGCGCTATCTCATTCACTCTGCGTCAGACGTGCGTTAATTAGGCGCTAATCCCCTTATTGCATTAGGGGGTGGATTAGCGCCTATTTAACCCGTGTCTGACAGTGGGTTAAACTGTGCACTCGGCTGAGCGCACTGTATTGCATCAGCCCCTCTGTGAGTAAGATCCTTCCCTCTGTGAGTATCTTTGAATTCTGAGTGGACAGAATTTAATCATCACCACTGCACTTAGGGCCCCAGAGGTTAAACCCTCGTCCTTCTAAGTGAATCCTGTCACCCAGAGATGAAATCTGATATTTTGAGTAGTGTGAGATATCTGGGAAAGGACATGGCCCTGGGATTTTTCTGTAGTCCCTGTATTAGGGATGCCCAAAACTAAGAGGGAGATATATAACAAACAACAGAAATCAATAATTGATCTAAAAATGACATAATAAAACACAAGGATAAGTCAGCTCAGCCCTTTTAACCTTGAGAAATATTTTCCTTAAAGTCACGGAAAAAATGGCAGAAAGTTCTGCAGAACTTCAGGCAATTATATTCTCCAGATAAAAATACAAAACTTTTTCTTTTTTTTAGTTTAGTTAATTATAGTATTTACTGTGCACCCTATCCAGGGTTCTTTACAAGGAGTAACAGAATATATTACAGTATATAGCAGCATTAAAGTGAACCAAGGGAAAACTGGGAAAATGAAACTAAGACAAACCCAATTTGATGGCTTTTAACTGAAATCAAAAGGGAAAAAAGATCATGAATCCTGAATGACAGGGAGGAATTGGATTCTACAGGAAAAGAATTAGCAAAAAAGGAAAGCATGATCTGCGAAGTTGACTCAAGTAAGACTATTAGAGCACTTAGCAATTATTGTTTCATTAAATCTGATTATGCAGCAAAGTCGTTATCATGTAAGAGCTCATCAGACTTAATTTAAAAAGTATTTACTAAAGTGACTAGAGTTGTCTGAGTTGACAGGGTTTTTTGTGATTTTCAAACTTTTATAATAAACAACCTTTTACTCTGTAAATTCTTCCTTTTTAATTGAGGACTTTTTATGCTATCATAGTTCTCAATGTGAAATCATCTTTTATTAAGCTCCTGTCAAGGTCCTATAATGCTTATATGGAATGATCAGATTTCCCTTCTCTATATCCTTACTTTCATGAAAATCAATCCCCCTTGTGACATTCTTTCTTATATAGCAACATCGTAACCTAATGAATGACAGCATATAAAGACTAAAATGGCCCATTTAGTCTGCCCAATTGAGGCTAATGTACTTGGGCATATAAGTGTCCCCAATTGCTATACCACACCAGCTTCCTCTCCCCACATTTTTTAATTAACTTCTCTATCCTTTTACCTCAACTGAATAACCTCCCAAACATGGACAAAATCTGTTACATTGATGGGCTACACTGTCTCCATTAGTAAGCCCCTTTCATGTTGAAACCCAGCCTTCCTATGTTCATTGAAGTTTGGGCTTATTGGAAATCAGCCTTTCTGGAGGTCCAAAGCAATTATATCACTGCTGTTTAGGACTGTAATTACCCTCTCTGTCCATCTCTTTTATTAACTTCTTAATTTTTCTTTATACCTTTATACTTTTTACAGTTCTTTTGTTATGAATCCTGCCCGCGGCCCCCCCCCCCCCCCCCGCGAGCAGGCCCCTCACCTTGCTACCTGTTCTCGATGCAGCCGGATGCCGCCGACATTGGGCCTTCTGCGTGGCCGGAGCTGCGGACTCTGTTTGCCTCTTGCAGCCAGAGGCCACCCATCATGCTCTCTTCACCGCGGCCAGAGCCGTGGACTTCTTCACCATCTTCGTGGCTGGAAGCCGCAGTCCCCGGACTTGCCTGGTGGCCGTAGCCGCTGCCGATGTCAGGGTCTGCTCCTCGGCCCAGCCCTGCTTCTCCACATCGATGTCGGTGCAGGGCTGCTGTCCACGGTCCTGCACAGTTTCCTGTTCCTGCTCCTAGGCTTGCGGCCGCGCCTCCCTGCCAGATTTAAATCGCCCATGGCCAGATATGCCCTGGGCCCCACCTAAGGACTGTTTCTTGTATCAGCCCTATAAAAGGGCTGCTCCTGCATTCCACCTTTGCCTTGCATCGGAGTTACTTCGCTCTTAGAAGTCCTACCTTTCAGCGCTCCATCAGGTCCTTCTTGTTCATCATTGGAGCTCCATGTCTCGTCTGCTTCTTGTGTCATGTCTTCATCTCCTGAGGGCCTCGTCCAGGTTTCCTGATGTCTCATCTCCCGATGTCTCACTTCCTGATGTCCCAGGTTCCTTGATGTTCTTCTCTAGTGCCTTCCGAGTTCTCCTGCGCTCTTGAGCCTTCTTGTCCTGCCAGCTCCATGGTTCTCCAGATGACGCGTCTCTGTCAGTGGAGTTGGCTGCAGCTGGATTCATGTCCTGCGCTCCTGAGCCTTCCTGACCTGCCAGCTCTTGTGGTTCTCTGGATGACACTGGCTCCGTCATCGGAGTCTCGCCTCGGCTGGATTCCTTCCTGTACTCGTACCGCTCTCCTTGTGGTCTGTGAACAGCCTCCTCAGGCTGTGTAGGGTGCGCAGTGGGACAGGGTGGTCTGCAACCAGCCCATTGGGTCTGCCCATGTAGGTGGGCTGTAGGGTGCCCTGAGAGACAGTGCCAATGTCTGACCTCCCCAGCTTCTCATCTCGTCTAGAGTCTTCCAAGTTCCTCGCCTCGTCTGTGATGCCTTCGCATCAGCCCTCATCTGTGATGTCTTCGCCTTAGTCCTAGTCCAAAGTCTTTGAGTCACAAGGCCTCCGCTGCCCTCATCCTCAGTCTGGCCTGCTGCTCCATGCTGATCCTATGTGGGAGGTCTGAAAGGGCTGGGAATGGTCGGAGGACTGTTCATCTACCAACATCAACTTGTTGGCTCCGGGAGCATGCAGGTCCGGCAGAGGGTAAGACCTTGTCCCCTCCATGCTGGGACACATCGCCAACCCTTGGTTCAGTCCTAGATTCATCTGGGGTCGGGCCGAGGCCCAAGGGCACACGAAACCCTCCCCCCCCATGTAACAGAATGCAAAGCCTTCCAAGGCTGTCTGACACCTGTAACATCTTTCTGGTTTCGGATGTAGCTATAATTATAATAATAAAGCAGCAAAATTAATTAATACTATCTAAGAGAGATTCTATGATAGTTACATAGAGGTCCATATTGAGAAGCATTTAGTCTGATAAATTAGAAGTTATCTAGCTAAATGAATATTTGGGCAATATCCTCCTAAATTCTAGCCAGATAACTTATTATCTGACTAATAGGGTCATTTATCAAAATGCACTAAGGCATTTTCACATGTGTTAAGGGCTTCTCGCATGGGAAAAGCACCATTTAATGCATGCGATAGCACCATATCGTAGGGTGTGATGCAAATCCGAAAAGTGCAAAAGATTTATTGCAATTTGTGTAACTTAGCTCTTCGCATAGGTATTAGCGCAAATTGCGATAAACTGCCTATTACCATAAAACATGCCCCTTTTTCTATCGCAGGCGATATTTAGTGCATTTTGATAAATCCAGGCCTAAATTTGGCCAGATAAGTTAGGGGTGTTCCAGGGGTATAAGTAAGAGGAGCTGAGTTAGCCAGGTAAGTTATCTAGCTAACTGCTATATTTAAAGTTAGCTGGATAACTTATTCAATTAAGTCTAGTTGTCCTACAGATGTGACCTAAAGTTAGTCGGATAGACTTATTCAGCTAACTTTAGGATAGCCAGGCATATTCAGTGGTGCGCTTGCACTGCTGAATGTACTAGGAATGTGCATTTGTCCAGAATGAATTAGACAATTTCAACAAAATTGTCTTATTCGTCCTGGTTCGACCACCCTGAAAAACGAAGGGAATTTCCCCGAAATTTTGGGGAAATTTGTTTTTTGGGGTTAGTGTGCACTAATTCCCCGTTAGTGCGTACTAACCCCAAAATTCGGGGCGGCCAAAAAATAAAGGCCTGAACCGTGGGAAACCGAAATTTCCCGCTGTGGACCGATAATGAAGGCTGAACCAGTAGGTTCGGCCAAAGCATATCCCTAGAATGTACAGGCTACATCCCTAGAATGTACAGGCTACATCAGCCAGATAGTTTTTTCTGGCTAACTGAGCTGTACAGCGGCTGAATATAAACATCATTCTATTCATATTTTGACAGATATGGCTACTATTATAATTCAATATCTAGAAAAGATATTTCTCTTTCACTGTTTCCACTATCATTGCCTTGGTATGCTGTACTATCCTACCAAATGGGTCAATTGGTGAACCTATTTATGCCTTCATATTTTACCATTTTTTTGTTTTAGTTTTTTGGTGATAGGACACAGATGAGGTTCATATTTAAAGTAGTTTGTCTGGTTCAGTTCAGAAATAGCTGATCAAACTGCAGGATTATAATAAACCACTAAAACGAAAAATAAGAAAAGAAAGACAGCACCTGATATTATAAGCTTCCGACTAAAAAGCTATAAATCTAAACAGAGTTAGCCAGGGCATGAGTATCCAAATATTTACAAAGATGGACAGGATCAAAATATGCATATTTAGATCCAAGATGAGTAATCACACATTGGCAAGGAAATCTCAAAATAAATTTTGCACCAAGTGCCAGGACCTCTGATTGCATTGAAATATATTTTTTATAATGTTCTTGGGTAGAGCATGTAATCTCAGGATATATCCAGACTCGCTGGCCAAAAAAAAGGGACAGTCTTTAGCGGGAAAATGATCTTAAAACCAGATTTCTGAAATGAGAAAAAACAAAAGAAATGAGAAGAGTCCCATGTTTAGAGATGACCATGTCCATTGAAGACTCCAGGAACTGGGCCACATTCAAATCTGGTTCTTGAACATGATCAAACAAATTAGATTCTGAGGACTTTATCATGTAAGCTTTGCCAATAGTAGGTATAGCTTCAATAGGTATTTCTAAAACCTCAGATGTTTATTTTTTAAACAAATCAGTAACAGATGAGAGGCACGGTTTTTGGGAGCTCCTCATTTCTTCAATTCTCCTTCCTTCCTGAAGCCTCATACAAAGAGGAAGGTAAAGATTAAGAAGATGGTTCCAGCCACTCCCGGGACCGACCCTTCCCAACCTACTATTGAGGGCTTTTTCTCTTCGGTGCTTGAAATTTCTCCAGTGGCATCCTTGGCATTTTGAGCCACGGAGCAAGCAGATCCTACCCTGGATCTGGAGATTACACTTAGCCCGGGAGCTCTGACGACTCCACATCTCCCCCTATCACTGGCAAATTTGGTTGAATTCTCACTGCCATGTGGGCTTGTTAACCCTAGATTGGCGGTTTCTGGGAGGGCTCTCCCGATGAAACCATAGAAAGTCTGGCTGTCACATTGGAAGCCAGCTCTTTGCCTCTGGGGCAGTTCGAGGAGCCCATGAGCAGAGTAGATCTAGCGGCCAGGCCTCGGGTGACTACCTCAACTCGGGGGGGGGGGGGGAGTGGGGAGAGATAAGAAAGACCTGTGAGTCATGCATGTTATTTTATGATGAAAATATTTTAATTGTTCAATATTTGATGTCTACACTATTTATGCATTTCAGGGTGCAAGACTTTTTTAAACTTATATGGAAACTTCATTTCAAAGGAATTGTTTGACAATGTATTTTGTGACCCATTTCCCTAATGTGATTATGTTTTTTTTTTATAATAGCATATTATTACAATTTCAGGTACCATACCATAAAAGTGGTCTCCCATCATTAATAATAACTTTGAAGAAAACATTTAGATTGCCATTATCTGTATCTTCTTCATGAGTCATACCTGCTTAATATCCTGGTTATAAGTGCATTTTCTATGCATGCATTAGAGCCTAAAATAGTGAACCAACTTACAAATGATTTTTCCCTTCAACTACTGTCAGACAATAAACAGGACGCTGCTGATCTTGGCACATGACTGCTAAAACTGGAAATTCTAGAAGTAAACAGAAATACAATAGTACAGCTTCTATTATGGTGTAAGATTGTCTGACGGTTTTCCTTTGATGTCTAGAACTGCAAGTTTAAGATAAACAATTTAGGGACAAATACTCCTTTGGAGAGTTGTATTGTGATATGATTCTGGTGCATCACAGGATCTTAAATAACAAGTGAAGCTCTCCCCAGTACACCATCTTTCTGAGGTATGACAAAAGCTCTAAAATTGGTTAAAAGGAAAACCATGATGTAATGGAGAAAAAATGATACCTGCAGAAGTTTATTGAGTGTTCAAAAAAGTAAACATTTTGGACTACTAAGGTCTCTTCCAGGCACTAAGAAGGTATCTATATTTAATGAGATTACAGATCTTCCTATAATGCTTTCAAGCAACATTCAGTGTTCAGTTTATTGGCTTTTTTTGTTTTTTTGTTGTTATGTAGAGATGAATATGTGTTACAAGAAGTATACATTGCAACTGATTAGATGTTACCAATTTTGGCATTGTAATCAAGGAGCACTTTAAATGGTAACAGATTGTGTTTCTATAAATAAGCATCATCTTTCTGAATAATCAACAGTTTAGCTTAAAGCATGACCTTCCTGTCATGCTTTCCATAAGCACAAAATGCAAGAGATCAAACTGGGGCCTATAGTATGCACCAGGAAATAAATTGGACAGACGAAGTGGGTCTTACAGTCCTTATGCATCATCATATTCTGTGTTTCTATATGGGAAACACTCTTGCTGAACATCTTTATTCTGTGAACCTGTGAATATAGCATCATGATCAAAAGTACTTCTAGTTTTCATATGCATGTGAGCATATGAAAAACAGGTTTCATAATGTTAAAATAGGTTATTACTAGTAATCAGTTGTTTTCTGTATTACTAAATGTTTTTTGATAATTCATTCCTACATCATCCTTCATTTAGACTATACAGTATGTCATTCTTCAGATTTATTTGTGATTATTGTCTGACTCTTATAGATCCTAATTAATGTGAACCTAACTGCTCAGTGAAGCATGAGCCACATCAAATGACCTTGATTAGCAAGCAAATCAACATTTGATATGCATGTCCCTAGGCTGTGACCTTCCACAGTCCTGGGCCCAACTAAATGGTTTCTATAGAAGCTGTATATTTGATTCATTATATGCAGGGCTAAAGAGAAGAAGCATATTGTGATTCCAATAGGGCTGGCATGACCCATTGTGAAAACTGTGCACATGTACAGGGCAGCAGCTCCAAAGGGGTTACATCACATAGCTGAGCCTACCCATGGAGTCTAAGCTTAACAATGCATCACTTCCTATGTTGTAGGGATCCAGTTTCATGGTATGAGGCACAAGATCTATGGGATCCATGTGGTTCCTATCATGAGATTAGACCCACACAGAACAGGAAATTGAAACTTTGTTAAGCACTACATCTTCTGCTGAGTGGGGAGATCAGGAAAAAATGATGCTGCACTGGGGATCACAAGGGAACTAGAGAAGGCATGTGTAAGCAATTTTTTTTGGGGGGGAGGGAGGGAGGAATGCATGAAGAACTCTTAGAAAGATAATGTGGGAAGGCCCATTTATGGGTGGGATGGAGATATATGGGGAGCCTTCCAGGAATGGAAGAGGGATGTAGAGAGAGCTTTCCAAGGTTGGAGGGTGATGTAGGAAGAGCTTTCAGGAAGTCAAAGGGAGGGAATGTGGAGAGAGCATTCTAGGGATTGAGAAGCATGAAGATTACACCTGTCATGGGGGCAAAGAGAGAAAGAGAGAGAGAAAGAGACATGAGGATTAAAGGAAAAAAGACCCAGGACAGAGGGACTGAGATAGAGAGAGAAAGGGAGAGGATCAGGGCCTGAGGAAGAGAAAGCTGGGGATGGGTTGCAGGGGCCAGGAAGAACTGGGGACTGAGTGAGAAATTATCCTGGCTAGGGGGAAAACAAGGAAGAGAGGAATGAGGATGTACGGAGAGGGAATGGAAACTGGTTAATGGGTGGAGGAAGAGGGAGAAAGGAAGCATGATGGCGTGTGGAGGAAAGAGAGAATGTTCTAGATTTGATGGGGAGGGGATCCAGGAGGATAATGTGAGGAGAGGAATGGAGGAGAGGGCATATGAAAAAGAAAAGAGAAATGAGGAGGAATGGGGAAAAGCAAACAGGCAGAAAGAATCTAAAGTGGAAACAAGAAGGAAGAGAAGAAATGAGAAATACAGTATTAAAAAGCAAAAAAAGAAAGAAGAAAAGATAAAGTATTAAATATCCACTTTGAAGGGAGACAACTTAAACAGGAAAGAAAAAAGGACACTAGAGAGAAAAAAAGAGGAACAGAAACAAAAACAGAGCATTTTAGAAAGACACCCTGAGCAGAAGATTTAAGCTAGAGACATCAAAGACTAGAAACTTTTATCTAATAGAGAATATTAATTATATATGTTTAAATATTCTGGGACCCGATTCAAATTCTCTGCTCTGGAGATACCTCTCACACAAAATTTTAATGTTGATGCCTGATTTGATTTTTTTTTTTTTGTGCACAATTAATTCTCTTGTACCCTCAGCACCTCTGAGGCTTTTGCATGGGTTTGAAATATTTTGTGGTAACAAAATTTAAAGAAAGTGCTTTTAGGTATATTTTGAGAATAGATTGCTACAGTTTTTCAAAAGGACAGTCCAGACAACAAATTCCCTCACTCCCAAGTAAACTGCTTTTCACTATTGGCACTACTATGAACAAGAGTCCCAGATTATGCCCCAAAAATCTGACAACTTTCCTCTAGCTACAGAGCAACTATTAAATGGTGCTCAGACCCTCGTAAGGTTATTGTTGGGGAATAAAGAGAAGCCCATGAAGGGATCCATTAGAATCTGTTGGGGGGGAAGGGAAGCAACACGTCAAATGTTTATACAGGACAGCAAGACTGGTAGCACAGGCCCTGGATTCCAGTATGAGTATCTGGTTGATAGCTTCCTATTGACCTAATTTAGTGGTGACATTATCATTTGCATGAGAGAAGTTCTGGGCGTCAGTCTTGGTGACATTTTGATATGAAATAAACCACTAACACAACCCAGAAAAAACGTGAAAGGGGTATCTAAGATGACTGCTCTTAGACACATATTTACAGGTTGTATTGATTCATGGCCTTTATAACCTTCTGAAACTTCGGACAGATCTAAATAAACTTTTATCAAATAGAAAATGGGAGAAATCCATAGTACATCTGGCCCAAAGGAAAATATTAAACCAACAGGGTCATTCATCAAATAGCGTTAGGGCATTATCGCGGGCATTAGGACCCTAATGCCCAGTGCCATAATGCCTGCGATAAATAACGCATTGCAAGATGTGTATGCAAATTTTACATTTTTTCCTGAATGGAAGGAGTTTGGGTGGAGTTAGGGCAAAGTAAATTAAAATGAGGGGTGCTTAGCATTGCAAGGGATAGTGTAGCGCATGTTATCACACGTTTTAATGACAGAAATAACTCCATCTTTATCCTGGCATTATGCTGTGTGATATGCCTGAAATGGGGTTTGTGCTAAAAGTTGCAAATCCCATTTTGGATGGGGGGGGGAGGGGGTAGCCTTGAGGGAGGCACACATATTAATCCACTTTTTATACCACTGTAGGAGGGGCAACTCCTAACTCACAGTGAAGTTTTGGTGGTGGCCTAGGTTTTGGGGGGAGGTTTTACATGCACATCCAGAGGTATGAACAGCACAGTACACATCCGTGAAGATTTGATATGATTTGGAGTGAGGAAAGGTACACAAAGATGAGATTTGTACAATGTACTCTTGACCTAGTTCAATGCACTCTCTACCTAGCTGCTATCAATCTAGATCAAGAGTACAATGTACAAATTTCATCTGTGCTGTTCATACCTCTGATTGTGCATGTAAAACTGCCCCCCAAACCCTAGACCACCACCAAAACCTCACCTTGAGTTACTAATTATCCCTCCTACAGTGGTATAAATAGTTTACTTATATGAGAACCTTATAAAGAGTCTCTCTCTCTCTCTCTCTCTCTCTCTCTCTCCAGGCTCCTCTTTTAACACAGGTGCTATTCATGCAAAATTTATAGCAAAGTGATAAATGTAGGTGTTCCTAGTAGTGATGGACTGTGTTAAGTGCAGATTTCACTTCTACAGATGACCTTGCAACCAGGAGCATGTACACGTATAGTATAAATTAGAAATTGGGCAGCCTGGGAAGGCCAAATGGTCCTTATCTGTGGACATCTTTGTTTCTAACCAAAACGTGTGCAAGCTTTACTTTGCTCCCTGCAACATTCCCCCCTTATTTTGTGGTTCTGTTCTGTAGGCGGCTATTGGACACCGAAGATGAACTCTCTGATATTCAGTCAGATTCTGTTCCTTTAGAAGTACGGGACTGGTTGGCTTCCACTTTCACAAGAAAAATGGGAATGATGAGACGGAGGCCTGAAGAAAAGCCAAAGTTTCGAAGCATTGTACATGCTGTACAAGCTGGAATTTTTGTGGAAAGGTGGGTATTAGTTAATTTTTCTTTTATCGTTACAAACAATGTTGTGAACAAGGAAGTATAGTACAATTAAATCAGTAAAGCATAATTTTGCTCATCATTTATGCTCAATTATTAAGTAATGAATTCATACGAAAAAATTGACTTCTCCTTTAAAATGCCAGGTATTCAAAATCACAATATATATATATCATGTTAAATATATTTAGGTAATGTTTCAAATTTGTGTTTGCACTATGCAGACAAATACATTGTCACTATTATTTTTAGATTATTTTCATGCATTATCCACTAATGGATTTCTGTTGTATAAAAAGATTAAATTAATATTCTAGGAATGCCTGGCATAATGCTTACCTCATTTACGAAAACAGAAACGGTTAGCATTCCGCCATCTTTTACTCCCTCCATCTTCCAGAGGAGCAAACCAAAGTTTGCCAGTCTTCCTGTGGTGTAGACTTTCTCGATTATGATAACAAAGCACAGAAGCTCATTGATAAACCTGAACAAGGAGATGGTCTGTCGTGAACACGTTTTTTAATCCACTAAAAGAAACTTGTGGTAAGCTTACGAGGGGCTGTATATTGTTCACACACTGATGAAAGTCCCGAGTTTGGCTGAAGAAGGCAACTTTGGCCCAGGCCAAGCAATTTCTGCCTTGCATAGTAAGGAAGACTTCATTTAATGATTAAGGCCTTGAGGTTATGAGGTCCTGCCATTCTTTCTATTGCTTTTGGGATATGGCAGTCCTACCTCTTTGAACCTAGAGGTAAATGTATTTTTCTGTTTAGCTATCAGCAACTGGTGATCACAGAGAAATTGATTCTTTTACTTTTGTGGGTTTGGCTACCTACTAGGAGCGTCACAGAATTTAAGTAAGAGGCTGTCAATTTGGAGATTGCACCTCTGAGTAATTTATTAGAGAAGCAACAATGTGAATACCAATAATACCAAGCTAGAGTTAATAAACAGCTAATGGTACTGGAAAAAAAAGTGTTTCCCTTTTTTTGTGGGAAGAAAAAAAATCAGTATCCTTTCCGATGTGTATACATTTCTGTAACTAAAACAAAATAACATATAGTTTCACGACATCGAGTGAAATAAATTGGGTTCATTTGACCCAGTATCAAAGGCAAATGAATACAGTTCGAAGTGACTTCAAATCAACTGAAGAGGCCCCTAGGTTTCAAAATTCACAGTTAATTTGTATACAGTAGTCACTGAAATGTGTAGCATACTGTAGTCTTGGTAGCTTTTCACAAACAACTTTAAAACCCCTGTTTAGATATTTTTAAAATGGTAAGTTTTTGTTTTTTTTAATAGTGCTTTGCAGTAGATGCTGTATTGCTATACAGTACGGGGAAGTTTCACATTTAAAATATCTCCTTGTTTTTTCTTATACCACCTTTTTCATCACAGTGGGCTATTCAATTCACATGTAACATTTCTTTGTTCCACTAAATGTCTATCCTGTAGGCTTTCCTAAGTACTATTTGCCAGAAATAGCATTTCTAGGCATGAAAAACAGTGTACGTTTTGTTGACAGGCAATAACACAAATATTGTATTGTATTAAGATTACATATAGAACCATGTGGCAATGTACTTTATATTGATAAAGGTACATTTTTGGACCTATACAATAAAAGGTGAATTTTAAAAGCCCAGTGTGTGCCAAAGCCATGATATGTGTGCGCATGTGGGACATGCACATGCCCAGCAGATTTTTAAAGCCGCCTACATGTGCGCCCATCTCCCTGATGTGCAAATATCTCACTCCTAATCAGAAAGAGGCGTGATGTGGGCAGGGCATGGGCATTTCAGGCAGGGCCAAAAGATGTGAGAGCAAATACTTATGCGCCTGGGCGTGTGCCCAGGTCCAGTGCCATATAACTGTACTTCTGCTATGGAGGAGATGTAAGTTTAAAAAACAAAAATAACAGCCATCCCTAAGGGGTTTAAAGAGTCTGAGGTAACTGGGGGAGTGAGGCTATTAAACCAGAGGGGTTTGGAGGACCAAGTTCTACGCTAGATGAACTGGTGAAACTGGTTGTGGAGTGTATGCACGCCAGTTATAAAATTCCCCCCTTGCAGGGCTCATGCCCGGATGTGCGTGGCTATGCGCAGTCAGTTGCAAAATAGGTCACACACAAGCACGCACCCGGGCTATTTTGTAAAGTATGCATGTATGTGCACATATGTTATAAAATAGCTATGTCCCTGGGCACACGAAGATGCACACACCTCAATGTGCACCTGCACCTGTGTGCCCCTTTGAAAGTTACCGTCCCTACATTAATGTGCATGGTAAAGGGCTTTTTATGCACACTAAAAGTAGTGTGCTAAGCAATAAGGCCTTAACATACAGGTACAGACAGTTCTCCAAAATTTAAGTGCTAAAATTAGTGCTTTTTCACATGGAAATGAGGACATGTTCTATGCAAATGAAGCTTTAATGGACACATGGGATATAATGTTGTATGGAGCCCTCCACCTGCTATTTGCCATTGTCCCATTAAAGGCAAAAACTTAACACGTGCCTTGAATCAGGTGTTAAATATTTTCCAAGCACATAGCAACCCAAAATCCCTCATACTAATAGAGCCTTACATTTTAAACCAGTTAGCATAGGAGAATACCTCTCCTCCAAATCCAAGCAGAAAAAAAGTGTCCCCATGCTCAATGCCACATTACAAGGTATTCCCCTTCCAATAGGCATGCCCTGGATAGATATTCCATCTATAATACTTACTGGCTGCAAAGCATCCCTTCATGGTAAAATGCCAATGCCCCCAGCAGGTATGAACTATCCCCATCACATTCATCCTGCTGTCAACTGTTGTCACAGCCCCCAAATTGCACCACAGTAAATTAGGGCCTATGATTGTTACCTCCTACCATCCAGCTAATACCCCAAGTAGGTGAATGGCTCAAGACAAATAAGCTGCCCTTGCTAAGCTGCAACAAACAATGAAAACATGACAAAACGATGATCAAAGAATGCAGGTGGTGGGTAGAAAGGATGCCAAACTCACGGGGGAAGCAAAAGGAGAATTAACTATCAACTCATACTTTCTCTTTGTATTTCCTTGCTGAACCCACTTCTCACTACACTATCCCCATATGGCTCCCAACGAATTGGTGGCCAACATTTCCCAGCAGCATGGCCTGAACCATGAGGGGATAATATACAATCCCTCTACCTCTCCACATCCAATGGGTCCCATTGGATGGACTCCATCAAAGACTGAGCCAGTTGTCAGAGCTATTAATTGATTTTTGAATTTTGATGTATATTTTTATTTTATTTCTAGATTTAGATTAAGCTTATTGTTCCTCACTCTCACCTAATTCTGTAAGTTCTCTTCCATGCTTTTTTTTTTATCTTTTATGGCAAATTTTTGCCCAAAATTTAACGCTGGCCTTGACTGCACCATCCAGAACGAGCTGCTTTTACTGGTAAGCCAGAAGACCAACATATATTTTACTAAACAGACTTGCAACCTATTTTTTAAAAAGAGAAACTTAGATGTTGCAGGAGAATGAGAACATTGCTACCATTGAAGGTCCAGTGAAGTCCCTTCATAAGGTGGAAATGAGTGAGTGTTCTATAAATGACTCCCCTCTGACAATGCTTTTAGAGGCTTAGAGTAAATTACAGTGCAATTAGAAAATCTTTTTGTATGTCAAACCATTTTAGACATAGAAGGAAATTTTAAACTACTTCTCATGCACTTGCAAGTGAAAATAATGGAAAAAGAATTGAAAAGAAATTTGGAAGTCAGTTGCCATTTATTTGGGGTGCGTTTTTACATGAAGTAAAAATAAACATGTTTGAACTGAAGTTTACTGAGCCATTTAAGTGAAGAAATAAAATCAATACTATTTTTTTTCTTTGCTCAGGATGTATCGGAAGTCTTCAAATATGGTTGGGTTGACCTATCCGTCTGCTGTGATAGCATCTTTAAAGGTGAAACGCATTGCACATGCTACTGTTTGAACCAATGTTTCCATTAGTCTTAATCATTTTCCTTGGGTTACATAAATATATCTTTCTATTAACTGCACACGCAGTGCCCTAACCCTGGCACCAGGGGTGTTGTGATCTTCATGTACACACAGTGCCCTATCCCTATTAATACCAGGGGTGTTGTGATCTTCCTGCACACAGTGCCCTAACCCTGGCACCAGGGGTGTTGTGATCTTCCTGCACACACAGTGCCCTAACCCTGGCACCAGGGGTGTTGTGATTTTCCTGCACACAGTGCCCTAACCCTGGCACCAGGGGTGTTGTGATCTTCCTGCACACAGTGCCCTAACCCTGGCACCAGGGGTGTTGTGATCTTCCTACACACAGTGCCCTAACCCTATTAATACCAGGACTGTTGTGATCTTCCTGCACACAGTGCCCTAACCCTGGCACCAGGGGTGTTGTGATCTTCCTGCACACACAGTGCCCTAACCCTGGCACCAGGGGTGTTGTGATCTTCCTGCACACACAGTGCCCTAACCCTGGCACCAGGGGTGTTGTGATTTTCCTGCACACAGTGCCCTAACCCTGGCACCAGGGGTGTTGTGATCTTCCTGCACACAGTGCCCTAACCCTGGCACCAGGGGTGTTGTGATCTTCCTGCACACAGTGCCCTATCCCTATTAATACCAGGAGTGTTGTGATCTTCCTGCACACACAGTGCCCTAACCCTGGCACCAGGGGTGTTGTGATCTTCCTGCACACAGTGCCCTAACCCTGGCACCAGGGGTGTTGTGATCTTCATGCACACAGTGCCCTAACCCTGATACCAGTCTGAGACAGCTCCCTCCCTGCATTACTAGTGAGAGGCTGGCTTCACAGACAGGGGGGAGCTGCCTGACCCTCACTCCTGACTTCCCCCATGTCCCAGCTAGTGAATGGTGTGTGGGTGAGGGGGGGGGGAGGAGGATGGTGAAGTCTGAGACAGCTCCCTCCCTGCATTACTAGTGAGAGGCTGGCTTCACAGACAGGGGGGAGCTGCCTGACCCTCACTCCTGACTTCCCCCATGTCCCAGCTAGTGAATGGTGTGTGGGTGAGGGGGGGGGGGGGAGGAGGATGGTGAAGTCTGAGACAGCTCCCTCCCTGCATTACTAGTGAGAGGCTGGCTTCACAGGACAGGGGGGAGCTGCCTGACCCTCACTCCTGACTTCCCCCATGTCCCAGCTAGTGAATGGTGTGTGGGTGAGGGGGGGGGGGGGGGGAGAATGGTGAAGTCTGAGACAGCTCCCTCCCTGCATTACTAGTGAGAGGCTGGCTTCACAGACAGGGGGGAGCTGCCTGACCCTCACTCCTGACTTCCCCCATCTCTAGAGACCTGCCTTATCACCAAACTGGAGTCAGTGTGTGCAGTAAAGGAGACCTGCCTTGTCCCCACCCAAGCTGGAGTCAGTGTGTGCGCATATTATAATGCAATGCACAGGAAGCAATGAGGTGACTGCAGGAGTAGTGCACTGGCTGCCTACCTAGGCTTGAATATATTAATGCTGCAGTACTAATACAAATAAATTATAATTCTGCTAAACTGCCACTAGCCTCACCAGTTACACTAGCCAAGTAGCTTAGTCAGACATTCACCACCACCTAATAATAATGAATTATTAATTCAGTGATATAACAAATCATTTAAAAAAAATTGAGTAGGTTAATATAAGAGATGACTGTAGTAGATTGAATAAAGATCTGATGTTTCTGCTCTCCTCACACCAAACAAAAGGAACACACAAGCAGAGAAGCCCTTCTTACAAAGCTGAGCTAGTGAGTTAAGTAGGAGGAAAAGTAAACATACTGGTGCCAGTGTGGCTACTTAAAAAATACACTTACCAACAATCAATTACATATATTGGAACTGTGTACAGTTCCAGCCAGGACCACCTTTGTAAAATGCACAGTGATTGGCAAATTCAACATGCACGTGTCTGCTAACAAAAATAATAAACAAAGAAGTTCTAGTCACGTGAGTGCTGATCATCACATGTCAAGCTTCCAACTGTTTCCATTTCACATCCCCCCAACCATTACCTCAGTGGTAACCTTGGTAACATCAATAGATAAGAGCACAGCCAGCCAATAGGAATACATATTCATTCCTAAGTGACCTTCACTGACCTGGGAAGTGTGAACACTTTGTTTCATTTTCTGTTGGTGTTCGTGAGTTTCCAGTTCCATTTCCCATCCCCCCAACCATTACCTCAGTGGTAACCTTGGTAACATCAATAGATAAGAGCACAGCCAGCCAATAGGAATACATATTCATTCCTAAGTGACCTTCACTGACCTGGGAAGTGTGAACACTTTGTTTCATTTTCTGTTGGTGTTCGTGAGTTTTCCAGTTCCATTTCCCATCCCCCCAACCATCACCTCAGTGGTAACCTTGGTAACATCAATAGATAAGAGGGCTGCCAGCCAATAGGAACACATTCATTCCTAACTGACCTTCAGTGACCTGGAAAGTGTCTATTTGTATCATTTTCAGTTAGTGCGCACTAACTCGAGTTAGTGCGCACTAATCGGAAAAAACGATTTTTAACGATTTTTCAACGAAATAATCGTGCCAAACACGATTTTCTTCTCCTGCCACATGATTTCTATCGTTAAGACGATATGGAAAACGATTCACATCTCTACATTCTGTTGCTGTTCTTTAGAAGGAGAAAAAAAATCAAATTGTGCTGAGGATCAGATGAAAACTGAATATTTGGTCATTTTAAATGTTGTTTCTTGATTGGGAGTGGCAATATTTGGAGTCATGTATAATCTAATTGATGTGAATTATCATTTCACTACCTTTGGAGGTCTTATAGTAAGGCAACTAGATAGATCCACAAAAGCACATCCCTTCTAGGGGGATGGCAAGCTAACAGCAACATTTTGAGAGAGGCCAAATGAGAAATTGCTCAGTAGAGGTGACTCCTTTTTCAGAGTCTATATGCTATGCATGTTCATTTAGCAGTTATGCTAGTTGCTAAGTTTGTGATTTTTCATATTTAAAATAACATATGGAATAATATGCAATGTACATGGTTATATCATAATGCATTGCACTTTGTATGATACCATAACATTTATTTAGATCAGTTGTTGTGGGGTCTTTTTCACCAGGCCCATTGCTGTGATAACTGGTGTCTCAGAAGGTCCAGGATAGGGGATCCCCTTCTCACATGTGGGTCGGCTGATGCAGGGAGGGACTCTCAGATGACGAAGCTGTCATCCCCTTATGATGAAGTTGCTGCTTGTGAGATCAGGCTATATTGCTGTTATAGTGGTAGCAGCAGGATGGACCACTATCTCCCTATAGAGAGGTACTTTGGTTCCTCAGGAGGTCACCCATCCCTTTCAAGTGCCCAATTTTTAACTTAGATTCTTTTTTTTTTTTTTTTTTACTTTATAGATTTATCTAGGAATGACTGCACATTTGTTATTTTTTGGTTTAACAATTATTGTGACTGCTTTGTTGACTCTGATACTGTGATGTGGACCTAAATATGCAGTAAAAGACCCATTATCCAGCATACATATGGGTAGATTTTTTTAAAAAAGCACGTTCGCGTACTTTTGTTCGCGCACCAGGCGCAAACAAAAGTACGCTGGATTTTATAAGATACACGCGTAGCCGCGCGTTATCTTCTAAAATCCTGGATCGGCATGCGCAAGGCTGCCGATTTTGGGCAGCCGGCGCGCGCCAAGCCGCGCAGCCTGTCTCCGTTCCCTCCGAGGCCGCTCCGAAATCGGAGCGGCCTCGGAGGGAACTTTCTTTCGCCCTCCCCTCACCTTCCCCTCCCTTCCCCTACCTAACCCACCCCCCCCCCCGGCCCTTTCTAAACCCCCCCTACCTTTATCCACGGATTTATGCCTCCTGGAGGAAGACATTTATTTATTTATTTATTTATTATTTTTGTTATATCGAGTTTCATGACAGATATCACATCAACCCGGTTTACAACGCGCGCCAGCGGGCTGCTGGCGTGCCGAGACCCGACCCAGGGGCGGTTCCGGAGGGCATGGCCATGCCCCCAAAACGCCCCGGGCCGAAACCACACCCCGGGCCCGCTCCCAAAACTCCGTGTCCCGCCCCCAAAACGCCGCGTCGTTCGGCCCCGCCCCCGACACGCCCCCCAAAAAAGCACGGGACTTACGCGCGTCCCGGGGCTCTGCGCACGCTGGCAGCCTATGCAAAATAGGCGCACCGGCGCGCGAGGGCCCTGCTCGCGTAAATCCAGGCGATTTACACGAGCAGGGCTTTTAAAATCCGCCCGATAGGGAATAGTGTATGCTGGTTATACAAACATGCCATTTATCTGGGAGCATTCGTTTATTAATATATTCCAATTACCTATCTAACATTAAAATCTCTCTAGCACACTCATCCATCACACATACACACACATCTAAAACCAATATTCATCAATGAACATGAAATGTTTTTTATAATATATATATCCTATGATATGACTTTTAAATATTTTTTAAATATTTTTTAAACGTTTATAAAGCACTGATGTTTGTCCTAACATCCCCAACAAATGAATTCATTTATTAATATATCCCAATTACCTATCTAACATTAAAATCTCTCTAGCACACTCATCCATCACAGGATGGAGTGGAATGCAACCGGACCTAATAGGACCTATTAGGTCTGGTTGAGTGGAATGCATTTTAGAGACATTTGTGCTTTAAAATGTTTGCGACTTTAAAGGTATGCAGATTGGAGAGTGTTTTGTTGGACAGTCAGCTGATCTCTGTGAGTATATATAATAGAGGGAAGTGCGTTGGACGCCGATTACGCTTTTTTCAAATGTGAAGCATGCGTCATTTCCGGGTAAGTGTTCGTTGAGAGATCGCGTTGGTGAGTATATGAGTTTTTGTTAGTTCATTGTGGAGGGATTGATCATTTAAAAGTATTTTTGTCATGTTATAGATGGTGAATTCCCTTCTGGGATAAGATGTGGTATGAACAATACAGATCGATTGAGTAATCATTCAGCTGAAGATTTTTTGAAGGCACAGTAAGTTTTTTGATCATGGTTAAATCTCCATTCTGGTTAGTAGTTTAGATGTGGGTAGTAAGGATTATCTCCTTTCACTTTCTGTTATAGAATTGGATATCAACTGGTGCTATAATCTTCATATGTTGGGTACGAGGAGTTAAGAGTTGATATTTGTGCGTGTGATGTAAAACATCCGTGACTGTGATATACACCGAGCAAGTTGGTGGTAAGAACTGTAAAGTTTTCGAGTTATGCATGTCAATGAGGTACTTGTCCTTGAGTAAGGTGTGTATTATGTGTTCATCGCATTTTTATTAATGTTTGTTTAGATTCTTATGAGGCTGATGAAGATATTAAGGATACCTGTTGGAAGTGGCTAATCAGGAAGAAACATATATATTGTCTGGGAAAGTTATTTTGGATGTTCCTTGATGTTTAAGTCCATCCCTGAAGAAGCCCTTAAGACAAAACGGGCGAAATGAAGATCTTTGTTGGATGTTAGGACAAACATCAGTGCTTTATAAACGTTTAAAAAATATTTTAAAAAATATTTAAAAGTCATATCATAGGATATATATATATATTATAAAAAACATTTCATGTTCATTGATGAATATTGGTTTTAGATGTGTGTGTATGTGTGATGGATGAGTGTGCTAGAGAGATTTTAATGTTAGATAGGTAATTGGGATATATTAATAAACGAATTCATTTGTTGGATATGTCCTCTTCTTGTGTACATTGTGTATTTCAGTAAGGAAGAAGTAGTTTGTCTTTTGACCCTTGTGTGACTATACCAGACATTTATCTGGGAGCAGCATCCTGCAAAGGAGGAGGAGGGGGGTAATGCTGGAGTGGACAGAGCAGAGAGCACAGAGCAGAACAAAGAATAGCTACTCCTCTCCCTAATCCAGCCCCTTCCCTCCTGTCCTAGGCAGGAAGCAGGAAGGGAGGGGGTGGTGCAGGAGTGGAACTGCTACTGTGCTCCCTAATGTTGATTAGCATTCTGTTTAAACCTTCTTGGCAACACTAATTAAAATTAAAAAAACAAAACACTGATAGATATCAGTTAGTTGAGCTTTACAGTTGAATTAATTTCCCAATTAAGCTAGGCTTTATTGGATATGATATCAATCTCTGAGGCCAATGTACTAAACTGTTAATAGCTTCCTAAACTTGATAACATGAAGGAAAATGGCAAATAGCATGCGTAATGGGGCACTACCCGGCGCGCACAAATATACGCCCAATTTCATAACATGCGTGTGCAGCCATGCACATGTTATAAAATCAGGGGTCAGCGTGCACAAAAGGGTGCACACTAGTGCACCTTGTGCGTGCCAAGCCCTCGGGGAGACCAGATGTCTTTCCCCGTTTCCTCTCAGGCCGCTCCGAAATTGGAGCGGCTTCGGAGGGAACTTTCCTTTCCTCCCCCCATCTTCCCCTCCCTTCCCCTACCTGTCCTACCCCCCCATCCCGAAAGAAAACCCCCGTACCTTTATCTGACAAGTTACGCCTGGACTGCCCATTTTTTCAAGTCCCGGGACTAACACGCATTCTGAGGCTTTACACAAGCCGCCGGGCCTTTTGAAAATAGGCCCGACACGCATAACCCCCCCTACACGCGTAAATCCAGCTGGATTTACACGCGTTGGGCTTTTAAAATCTGCCCCAATGTGTATGAGTGACATTTGCTATTTTCACAGATGTCATTTTTCATTTACATAGCCATTTGCAAAAATTATGTTAAATTGTATTGAGTTGAAGAATCATGCAAATCAGCTCATTAGAGATTTTGTAATAGTAAAATTATATGTGGAAAATTGTGCAAGGCTGCAATTTTTCATGAAGCAAACTATACTTCAGGGATTCCTGGGTTTTTTTGGTGTGTGTGTGTGTGATTAAGCTTGTGATTTTGTGTGGTCTCTACCACAAAAAAAAAAAACAAAAACCTGCAAAACCATTTCTATATTACATAAATGGCTTGATATCATGAGAAAAAAATTCTTACTGTACCAGTTCATTCCTGCAGAGCCAACAGCAGTTTAGTACATAGAACTCTTGGTATGGCCTCACGTATATTCTAGGCCAATCCTTTCTTGAAAGCTTTTTCTTTTCTTGGATCTTTTTGGCTGAATAACAATTTTTACATGAGAACACCACAATTTTTGGACTGATTCCTATAACCATAAAATGAGAAAAACATTTTTGCGAGTGAATAGATTTGCAAATTAATTTTTACAAATGCAAAAAATGCAAGAAATGAGGCCATTTTGTGTTCATTCCTAACAAATGAAAAACAGCCTCCAATGAATATATATAAATTTTGGGGGTATTTCTGTATTAATTTTGGGGCAGATTTTCAAAGACCTACATGCATACATCCAGGAGGATATACGCGCATAGAGGAGTTACACGCGCAGGACCTATTTTCAAAAGGCTCAGCAGCGCGCATAAAGCCCCGGGACGCGTGTATGTCTTGGGGTATTTCTGAAAGGGCGGGCAGGGCAGACGGTCCTGGGGCGTGGTGTGGTGGTCCAGGCGGTCCGGGGGCGTGGCTGGGCGGTCCGGGAGGCGTGGCCGAGGACTCTGGCACAGTGGCCATCGCGGGGCATCGTGCACCGGCAGTTGGCCGGTGCGCGCAAGTTATGCCTGCCTCTGGCAGGTGTAACTTCCAAAACAAAGGTATGGGGGGGGGGATTCTTTAAGGATAGGGGGGCGGGAATGGGAGGGGAAGGTGGGGGGGAGGGAACGGGGAAAGCCCCGAGGACTCGGCGTGCTCAATTTGCTCTAGTGTGCACCCTTTGCGTGCACTGATCCCTGATATTATAACATGTGAGTGGCTGCACACACATATTATAAAATCGGGCATATGTTTTAAAATATGCCACTTTGTTTTTAAAAAATGGGCCTCAGGAGGGACCAGCACTGAGGGCTAGGTCTAGTGTTGGGTCAGGCCTGTGCTGAGGCTTGGTCCTGGTCTCGAAGCCTAGGCCTGGCAATAAGACCTGGCCTAAAAGCCAGGTTCCAGCATGTAGGCCTAGGCCTAGAGCCAAGGCACATCTCTGAAGCCAGGTCCTGATACAGAGGTCTAGGCCCAGCACTGGGGCATAAGCCTGAAGCCTGGTCTTGGGGCTGAGGCCTAGGCCATGGCCTCCTGAAATCTTCCTTGTGTCCAAGCACTTGAAAAAATGATACTGCTGCTTGGAGGATGGAGTCAGAATGACATTACTGTGGATCCTTCCTCTGGAGTGGACTGTACCACCTTTATACACAGCTGTAGAAATGTAAGGCTAGATATCAAAATGGCACCAGCCATTCTGGAGGAAGCCACTGCAATGACATCACTCCAACACCATTCTTGGCACCAGGATTGGTGTTTTGGACTGGTCTTCAGCACCAGGATCAGGTTTTTGGACCAGGCACTGGCATTGGGTCCAGGCCTCCGGGACTGGGTATTGGAAGTGGACTTCCAGACCCAGACCTCATGCTGGGACCAGCCCTCTTGGTCCAGTCCCTGGCCTGAGGTGTACCCTAAGCATTGGGACCAAGCCTCAGCACCATACCTTGGCATCTGCCATCTGGCCAGGGCAGTTCTTTGGACTGAGACAGCCCAGAGCCACCAGAGGCCCAGTTTTTTTTTTCATTTTCTTATTGGCAAGCAAACCAAACTGAAAAAATTACATAAACAGAATCCAGACAAATCAACTCCTAAATTGAGAAAAATGAACAAAACCAAAAATTTTGGGGGTTGCACATTCCTATGAGTCAGACTGTTTTTTAATGCAAGAACGGAGAACTTCTATTGACTGCCAGTTGTCCTTCCTCATAGCCCAAAGTGCCGTTCATTGAAATTGCTGGACTACCAGATAGGCAACTAAGGGCAGGTTTACTAAAATGCAGTAAAGTAGCAAGAAAGTGGACTATGACATAAATGTGTTGTGTTAATAAATATGTACTAAAGAAGGCGATTATTAAAGTGATCATGTGTTTTGCAGCCCCATGGGTGCTTTCTTCCTTTGAAATTGCAAGAACATTTTCAAAAGGAACCCCCTCCTACAGGTTTTCCATTTTAAATTCCAGCTGGTAGTGCACAGCGGTTACTTCAATTCCCTGAGTACATTTGCATGAAAGCCCTATATGTACTTTCTTCCCCAATTTATTACTGTTGTTAAGGAATTTTAATGATGAAAGGTTGAGCACTTAATGTATAGATCATGTACCCTTGTGTTCAAAGCCCAGTTGGAAAATAGGATGATGGGCAATGAGTGTCAACAGCAGTGTTACACACCTTTCACACTCTGACACAGATTTTAAGACTCTGAGATAGTATATATAATGTAATGTATTGATGGTAAATATGTATAGGTAAAATATGTCTAATTTCAAAGTTCAATTTTTCAATTTTCAATTCCCTAGACTATGTGATATGCAAATAGTACTTCTAACTACCCAGTTTCCTCCCTTTACTTACCACTCCTGAAGTGAAGTATCTTGCAACATAGCCAGAAGTCCATGTCACCTCTGCATGTCTCTTAGGACCATCTCACTAGTCTAGTCTGTCTCCGTCTCATCACATCTGCAGCTGGGCTGCTTACATCTGCCTATCTGGTTATATGCCCAAGGTCTGGTCATCTGTCCAAGTTGTTTGCATTGGGGCTGATGCCTTGCATTGCCTGGATACATTAAGATGAGTGTTTGCCTGGAGATGTTGGGGATGAGATTTTGCTTGGAGATGTTGGGGCTAAGAGTTGGGACCAAATTCCTAGGCTCAGGTCTTGCTCTTTTATGGTGCTTTCTTAGGAAATCAAGGAACAGGATTACATTTCTCTCAATTCATTGACTGGATCAGATTGCACATCTTTCATCTCATTGGTTGGTTCTGAGCATGAATCCACACCCCTTAAATATCAGGGCATCTGGATTGTTTGGGTCCATAAGGATTAAAATGGTTCACTGCAAAATTACATCTGTTTCCCCCTTCTTTTCATGTGGCAAGAGGTGGCAAAGGCTTCTGTATATGAAACCTTTCTTGATTGGTTGTTTCTTCTTATGATACTTTTATGATGATTCTTATTAGATGCAGTTCTGCAGTCGATCAATATCTGGCAATGCTGAGCCTTTCAGGCTCACCTCTAATTATGTCCTCATTCTCGTCAGTACTTGCCAAGTTCCAACAAGGTTCTTGTTTTCCCCCAGCAACAGTGTCCACTTGCTCTGCAGCTGAAACTTACAAATCTGACTTTTAAATATTGTGAAATATTCCTTTAGCAGAAAGCCCAAATGCTGATAATCTCTATGCCTAGATTTTTTTTATGGTTTGGTTAATGTATGTGTTTAAATGTCCATTTTATCCATAGCATGCTCATTGCAGAAAGTTAAGCTGTATGGGGTAGATTTTCAGAAGTACACGCGGGTGCACAGTTGTGCACCTTGCGTGCGCCGAGCCCGCGCGGAGCCACACTGCTTTCCCCCGTTCTCTACCCTCCACCCATCTTCCCTTCCCTTCCCCTACCTCCCCCCACCCTTTCTCCCCTAACGTTTTCCTTTTTTTCCTTTTGTTACAAAACTTACTTCAACCCTGGGGCTGAAGTAAGTTGCACGCGCCGGTCAACTGCTGGCGCGCAATCCCTGGCACAGCCACAAACCGGGAGCCTCTGACCCCACCCCTGCCCTGCCCCTGGACCACCCCACCCCTGCCCCTGGACAGCCCCTTTAGAAAAGCCCCGGAACTTAGACGTGTCCCGGGGCTTTACGCACGTCGACGGGTCTTTATAAAATAGGACCAGCATGCGTAACCCCCCTATGCACGTAAATCCTCTGGATTTACGCACATTGGGGCGGATTTTAAAACAATACCTGCGCCGGTACTTTTGTTCGCGCCCCGGGACTTACGCGCGTCCCAGGGCTTTACGCGCGCTGGCGGCCTATGCAAAATAGGTGCACCGGCGCGCGCAGGGGTTTTAAAATCCGCCCCATAGGGCTTTTAAAATCCAGCCCTTTGAGTTTTAAATGTCCATTATTACTTGCATTCAAAGAAGCTTATATGTTAGGCCAAAAATAAAAATGTCCGTTTGAGAGGCTTATAGCAGACAAATAAGACATTCCTCGGGAGCTTATCCTGCCTTCCTATATACTAATATTATATGTATTCTTCACCCAAGGCTCTAATCATAATACTGTTGCTTCCCTAATCATTTTGCTATGGTTAAAGTACCTATACTATGGATTTTGCAGGTATTTTTATCTGCAGTAAAGGTGTGTGTGTGGGTGGGTGGATTTCAAAGACCCAGTTTTAATGGGTAAAATGCTCTTTAACTCATGGAAATGACTTTCAAAATTGACCTCTTAATTTATGTAAAAATGATAAATTTTCAACATTTATCTCATAAAATGGTACAGAAGAAGAAACCCAACATAGCAAATGGAGCATGGGTCTGAGAAGGTGTGGTTTCTAGCACAAGTACAGTATTTAGGTATGATAATATTGTATATGCCCAGTTTCAAAATATCATCTTGTGACACAAAATCCTAAGAAAATCTACAAAGCAGCCTTTTGGGAGTAAAAATTGTCAATGCTGTGAGGAAGTTGGTGGCTCTCGAGATGGTTTTGGAGAATTTGGCTTTCATAGTTAAATACCTTGTGGTTGTATACTACTGTTTTTTGTCCTTTGTCTTTTTTCTTTCTTCCTATTGCTTTGCTCTTCTTCTTACATTCCTTGTCTGAGAATGAAACTGAATGTAATTGATTTGGTACTAGCTGTTTAGTCTTTATTTCTGTATAGGTGTTAGGTATTTGTTTCTGTGTTACAGGTCTGGGTGTTGAAGGCTGAGTGACAAGGATGGAGAGAAGGAAAGAACATGGGAGAATGGCTGGGGTTGAGGAGAGGAGAGTGGATAAGAGAGAAGATAAAGAGGGGAGAAGAGAAGCAGAATGGAAAGTAAGAAGAAAATAGGCAAGCAGGAAGCATCATAAGCCTACAGCAGCTAGATCACAGCCATCCCAGGCAAATGTGTATATCCATAATGTGAAGGTTTTGAAGAACAGAGTGAGGTGCTCATGGAGAAGGTGGCATAGCACCATATTATCTTGTTGGTCCAGGATGCCACTCAAAAGTCAATTTCCTTGATGGATATGGCATAGAAGAATATCAGCATTAGCCTTGTAAGCCTGGAGATTTTCAGGAGGATAGCCATTGCCAACCATGTGAAGAAAACGCTCCGTGAATATAAATGTCATGTGAAGAATAAAATCTCCATTATTCAACAGCACTTTCATCCAGATTGGATAAAGGACACCTCTATCCATTTGCTAGACTGCAGTCACTGAACACCTGAGTGATATCCTTGGACTGGAGCATGTTGAGAGTTTTTCAGGGAACCCAGGCATCACCACAGCCCAATATACATAGGGAGCAGTTGAATAACCATATACATACTTAAGCTTGAATCTTTCTCAGGCCATCAGGACTGTCTGTTGCTTCCCAGCTACAGTAGTGGTAATAGAGGCAAATTTTCCAGATTTTATTTTAGCTGCTCTTAATCTCATGTAAAATTATATGTTTTTTTCTTCTCTTTTCAAGTCTATCCAAACAATCATAGAAAGATGCCAATTGTTATATCCTAGCTAGGTCAGAAATGCCCCTATGGAGGAGTTTGGGTATGGGGGCTCCTGGAGCTTACAATGAAGTAGGAGAATAAGGAGGAGGAGAACTTGGTGCTGAACCTGCTAGAAGAGGAGAGGCAGGTGTTCAAGAAAATTCTAGATGTTCCATAGCCTCTGCACACAGAAGAGAGGGAGTGTGAACCTGAAATCTCTGTCTTGGAACTGACAAAGGAGAAGGAGCTGGAGCTACTGCAGCATCCAGAAAGTTAAGAAGATGAAGAGGATGAGAAAGAGGAGCAACAATTGCAGCTGGAACAGGAGACTTCAAATGAAGGTAAAGAAGGTCACAGGTACAGAGCTCCAGACACTTTCCTAGTACTATGACAGTTCTGCCAGTACTGAATAAATACTCTATCATTCAATGGTCCTTCTTCTGGTATGCTACTTCTCATCTTTCCGCCAGGGCTCAGTGCATCCAGAAAGATGATTATTGAAGGAGAGGATGATCATTCAACATGACTTTGAAATCCTCAGTCACAATGCGAACTGCTCAGAAAAGAATGAGATAGCTCCACAATAGCATTGTAAGGAGGCAGCTGGTCTTCAATCAAATAGAAGATGGCAACAAAGCCCTGGAAAACAAAAATTCAAACAAAAAGCTAGTCACAGATATATTAAGTTAATCAAATAAAAAGATATGATCTACAGCTTGTTTGTTGACCTTTATTTCTAAACATCTAAGTGGATTAGCATGGCAACCACAATACCCTGTATCAGGACATTCAAACTGTGAAACCCTGTCTGAAGCCTTCTATTCCTTAATAGCAGTCCAAGAAGGAAAGTACCCTGAAACAGGGTGAATGAGGTGAAATAAGGAGTAAGAACTTCACTCTGGGTTGAAAGAGTCCTAGTCCCTCTAAAGCTCATTACCAAAGAATCAGCAGTGAATGTAATGTCTCCCATGTTTTGGTTTTTTTTTCACTGTGCCCGTAAAAGCTTTGTTCTTATTTGCACAGCTGTCACAAGGGGCAGGTAAGCTGGGCAACTACCTGGGGAAATGTAGTCTGCCTATGTCACTGGCATTTCTCCTATCCTCTCCCTCTTGCAACCTGCATAGTCACTCATCAAATGAACTACATGGGGCTCTGTAGACACAGACCACCCCACGCTTCTAAAAATTAATCAATGAACTATGCAGGCTACAGCAGAGAAAACCAAGGTAATAGCCTCTGCAAGAAGAGAAGCAGGATTTAAAGTGTTGGACTCCAAAGGGAAGATGTAAGGGAGAGAGCTGCCTGGGAATGTGGGAAGTTGAGAACTGGAGAAGAAAGCTGGGACTGTGGCAGGGCATTCATATGTAAGCTATAACGTGGCCACACAGCCCTCCTGGTCATCCACTGATTACTGGCAGCCGATGGCCCGAGGGCAGGAGATCACTCCGGGGGACTCAAAATGGCGCCAATCGCCTTTGCCCTCACTATGTCACAGTGGCCGACTGTCAGTCCCTGTGACATAGTGAGGGCAAAGGCGATCGGCGCCATTTTGATTACTGGCAGCCGATGGCCCGAGGGCAGGAGATCGCTCCGGGACCCCTGTTGGACCCCCAGAGACTTTTGGACAGCTGGGGGGGGGCCTCCTGACCCCCACAAGACTTGCCAAAAGTCCAGCGGCGGTCCGGGAGTGACCTCCTGCACTCCAGCCGTCGGATGCCAGTACTCAAAATGGCGCCGATCGCCTTTGCCCTCACTATGTCACAGGGGCTACCGGTGCCATTGGTCAGCCCCTGTCACATGGTAGGAGCACAAGATGGTGCCGATGGCCATGTGACAGGGGCTGACCAATGGCACCGGTAGCCCCTGTGACATAGTAGGTCAAAGGCTATCGGTGCCATGATGAAACTGGCACCGAGGGTGTGAGAGTGCAGGGGATGGCTCCTGGACCCCCCGCTGGACCACCAGGGAGTTTTGGTAAGTCTTGGGGGGAGTCAGAAGGGTGGGGGGTTTGTTTAAATTGATTTAGTTAGGCGGCCGAATAATTTGGCGAAGATTCGTGAATTCGTGGGGAATCGCGATACGTTTCACTTCCCCACGGATACAACGAATATGGTACCATCTGTTGCGGATTGCCAATACGTAGGGACCAAATGCACACCCCTATGAGCTAGTAGATGTAGTGCATTTGGATTTTCAGAAGGTGTTTGACAAAGTCCCTCATAGGAGGCTTCTTAGGAAACTAGAAAGTCATGGGATAAGAGGTGGTGTCCTTTAGTGGATTACAAACTGGTTAAAAGACAGGAAACAGAGAGTTGGATTAAATGGTCAACTTTCTCAGTGGAAAAGGGTAAATAGTGGAGTGCCTCAGGGATCTGTACTTGGACCGGTGCTTTGCAATATATATATAAATGATCTGGAAAGGAATATGATGAGTGAGGTAATCAAATTTGCAACTGATACAAAATTATTCAGAGTAGTTAAATCACAAGTGGATTGTGATAAATTGCAGGAGGACCTTGAAGACTGGAAGATTGGGCATCCAAATGGCAGATGAAATTTAATGTGGACAAGTGCAAGGTGTTGCATATAGGGAAAAATATTCCATGCTGTAATTACACGATGTTAGGTGCTACCACCCAGGAAAAAGATCTAGGTGTCATAATAGATAAATCATTGAAATTGTTGACTCTGTAGGCTGTGGCAGTCAATAAAGCAAACAAAATATTAGGAATTATTAGGAAGGGAATGGTGAATAAAACAGAAAATGTCATAATGCCTCTGTATCACTCCATGGTGAGACCACACCTTGAGAACTGTGAACAATTCTGGTTGCCGCATCTCAAAAAAGATATAGTTGCAATGGAGAAGGTACAGAGAAAGGCGACCAAAATGATAAAGGGGATAGAACAGCTCCCCTATGAGAAAAGGCTAAAGAGGTTAGGGCTGTTCATCTTGAAGAAGAGATGGCTGAGGGGGAATATGATAGAGGTCTTTAAAATCATGAGAGGTCTAGAATGGGTAAATAGGAATTGGTTATTTACTTTTTTGGATAATAGAAGGATTAGGGGATGCTCCATGAGGTTAGCAAGTAGCATATGTAAAACTAATCGGAGAAAATACACAGTTAGGTTCTGGAATTTGTTACCAGAGGATGTGGTTAGTGCAGTTAGTGTAGCTATGTTTAAAAAAGGTTTGGATACATTTTTGGAGGAGAAGTCAATTAATTGCTATTAATCAAGTTGACTTCGAGAACAGCCACTGCTATTACTGGCAGCAGTAGCATGGTATCTTCTTGGTGTTTTGGTACTTGCTTGGTACTTGTAGCCTAGATTGGTCACTGTTGGAAACAGGATGCTGGGCTTGATGAACCCTTTTTCTGACCCAGTAAGGCAATTTCTTATGTTCTTATGTTTACATTAGTACACCAGCACCTAAGATTTCAGAAAAGAATATCAGTGGGATATTAGCTTGATATGTCAAAAGTCTAACAAATGTGATTCAGTCAGCTTCCACTATTAAAAGCAGTCTGTGATTCTGAGATCATTTTAAGAAGAACACTGTGGATCCATAAAGGCTAGAGGATGGGAATGAAGAGAAGAGCCATGGGGGTGGCTTGCTGGAATGGTGGCTACTACCTGGTGATTTCTACCCTCACTCAATAAGCCTTCACACAGTTAATGCAACTCCAACATTGCTTCAACGGCAAGGGGAAATGTGGAAAAGAGGATATGCATTCAGACAACAACCAACAAGGACTGAACTACACAGTCATGGTAAACAAATAAGAGTGGGGGTAGCTTGCTTATTGCAGTGATTTGATTACTACCCTAAACCAAGTAAGCCTGATACTTCACTTTGAATGCATATACAGCATTGCTCTCTGCTTCAACGGCAGGGGGAAATGTGGAAAAGAGGATTTACATTCAGACAACATCCAACAAGGCAATGATCTGTGCAGTCTGGGTAAACAAGCATCGGGGTAACTTGCTTGATTCGGCAGTTACTACCCTTAACCATTAAGCCTTATGCTTCACCTCTGATGCAACTCCAACATTACTCTCTGCATCAATGGCAGGGGTGGTAGGAAATTTGAATCAAACAGTTACCAAGAAGGGCCCTGAACTTGGTGGTCAGTGAAACAGATAAGTAAGGGAAAATAAGCGTGGAAGCTTTCTGGGCAGACTGGATGGGCCATATGGTCTTCTTCTGCCGTCATTTCTATGTTTCTATGTCTCTAAGAAAGATATTTATGAGACACGATAGCACAGAAAGTAGAATAAAGTCATGTGATTATCATATTACTCTTCTTACCTAGCTTGAAATAAGTCAGCAAGCAGATTACAAGGAATATCTTTATTTTTTCTAACCAAATATGTTTTTATCTAGTTTTAATTACACTATAGGGATGTGCATGGCAAAAACTTTCATTTTGTTTTGGTTATCATTTAATTTGCTGTTTTTTCATTTTTTAAATTTCATTTCTCATTTTTCACATTTTTTTTAATGTTACATGTATAGCAATTAGCTTATACATGTGTAAGTGTCCTGTACTCAAGTATTCCAAAATATGCACATATTTACATTTTTGTGTGCATGTATACATATGTAAAAAAAAGGGGCGGTCTGGGACATTTCAGAGTGCGACCAACAGTTACGCGGGTAAGTTACTATTTTAATAGACACCAACGTACATAGATTTACCAACCTACTCGTTGAATTTTACACCTGCTAATTATCTAGTGTAAATTACATTAAACATGTTTATTGTGTAGTACTGACTGGGTGGGAGGTTTGAGTGAACTGGGGGGAGTTCAAGATGAAGAACCAGGTGGGTCTCGAAGACCTGGAGAAGGACTGGGCAAACTGGACTCATTGGTAAAGGTGGTAATTTCCTTGATATGCGCATGTTTTAAAATATATTGATTTATGTAAGTCCTACTTTATTTTCACGTGTAAAGCGTATACACATATTTTTAAAATAGGAAAAGCATGCATGTTCAGTGCATTGATATATGTTCTTTCAATGCATTGCATGTATTCACTCAGAAGCCTGTATATCATACGCATGGGTTTTAAAATGCAAGTGTAGATCTGCTCGTGGCCAAATATGTGTGTATGTGCCGCTGTATGCATTTCTTTGAAAGTTATCCTCCTAATATGCAAAAACAAAACAGCATTTTGTTCTTTTTTTGTGACATTTTGGATGGGAAAAGACACAAAACAAACAATTGTGCCAATCTCCCTATCATTGAAAAGCAACAGCAAATCCCTATTATATTGCCTTCATCAAGTAAAAGTGGGTGTGCAAAAAGTTGCTGACCTATTATATAACTCTTTTAGGGTTATCGTGAACTACAGTACAATAAATTAATCTTTTAATTTCAAAAGCTTATAAAGAATGAGTTTAAAACAATTCTTTTATTTATGGCACATTTGTGGCCCAAAGGTCCAAATAAACCAGTTCCCTGCTAGGTCCATCATGAGGTACATAATAAAATACATATAGAAACAGACATAAAATTAAAACTAGTTTTAGTCACTCAACGTAACCCAAAATTCTTTTTCAGGAGTTTAACAATGAAAGAAAAATAATAAAACTTAAAATAAAACAAGGAGATGTGGGGAATTTCATGATCCCTCCCGTAGGGTTCTCCACTAGTAACTGGCCCTAGTGTTAGGCCCTTTAGTGAAAAAGGAGCATACGGTTTTGCCACAGCACCCCCATAGGAGGCTGCTGCACTAGTGGGTCCTGCCTACTCAAAAACATGTGGCATTGGTGATAGTGTGGATTTTTGTCTTAGAAGCAAAGGGTAATGATCTATTTTGTTTGGCTCTCCTATTCCTATTCGAATTTGAACTCAAAACTCTTGCTGAGTCAGGTAGGAAGGAGTCAACACGTTGCTGGTCACTGTTGGATTGTATCTTGGAGATTTTTCTTTCTGCACATCTGGGTTATGAACCCTGTGCTGTGTGAGGTGAAGGAAGATTTTATGCCCACCCTTCCTACCCAAGAGTGGAACGGAAAAAGAAGAGGATTTTGGTTGCCCTTGCTTTGTGAGACATTGGCGTTGTTCAGTTTGAAAGATCCAGAGTAATATCTGAGAGATGAATTGTGAGTTTCAAGGAGAAGAGAGACTGGAGAACCCTGACTGGAGTCTCTATGCAATAGAACAAGATAGAGAGGAGTGCTGAGTCAAGCAGTACACCATAGATATTTTTTGGAAAGGGAGATCCTTTCAGATATAGGAGATTTCCTTCCACTCTGGGCAACCTATCTTCACGACCCTGAAAGAGAGAAACCTGGGCAAATGCCTAATGATATTTACACCTAGTAATATATACACAGTTGGGACTGATAATGGATGTAACTACAAGAAAGTGCGTTTAGTACCATTTGATTACTTTAAACCAAGTACCACAATAAACTTTTAATTTGGAACATCCAACCCAAGTGTCCCATCTGATTTTTTTTGGCACTGAGAGACTTAAGCACTGAATATAAACCCCAGAGAAACTTTGTACAACATCTTGAATCTTTGTAGTATATCCTCTCCTCCCTCCCCCCATTTGGAGAATCCGTGCTGGGGTTGGGTGATACTTTATCAGAACTCAGCCCTGGGACTGAATGAGACCCATGATTTTCTAGCCAGTACTAGAAGAGGGGCTATACTAACGTCATTCTTTTTAATATACATTTACATATGCTCATGAATATTAACCAGTGACAGAGCAGCTTTCAAAATGCTTGGTCAACCAATGGCCGGACAGCTTTAAAACTCCTCAAAGACATCACAATGTGCTTTAATGTCTCCAGTATTATAGCTTTAAAGAACTGGCCTGTTTCTAGACATGTGCTGTCACATTTTTTTTCATTTTGGATTTTTTTAATTTGTATTCAGGTCTTTTTTGCCCACATTTCATTGTGTGGCTTTTTTTTTTTTAATGTGTTTTGGGGTTTTTGTATTCTGAAAATAGTGCATGCTATTTTCTGAAAAAGTAAATGTGTTTTATTGGCAGAGTTAGGCATTTATTTTGGAGTAAAGTGAACCAAAATGAAAATGGCCATTTTGGTTTGGATTACTATTTGTTTTGTAACAAATACATGTCTCTACCAGTTTCTCTATAGGTAATGATTCTAAGTGTTGGGGGCAGTGAAGGCACATAAAAAGTGTGAATCAGGAGGTCATTGGGTGCTCTTCTATTCATGGCAGAAATCTGAATGAAAACTGAATGAACAGTTCAAAAATTATTGAGGTGGCACATTTAGAGAGAGGACAAGCAGACACATACAGGCACACAGATGTGATGATTTTATAAGGCAAGTTTACCTGTAGCAAAGTAGGCTAAGAAAATCTGTTTTCTCTTTATTCAGGCTTTTATAAAATGAAAAATAGCTATTAAAAAACTTGTTTGATGCTGCTTTGCAACATGGTAAGAAAAGCAGCTGTGGGAATAGTTGGGACCAGATGTGAAAAAGCAGAAAGACTATCCATCTCAGGTAGGGTATTTCAGTGGAGGTAGGGATGGGGAAGGAGATGATTCGATATGTCTCTCACTTTTACACATATTCCCACCAACACTAAAATTACTAGGGTTCCCACAACACGTCTCCAGACAGAATTCCAGATGTTTAAATTCCATTAGACAAAAGTTATTTTAAAATGTTTATAAAGAAGTTACCCTAAGCATAAACATTCTAAAATGGCTTTTCCGCTGCCACAAATCCAGAAAGAGGTCATCTAAGTTAAATACTTTAGTAGCAAAATGTCTCAGGTTTAAAATTAGAAATCATGCTTGCTGTGTAGGTCTTTAATTAGAAAGCTAATGTCTGCCTGGATGTAATAAATACCTTCAGCTTTGTTTTGACCCCCTGCACTACTTTAGCTAACTATTAATTATCTGGTGAAGGCCTACCCTTTGTACACTGCTCTTTACAATTCAATGACAAGGAAGCAAACAGCAAAAACAATTGTGTATGCCGCTGAATATTCTGCAGAGAAATGTATGAACCAGGGCAGCCACCAATCCAGTTTCCAGTATAGCCTCATTCCAAATTTTTTAGGACTTGAAAAAGAGTTCTGAATAATATCTTTTGATTTTTAGTTGGCCATAAGGAAAATGATCAAAGAACTTGCATTGTGTTCTACATTTTTACATAGCAAAGTGTCAAGTGCATTGTACAGGGTGGCCCATGGAAAAGAAGCCCACCTCCAATACCAATACATTGGAGGCAGGCTACTTTTCCATGGGCCAACCTGTATAACCTTGAATATATAGTATTTAGGAAAAAATATATTTTGTCATTGTTTTTAAACCAATCCATGTGACTAATCAATTCTATTCCATTTTTATTCAATTTGAATTTAGAAATCAAACAAAACACAAGCAGCAGCCCTGCATCTGTGTGACCGTGATGTTCCACAGTGCCAAACAGCCTGCTTTCTAGAGATGAGCATCACTGGGGTGAGGCACATGGGTCCTGGAACAGCGAATGGGGAAAAGAGAGAACAATCACTCAACATAGGGGTGATCTCTAGTGAATCAAAAACTATCTTGAATTGTTCACCTTCATAAGAGGTTTCCATGGGCCTCCTAAGTGGAGCTACATTTTCTTTATCAGGGCTTCACTAGCCTGTCCTGGGAACCCCACAGCCAGTTGGGTTTTCAGGATATCAACAATGAGTATGCATGCGATAAATTTGCATATACTGAGTTTCCCTGGTATGCAAAATTCTCTCATGCATATTTATTGTGGATATCCTGAAAACCTGACTGGCTGTGGAGTCCCCAGGACAGTTTTGGGAAGCCCTGGTCTATATCAGTTGTTCCAGGGAAGTGAGGCAAGTGAAATTCAAAGAAATAGAAATAAGCATGGCTATATTTTTACATAAATGTTAGGGTAGAGTAGTTAAAGAATTAGACAACTCTTGAGGTAAAGTCCTGTTGTATGATATTAAAGTTTCTACTTGTCACTAACTGTGTGTCCTTAAGAAAGTCACTTTACTTCCATATGCCTCCATATCCTAAGAAAAAATATTTTTTTTTCTTAGGGATCTATTTACTAACTTGAGTTAAAATTGACTGTTAACTTTGTTAGTGGCTGATTTTAATAAAGTCTTTAGTAGATCCAGTGTTTAAATTGGTTTTTGCGAGTTATGCTCAGCTCATGTGTTAGTGCTGATGGTAACACAGTAATGGCAGGCCTAGTGAGAGCCTCAATCCTCCATCCCTCTCCTACTCTTGAGATTTAAAAGAAGGGCCCCTGGTGGTCTAAGTCCCCCACCCCAAGACTTCATTAGAGGATCCCTCACACCTAATTCCCTCCCAATCCTTGACAAAAAAGGGCTCGGAACCCTACTCCATCTCTCAGGGTATCCCTTCCGCCTACCCCTTTGGAGGTCTTCAAAAGGCAAGTTGGGTTAGGAGGAAGTGCATGAGGTCATCAGACAACATTTTAGAATTAAGCAATAATGGGGAAGGAGAGAGGAATGCTCCCTCTTGCCCCAATTTGCCTTTGAAGACATGAGTAAGGGTAGGTGAGGGGCCTAGATGGGCTTTTGTAGCCCAGGAAGCACATTGATTGAAATGCCTAGGAGAGACATGGAGGGATCAGGCCACTGAAGGGCCTCCTTTGAGGTCTTCTGAGGGATCAGGCCTCAAAGACCTCCTTTGAGGTCTTCTGAGGGATCAGGCCACTGAAGGGCCTCCTTTGAGGTCTTCTGAGGTCTTCTGAGAGCTGGAGGGGGACTCACTCTGCAGGAGGCTTCCTTAGAAGGTGTCAGAAGGCTGGGGAATTGGACCATCTGGGAGTCTCCTTTGAAGTCTTAGGGGGTGAGGTTGGGAGAATTGGGTCCCCTGTGGGCCTTCTTTGAAATTTTAATTATGGTGGGGGGAAGTGAGCTACCAGTGGACCTTCTTTGAAGTTGTAGGAATGGGAGATAGGGAGATTTCAGGCTGGGATTCTTGATCTTGACTCAGGGGGCAGGGTGGTGAACGCAGCCCACATCAGGCCTTGTGTTAGCCATCCAAAGCTGGTGCTTCAGTGTAACCATTCCCTGAAGATGTAAAGTTTATGCGTTAAAAAGTACAAAAACAAAAAATCAGCGACCCATTGGTCATCCATTGTGTGGTGAGAGGCAGTGGATGTAAATTAAGTAAACACCATTTTTCTGATGCCGAGTTATTTATGACATATACATATATATATATATACAAGGTATCCCCCTTGGGTTTTTTTTATTGTTTTGAAGTTTATGCATTAACTATGAGTTAACATAAATTGAAATACTGTACTTTATTACATTAAATCATTTTAATATTAATATGCTGCTTTGCATGGTCATTAACATATTTGTATTAGTCCATGTTATATCTGTGTTAACAGTAATAAAGACTAATGTGCTAAAGTGCATTAAATAACAGAAGCATCATTCGTTATAATGCAGTAGTACACTTTAAAAAAATTTTAATGCTATTTAATGCTTGTGTTAGGGTTAATGCACTCATAGACACCTTTAATTTGTCTTTCCTAGAGCATACACACTGAGGTGGTAATTTTCAAGAGGATTTACATGCCTAAACCCTGGTTTCTGTGCATAAATCCCTGTAGAAAATCAATTTGGGGCATATGCATATAAAGTATGTTCAAAACACGATATTGCATGTACTTTTAGATGCAGAACAAGTAGGCATTCAGAAGTTGTGGCAGGGAAAGGATTTATACACATACTTTCCATTTTTGAGATTATGTATGTAAATCTACATGCACAAAGCTACCCCTGCAATCAAGCAGGTCTAACTTTGTGTATGTGCGATACAGGGGGGTTCTCTGCATACCCACACATTTTCAACACGGTTTTTTGTGCATAAATCCACTTGGAAAATTCTGGCTGAAATCTGCAGGTGAAAAGTACTCACAGACTTTGGCACGCGCAGGCTGTGATTATTTTTGAAAATTATCCTCCCTGAGTCTGACCTGACAGCAACATTGCTAACATATGTTAGTATGTTACTAGCCAGTTTTGCTGTCAGATCTACTCTAAATGTGGCAGGAACTGGAGACAGAGTCTACTTGCTGCATGTAGGCTTACCCTTGGAGATTGCTGGGGTGCTGAATGGGTCAGGAGGTGGCCTGGAGTCATGTGTATGAATTTAATATCAGAGGAGAGCCTTGGACCACGATGACTTACACGTTGTTTTTATTTTGATGGCTGGGTGGGGGGGGGGGGGGGGGGGGAGGAAGAATCCAGTGCTAGGTACTCATATATTTTATAATTTTTAGGGGGGATGGGTAGGGATTTGGGTCTGCTTGTCAGCTATTTTGTTTTTAACTTATCTAGCTATATGTAAATATAGCTGGTTAGGTCCATAATTATCTGTGTCCAGATAACTTTAGATCTACTCTGGATCATGACCAGGCTTATCCGGATAAAGTTATCTGTGCAGCCTTGAATATCATTGCTACCCAGTATATGATTTAGCCCAGCTCCTTTTTTATTTTGGTAAGTTTTAGCCGGGTAATGAATGACTTACCCGGCTAAAATCTTCTGGTCAGCAGGGCGGGATACTTAAAACCCAAGGTTTGCCCATTTAAGTCCTGAACTGAGCCGAACAAATCAATTGAATATGGACCTCTATATTTCTATTTGTTAATTCTACCAGGTGTACTTGGCGTTTTACAGACATACATAATAGGCAGACCCTGCTTTTTGGAGCTTGTGGTCTAGTCAAGACAGACAGACAAAACACACAAACAACAGCACAAATAAGGGCATAATAGGAAAGGAACTAACCAGATAGGAAATGAGGCAGGAGACAGTTTAATTGAGAAAAGCTATAAGGAATCAAAATGTTACCTAATTGTTGAATCATCTGGAAATATTTGCATCAGAGAAATAGAACATGGGGTGTGTGGGTGAGGAGAGGGCGATAGTTGCGCAGCTACAAAGGCTGGTGAGACTGATGTGGAAAACCCTATCACCGCATGCCTGTTGTATTTATCAGGGTCAGTTAGGGATATGTGCTGTCATTTTAATAAGGAAATAAGGATGAGATTTGCTGATTTGTATTCTGTCAGTTCTCACCTGAAATAACACACACACAAAATAAAAAAAGATAATGAAATGCCATTTTGCTTTATTTCGGTTGTTTTAGTGCACACTAAAATGAAACAACCCCCACCCCTCCAAAGTAAAAGAAAATTAAACTTTTTTTCCATGCACACCCTTAGGGTCAATCTGAACAGGTTTTCTCCAGCAACCTTCCCTGACCTCCTCTCTCTAAACAGGTTCTGAATAAGCGCTATTATTTTTTATTTCATCTTTATTATTAAACATCTGCACTCCTTTTCCCCAGGCTGGCACATACCTTAGGTTCATCCTCTGATGTCTAACTGTTATCCCTGTTTCCTTCTATGCCAGCTGAGATGATGCCCCCTCCATCTTTGCCATCTCCTTTCTCTGCACCTTGCTTTCTCCTTATCACCATTCCCTTCAGCTCTACTTTCAAGGGAGTAGAAGGTGGATTGCTTTCAGAATCCTTGCCCCATTTTCACAGTTATTCTCTTTCATATTTCATCCCTCTCTTCCACCCCATAGTTCACTCCTGGACCTGGCAAAGAGTTCCTGTTTCACTGTTTCTCCAACCCCCAATTTAAATCTCCCAATCACATTGAACTCTCTGGCATTTGCTTTTTTTTTTTTTTTTTTTTTTAAATGTACACTGCCTCCTCCCTTAAAGGTGAATTTTAAAAGTGATGTGTGCGGCTAAAACAGGAGAGGCATGCACATGTATCGCTAAAGCGCACCCGGTCGATTTTATAAGGCTGCCACATACGCGCACAAGTACCGATGTGTAAATATCTCACATCGGGGAAGAAAGGGATGGAATGTGAGAGGGATATATTGGTGTTCTGGGGCGAGGCCAAGAGATATGTGCACATGTAGCTATGCACATGGGCGTGCATCCAGGTCCATTTCAGCACGAAGTTACTTCTGCTTTTGATGAGCTTTAAGTCTGAATAAAACTATTTCTAGCCATATAAGAACTGCCTGCAGGGTCTGGCTCAACTGGGGGGGAGAGCAGGCTAAAGAACCAGGGTGTCTTGAGGACATAGCTATAGACTGGGCAAACTGGTGTGAATTGGCTAAACATGCGTGCATGTTACAAAATTCCCTCACTTACTTAATATCAAATGCTAAGATTTCCCTGCTGTGCACATCGATGCTTAAAATTAGGGGCACACATATACACACCAGGCCTAGTTTATAACATGCACATGTGCGAATACACAGGATATAAAATTTCAGCACATCTCTCCATGCATCAATATACATGAATATATGGGTGACTGCCCACTTGTTTTAAAGTTCCCGTCCCTGTGAGCCAAGGATGGTAGCCATGTTGAGCAGATCTTCACTGACTTGTCAAGTGCTGCTATACTTTTAGAGGTAGCTGCCCCTTGTTGTACATTTATAGAGTGCAGTGACATTAGTAACTAAATAACATTTTATGACAAGCATGAATTAGTTGCACATTTACCGCAGTTACCTGAAACAAAGCATTAATTAGATATATGTTCTAGTTACTTTGTAGAGAAACAATGGTCAAGCACCTACTGTAACTCATTAACTAGCTACAACTTTATTGGGATTACAAAGTCAATACTTTCAATAGATTTTACTTGAATGTTGAAAATTAGATTATGTTTAGTTAGTTTCTGGCCACAGGGTGTTACTCCTCTAGGAATGTCCTATTACTCTGACTTGACTGTTCAAAATGTTTGAATCAAATGCTTTAAAGAAACAGATAAGAACATCTTAAAAATAAAAATAAAATCAAAGACATTTGAGTTTATTGTAGCAATAATCCTTTTTGGGCAGAACATGCTTCAGGACATGACTGGGTATTAGGTGGGGCTGAATGATGGGTTTAGAAAAATGAGTGTTTTCTTAATAGTTAATGTAACTGCGATAATAGGCTTGCTTTAGAATTGTTACCTGTTTTGATGCCTAGAGAGAGTTGTGGGCTATCAAATAAATAAATAAATGTAAAAGTAAATATACTAAAGTGCGATAAGGAGTTTATCACATGGTAGAGCCATTTATCATATCATAAACATCTTGTACTGTAGTGTATAATAGTCATTTGCTGTGTTTGTTAAGATACAATACATGGTATAGTCGTGCCTATGATAAGTTTTTTTTATCGTCTCCTATGTAGATATGTGTGCTAATGAAGAATAATGAGCTGTTTCGCTATTGTGCCTGTATGTACTAGTTGGAAAAATGGAGAAGTGGGTATTTTCCGAGTAAAATGTAAGTTTGAAAAATTCTCACCACATGGAAAGTGGCATTAGACATAGATTTCATGCAGAAGAAAATACCACACTGGACAGGTGAACCTCTTTGATAATTGTGGAACTCTCATGTGGTTCTGGCTACAGCAGTAGAAGCAAAGGAGAGAAAGACAGAAAATGGGAATGGAGTAAAAGAAAGAGAGGAGGAATAGAGGGAGAGAGAAGCAAGAAATAGGGGGAAAGAGTGTGTGAGGAGAAGGAATAGAAAATGGAGGAAAGAAGGAGAAAGGTATGTGGGAATACCAAGGGAATTAGGAGGGCAGGACTCAGCAAGCACCACTATTATTGATGAGGCCACACAGGCAGCTCAGAACCAGGATATCTAGGCTCTAGACCACCATATTAAGCTTTTAGCTCGTTCTGGTCCCATGATGACGTTCAGTCTTTCCTCTTTGGCACAGATTGGGATGGTATGCAGCATTCCAAAAATTCAAACCAACAGTGGTAGTGATATAATCAAAAGATAACCAAATGCACCACACTATGCGCACACTCTGAAAATGAAGGGGCTAGAGAAATCTTCATAATACTGAGCACATCCCCAACTTCTTACTTGCCTAAAGCTGTCATTTTAATCATTGTTCTCACGTAACTATGTCCCATGCTTTTTAGAATTTTTTTTTTTGTGAATTACTCAACTTCTTATGATTTACTCAGCCAAATAGTGAGAAAAAATACTTATCGCACTGTCCAAGCTTACAAACCTGAGACAGGCTCCGTGATTCATCTATCTGCTTCAGGGATAAGTACATTTGAGCTGGCATGCATATAAGCTGTGCGCATTCAAAAATGGATTTGTGCATGAAAGACAATAGCTAATAGTAATACCCTGTGACATATTTTGACTCAATCACTAGTCCATAAAACTTAAACAACATTCTAGATGGCGATCCAGATCGAGCATCAGATCGTGGTGGGATGAGCCAATATTTTATATACCATCTGCCAGTTACTTGCAATCTGTACCTCTTCTTGCAATAGTCTGTAATTTGCAGGAGAAGCCAGACATAGTAATCTCCTTCCCCAACTTGTCATTTACCACTGCAGACCTTTTGCTGGACTTTGCCCTGAGGAGTGGTGAGCAGTGCTTCAGGACATAGTACAAGAGGTCACATTTTTCTGCACTGATTTAGATGTTGTGGATCCTGGTAGCTGTGTCTCTGCAATGTCTGTGCTGCCAGTTTCACATCCAGTGGTCCAAGATGATGGAGGAGGCTTCCTTCCTTCTGACCACCTCATCAGCCATACAATATAATAGTGCCAGGCTTAGATTGACCGGTAGCCATTTTGAAAAACCAGGACAGGCAGGGCAGGTGTGACTAGGGATCACTCCTGCCTATGTAAGAACTTCTGACTGGTATGGCATGGCATAGGGGTTCAAGGCAAAGAGCTCAGAGGCTTGGGGTCCAGCTTTTCTTGGTGGCAGTGGGCTTTATGTTGGGGGAAGTGGTTGCTGACAATACATTCAACTTTTTTTTTAACTCTTTATTTTCCAAATTTTAAACATTTTTAGTCAAACTAACATTTACAGAAATAAGACAGCAAAGCAGAAAACATAATTATAGGTATCACCAGAAAGAAAGCAAAATGTATTGTCAATGAGACCACAATAGGGGACAACATCAAAATAAGAGAAATATAAAGGAAACAAGCTCACTAATAATTTTGTACTTTGACAATATCATAGATACCAATGGGAATGCTAAACTAACAGGGTCATTCATCAAATCATGATGGGTCATTACCACATGCAATAACACCCTAACACACATGATAACCACCACATCACAATTTCAAAATTCAATTTAGGGAAAGGGGAGGAGTTTGGGCAGGGTTTAGGCAAAGTAGGGAGCTGTAGCGCTGCGGGAGATAATGTATCGCACATTATTGCCCACAATAGTGTCAGAAATAGCTACAGCTATTTCATTGGCACAACAGGGGCAATAGTGTGCAGCACGGCCATAATTGCAGTGGGCGAAAATACACTGCTGTGATGTGACCGACTGCTCACTATCACCCTCCACCCCACCCCTTTTCTGGCTGCAGTTCATCATTCTATATTTATAGCACAATTATGAATCCAGGGGTGAGGGAGGTACAGTCAAGGATCGTTCTCTATTCCACAATAATCATTCTAATTGATCTGGATCAAAGAAAAAATACTTAACTATACCAAATTTAATAATACATTTAGAGGGAAAATGAAGAAGAAATGTGTCACCTATATCAATTACCATAAAGGATTTCCATCTCAGTTGAATTGCCTTTGCGACATCAGGAAATATAGCTATTTGATGGCCCAAAAAACTTATATCAGAAGCATGAAAAACAATTTTATGATCCAAATTTTATCAGGCTCTAGAACATATACAACAAGCAACGTAGCAAAACCTGAAATTTCAGTTTGAGAATCCTGAAGCATGGCTGTTAGGTTACGTAAAGGGTTAGGTTGAGAAGGAGCGCTACGGGGTAATAAAGCTTCCTGTTTAGAGGGTAAATAAAAGGCTTTAGTAATAGGTGGAATTGAAGATCGAGGAACTTTAAGAACCTCAATATAAAACTTCCTAAGCATTTCAATAGGAAAATTTAATTTTCTCCAATGTAATTTCCTAGATTTATCTAAAGCTTCTAAAATTCCTGACCTTTAATCAAAGCCAGATCACTTTTACCCAATGACTCCCATTGCTTTTTCAAAAGAGAAACCTTTATAACCTGACCTTGCCCCAAAACCTGATTTTGATTTTGGCCAATAACAGCAGACATTATCAAATTTAGACCCAACATCCCACTTTTTTTTTAATGAAACTAAATGAGAAAAGGAACAGAATTATGTTTTTCTTTCCTTTTCTTTTAAAAACCAATTGAAATAAATTAGGAAATGTCATTAAAATTTCCTATTTTGTTTCAAACAATGTATATTTCTACTATCTGGAGTTTGTTGCTCAATTAATTTTGTAGTATCTACTTTTACATGCCTCAAATTGAATTCTTTAATCTAATTTATTCAGTGATTTATTTGCACAAATTAAGGGGCCCATTTTCAGCTTCTATCTAGCCAGCAAAGTAAGGGGGGTCATTCATCAAAATGCATTAGGGCCTTAATGTTTTTACTCTCCCTGTTTTAATGTAACTTCTCTTTTCCACTTATACGTTAATTGGTTTTTCCCCTTGTTCTAATGTAAACCGGTACGATAAGACCTGGTCTTGAGTGTCGGTATAGTAAAAGAAGTTAAATAAATAAATAAAATAAAATAATGTCATAATACATGTGATAAATACTGCATTGTGAAATGCATATGCAAATTTTATTCAAGTGTGAGGAGTAAATGAGAGCTGCTTAATGTTGCATGCAATAATGTAACACACAATATCACAGGATTTAATGCCAGAAATAACTACACCATTTTTTTGTGTTATGCCTGAAATAGTGGGAGGGGGAGAAGGAGAGGAAGGGGGAGAGGGAGAGAGAGAGAGAAAACCTCTGTGGAAGTCCACTTTTTTTTTAAATTATTTATACCACTGTAAGAGGGGGCACTAGTAATTCAGTGTGAGGTTTATGGGGTGAGTTGGGTTTTAGGGGGCAGTTTAACTTGCACAGTCATACATACGAACAACATATTTACCATCAGTGAAGATTTAATGTAGAGGAATGAATGGTGAAAGAGTAGATTAGTACCATATTCTCTATACCTTGCTTGATTGCACAGCTGGATATTATCAAGGTAGGGCAAGCGAACATTGTAGAAATCTCATTTTTGTGTATCTTTCCTCATTCCAAATCACATCAAATCTTTACTGAAATGTACTGTGCTGTTCATACCTCTGACTATGCATGTAAAACTGCCCCTCAAACCCTAGACTATCATCAAAACCTCATGTCAGGTTACTAGATGACCCTCCTATAGCGGTATAAATAGATGAATAATATGTGTGCCACCTCAGAGGTGCTGTCTCTCTCTCTCTCTCTCTCTTTCCTCCCTGAAACAGGATTTGTGATAAATATCACAAATCCCATTTTGGTCACATTGCACAGCATAATGCCAGGGAAAAAGCTGTAGTTATAGCACACAACATTAAACATCCCTCATTTTCAGACACTGACTCCTCCCCTCTAACTAAATTTTCAGAATTTGCATACACATCTTGTGTTGCGAAAAATAATGCAAGCATTATCGCGGGCATTAGGGCCCTAACACATTTTGATGAATGACCCTGTATGTTTGCAAACTAGTTTGATGAACCCACAAAATATTCATAGCTTAGGAAAATTAGTTCACCAAATATATTTTTTAATGAGATGGAGATTCCATGTATTGGTGTCACTGTTCCTTTTAATTTTTAGATAGCTTCTAGCATAGGATGTCTTCCCTATGAGAAAAGCCTGACTGAATTCTATTACTGAAATAAAATAAATGTATTGTCTATCCAACCTTTATATCTCTCACATATGGCATCCAAATACTATACAAAAACTTGAAATCTTCTTGAATTGCATGTCCATTATTATGTTATGGTCCAAAGAAACAAACTGGGAACCAGTCCAATATTGCGGTAGCAACCAAGAAAAAAGAACCGGTAAACACCAAGGATTCTTAAGTTTTTATTCTGCACTGAGCATCAAAAAAGGGCTTTTTTGATGCTCAGTGCAGAATAAAGAATTAAGAATCCTTGGTGTTTACCATTACTATGTTATGAAGGTGTGGACTGACCTGATTCCAAAATCCATTTGCTAAAGTTCACATGTTCTGAGTGACATATTTCTGGTGAAAAACCATGCTTTTGCTTCTTGTTACTTAATTGCTCTGTGCAACCTTTATGTACTGTACACATGATGAAAGACTGAGAATATAAATGCACATTCTGTATGCTTAGGAAAATACATATGCCTCCTGATAACCAAAGTTTAGAAGTTATTCTGGCAACAAGAACCTTTCTAAATCCTTTTAGAATACAGTCAGTTTGAACCATTCTCTGATCACTGATTTCTAATTTGTTAGCCTATTGGTCTATATACTCACTCACATTTCACCTTATAATAGCATTGCTAGTCCTAGAATCACATATGTTGCTGTGTAAGGCACTGTGTTTTGAATTTTCCCTTAATGAATCACAGTACTGAAAGGTTGTATCGCCCATTTGACCTATTGTCTCATCAATAGTTTCTGCATATCTTATCTCATTACCTGAACCAATGGAAAGTACTAGGGATGTGAATCGTTTTTTGATGATTTAAAAAAATCGTCAGATAATTTTTAAATCGTCAAAAATCGTTAGAGTCGCGATACAATAGAAATTCCCCCGATTTATCATGAAAAATCGTAAATCGGGGGAGGGGGAGGGGGGGGGCGGGGAACCGGCACACCAAAACAACCCCTAAAACCCACCCGACCCTTTAAAACAAATCCCCCAACCCCTCCCGAACCCCCCCAAAATGTTTTAAATTACCTGGTGGTCCAGTGGGGGGGGTCCTGGCGCGATCTCCCGCTCTCGGGCCATCGGCGCCATTTTGGCGAATATTGGCAATATGGCCCGCGTGCAGGAGATCATTCCCGGGCCCCCGCTGGACCCCCCCAGGGACTTTTGGCCAGCTTGGGGGGGGGCCTCCTGACCCCCACAAAAGTTCTCACTATGTCATAGGGGCCGACGGTCGGCCGACGATCGGCCCCTATACATAGTGAGGGCAAAGGTAGCGCCGGCGCCATTTTGAATACCTGCAATACGGCCGGAGTGCAGGAGGTCGCTCCCGGACCCCCACTGGAGTTTTGGCAAGTCTTGTGGGGGTCAGGAGGCCCCCCCCAAGCTGGCCAAAAGTCCCTGGGGGTCCAGCGGGGGCCCAGGAACGATCTCCTGCACACGCGCCATATTGCCAATATTCAAAATGGCGCCGGCACTACCTTTGCCCTGTCACATGGTAAGGGCAAAGGGCCATCGGCGCCATTTTTTTTTTTTAGCGCAGCTGATAGTGTGGGAATGGGAGATCGCTCCCCGTGGCCCCCCCTGGACCACCGGGTATGTGTAAAACGTTTTTTTGGGGGGGGTCGGGAGAGTGGGGGGGGCTAAGGGGGTAATTTTAAAGGGTCGGGTGGGGTTTTTTTTATCGGCGCGGGCCTCACTAAAAAAAATTAGTGATGTGAATTGGAATCGGAACGATTCCAATTCACATCTCATAACGATCAGATTTCTCCCCCCTCCCAGCCGAACCCGATCATTAAAACGATCAGGCACACTGATTCACATCCCTAGAAAGTACTGATACAAATAAAAAGGTGTAAGAAAGGTGTAAGAAACATGCACATTTTAATATATAAATCAAAATCTATGAGCCAAATTTTATAGCAACGTGCTTAGGACTAAAATCTGTGTATATAAAGCACCATTGTGTGGCATAGGCTTGCACTTTTATACCTTCTACTTTTATGCACATTCTTTGAAAATCCAAATATGCATGCAAATTAATTCTCCTTCTGAACAGCGCACCCAGAAATGCCTCGTTTAAGTACATGTAAAAGTATATAATAATAAGTAGATATTGAGCTGCTGCGTAACTAATTTTAGGGCAGACTAGACTTAGGCCTATATTTATCAAAAGGCAGTAAATATTGCATGTGATATGAAAAGGGTAGTGTTTTATGGTAATAGCCTATTTATTGCTTCACATAAGACCACTGAGTGTGTGTGTGTGTGAGAGGGAGAGAGAGAGAGAGAGAGAGAGAGAAAAAGAAATAGATTATCTGTAAGCCCCTTGTAGTAGCTTTTTTTGCTACTATAGGAGGACCACCTGGTAACTCAATGTGAGGTTTAGGTAGTAGTGTAGGGATTAGAGGCCACTTTTACATGCAGAGTGAGATGTATGAGCAGAACAGTACACTCTTGTCAAGATCTGATGACCTTCAGAGTGAGGACACTCACACAACGATGAGATTTGTACAATATTTGTCACTCACTCACCCTCCCCAAACCCCCCCCCCTGCCCCCCTCCTCTCTCCCCTAACCCTGAACTCATGCATTGTAAACAATTTACTTGTAAATAATCCTTGTATATAATTTTATTGCTTATATATTATGTTTTTAGCTTATACTCTTTACGTTCAGTAATTCCCTTTTGTTTCCCCTCTCTTACCACCACCCAGTTCACTTATCAGTTTCATTGTAAAGCCCTGTTGGCCAGTTTTATGTTGCCTAATGAATGTCGGTATACAAAAATTTCAAATAAATAAATAAATAAATAAATAAATATTCTCTCAGCCTAGCTTGATGGACTCTATCTGGGTAGCATCAAGCCAGTCTACTTTTACAAAATTCCTGCCTCTAACTTCTCCTAATCCCTCCCCTTTTATAAATTAGCATCGCACCATGCGTTATGGTGCTTTTCATATGCGAAAACGCCATAATGTGAGTTGATAAATGACCCTGTTAGCCAGGTAAATTATCTGGCCAACTCTGAATATATGAGTTGGTCAGATAATTTTTCTTGTTAAGTCATCTCCTCCCCAGAACACCCTTGCCCTGCCCACCACTTAGCCGGCTAATTATTTAAGTGGATAATTAGTTATCTGACTAAATGGCAGCTATTCAGTGGTGCCAGATACTCAATATCACCCATTAATATCACGCACTGAATATCACCCATGAAATTGCTTCTGTGCATCCTTTCGTGCAGACAGCCCACAGAGTAATTTTCTAAAAGCCTATTTATACCTGCAAAATCACATTTTATGCATCTAAATGCTTTAAAAAATTTCCCACTAAATATCTGCCTATGACTATATAGAGGCAGATATTTGATGCAGTGTATCTCTCCAAGGTATATATTTGTATTACCTTTCATCAGTTTTAAAGAATTAGAATAAATAAAAAGAATAAGTTTAGTTATTTTTGGTAAAACTTTATTAATATAGACTAGCAGACATCCATAAAACATTTGCAGAGAAATGAGCAGTCCTATGCCCCCTCCCCCTCCTGTGTTTGATCTCTGCACTCTCTTAGCCCCACTGCACAGGTGTCTTATCTCTCTCATTCAATCATTGCTTCTCTCTCACTCTGCTGACCTGTGAGAGTCAACCAAACTGTCCCAGTTGTGTGCTCAATCTGGCTGGCCATATGGGTCACTATCCAGTGACTACGCTGACAATTCACCTCAGTCATCCAGCTGTGTGGCCAGTGACCAAGCCTTCTTCCAGACCATGCAACTGCTGGAGCTTTATAGGCAGTTAGGCATTCACCTTGGCAGGGGCAGGGAGTGTTTCCATGCAGGCATGTGCATGCACACCATGCTACTGACTGACAGCTAGACCCCTCCACAGCAGCACCTAAATGTGTATATAGCTTACAGCCCGATTAGCTCATGCAATGGTTAGTATCAAAAGTGAGAAAGTAAAGCTATTATTAAATTATGCATTCATGAAACCTGCACAAGTGTGACACCTCTGTTATCTTCCTTTTCTTCCCCCTGCAGGATGCTGACAAGTGGTCCTTTGATGTGTTTGCCCTAAATGATGCAAGTGGAGAGCATGCCCTGAAATTTATGGTTTATGAACTCTTCACCCGTTATGACCTTATCAACCGCTTCAAGGTCAAACATTTACTCAAAATGCACAATATTAAATATGCATTATATTGGAGCTAAATAGAAAAGTTGCAGTTTCTTAAGGGAAAATCTGCTGCCTTCTTAGGCTATTAATGTATGCACTGAAAAGTATAACATAATTTTGCAATAAAATATTTCCATTTCTAAAATGTTGAATTTGAATTTTAAATGAAATCCACTTGACATAGAAATTCCATTTTTTAAATCAGTAACATACAGTAATATGAGTGACATTTTGTTTTACCTTCTTCTTATTAATAATAATAATAATAATAATTAGAATTTCCAGGTTACTCTTCCAATTTTAATTCAAGATGGATTACAACATTTTTTTAGGTACCTCCTATGAACTGTAAATATGCATTTTATGTATTTAGAATTGAAAATTAAACAAAATGCTTACAACAGAGAATGGAATAGAAAATCTTTAGTGGCTTTACTAAGGGAATCAAATTGGAAAAACATCTTGAGTGCACAGGAAATACCGTATTTTCCGGCGTATAAGATGAGTTTTTAACCCCTGAAAATCTTCTCAAATGTCGGGGGTCGTCTTATACGCCGGGTATCGTCTTATAGGCGTATACCGTTAGTTGTCGCCGGTAATCCAAAGTTACAGCGTCTGGTGCATTCCCCGCGCCCTCGCTCCTCGAGTCACTCCCCCGGATGCTGTAAAAGCAAGCCCCTTTTGCCCAGCACCGGCCAGTCAGGCAGCGCGCCTTCGCTCCTCGAGTCACTCCCTCCCCTCACTGGATGCAGTAAAAAAGTTCATTCTGCGCTCCCTCGCTCCACGATTGGCTGGTGCTGGGCAAAAGGGGCTTGCCAAAGCAAGCCCCTTTTGCCCAGCACCGGCCAATCAGGCATCGCGCCCTCACTCCTCGAGCCAATCCCTCCTGCTGTAAATGTTGGAATGCTTTGGAAGAGGGGTAGTCTTATACGGCGAGTATATCCCAAACTCTATATTTTAACTGTAAAAGTTGGGGGTCGTCTTATACGCCCAGTCATCTTATACGCCGGAAAATAAGGTAGATTTCTTTATTTCACAACCAGAGATGATGGAGTAGAAAATGGGAAAACATACATAAAGCCAAAGTGGGTTTTAGTTTGGGAGATTTTTTAAACATATTTCTGAATATGAGAGTATTTCTTTAAAAAGTCAATCTGAAATAAAAAATATCTAGCTTAAAAAGAATACAACTTTGACAATGCTCCAGGTGAACCTTCATTTTATTCTGTACCGTGGGTCAAAACATGAATCCTGAAGAGTACTTTGCAAAACTTTCTACGTGGGTACGCAGGATTACCCATGTGAAAAGCTCTCCCCTTCACTACAAGTAAAACAACTATGCTAGTCACAAAAATCATAAAAGGGTCCATTTGTATCTGCTTCAAAATAGGTACAGATATACTCAGGAACTAAGTACCTGCAGTCCCCTCTATGATTTGATTTTCAGAAGAAATCCCCACATGGGATCTCCCATTGAAAATGCGCTTGCAGTCTCACGTTTAATTCATAAATTGCTCACTTAATGCATGAGGCCTTAGGTGTTGCTGTTGTTCCACTCACCTTGATTACCCATGAAGACTATGACCAAAAGAAAGTCCTGTGATAGCACACAGCTAAAATGCCTGCCCAAACAAGTCAAAAGTTATAAAAACCATCAAACCTGTCTGCTATCCAAGGAGGTATAAAGCTGGCGAATATTTTTCCTAAATGTGCCTTTTGCATAGTATTTCACCATTTATACCAAACCCTCAAAATTAATACAGGAGTAAAGTGGGTGAGTTTCATAAATAATTCTATATGGAAACCCCTCCCACACAAAAACGGGCATTTTTCAGAAATGTTTCTAGCAAGGTGAAAGCTTATGCATGTTATTTTCATTTATGATCCTTAACTGTACCCTTTAATAGGCCAGAAAAATGGCAACATGTGAGGTTGCCAGCAGTAAAAGAAATCCATTTAGTTGATCATTTAAATAATGTTTTCATGCTTTTCAGCACTGTTGAGTTATATGAAGTCATTTTCATTGAAGTGTGCTGTGTGAGACCTTGTTCATATGCAAGTAGTCCAGATTGACTTTAAGGCACCACTGGTTTGAACAATAAGGTGACCAAGGAAGTACATGTGGTATAGAGTTCTGCTAGCCATATTGGTCTTGGAAAAACCTTGAATCTTCATAGGTTGTCATAACTTTTATTGCATCAACAAAAAGGATGGTGTAGTACATCAGCTTTAGAGTCCAGACAGGTGACAAATCAAAAGAAGGGATCTACATGGTCCCAAAACCTATGTACTACAATGTTGGTTTTTTTTTCTTGATCCAATACAAAGAATCTCAGCCTGCAAAGATCCAAGAAAATAAACAACATGAGAGCACTATTCAGAAGTCATTTAGCCAGGTAAAAGGGCAATGTGAAAACTGCCCATCCTTTATGCGGGTAAAAGTTACCCACATTTCATGAAAGCATTCCTATGGATGGGGTAAGGGGGCTATGCTGGAGGTGGCAACCCCCCACATATTATTGCATTTCCAAAACAATGCGTGCTCTTTTGACTAGAAAGAGTACCCACAGGGAAGCAGATTCAAATATCTGGGGGTATTTTTTCCTTGGGATATTTTCAAATGGAAGTATGCGCCTACTTCCCCTCTGAAAACAGATACAAAATCTTTAAGTAAAAGTACCGGTGGACTTTTTACCTGCCTGTACAGTTTTTTTAATTGCCTGCAGTATGCTTTGCATCTGTTTCTCTGTATCTACCCTTCCTTCCTTCCTTTTTCTTTGTTTTTCTTTCCTTTTTATCTTTCAGTTTCTCTCTCTTTCCCTTTTAATCTTTTCCTTTCCATTTTTATCATACTTTTATTCATTTTTTTCAACAGTAAAAGCCTATAAACAATTATAATCAATGATTACATGACATAATGAGCTAAAAAATAAACCTTCCTTCTATACTTTGATACGCTTTCAGATCCCAGTTTCCTGTCTTATTTCATTTGTGGAATCTTTGGAAGTCGGTTACAGCAAGTATAAAAATCCATACCACAATCTGGTCCATGCAGCAGATGTTACCCAAACTGTGCACTACATAATGCTTCATACAGGTATCATGGTAAGAAATGCTACAGAAATAAAGCAGAGCTATTTGTGAAGTTGATCATTGCTATGAAATCAAGTTATAAGATTTTTCTGAAACCTACTGTATGTCTTCAAACAGTAATTCATCAAAAGGTATTTTCACATTTTATATTTAATACCTTGCTAATGGACTTTCTCACCTCTGTAAACACATCAGCCTCTCTTTATTCCCCCTTTACAATGTTTTAGTCTTAGAAACTAACTCTGCCACTCCACCATTTTAATGCAGCTTGTAATTTACTTGTGTATTCTGGCAACATCATTCCTAACTCATTTTACACTGATTGATGAATGGAGTATAGTTCTTGAAAGACAGATACTAAAGACATTTAAGTTTGCCCAGGTATCACCTACAGCTTCTTTATTGACACTTATTTCACATATTCAAGTGAAGTCGTTGTACAATCTGTCAAATATGTGTGCCTCACTCATGTCGTGATTGCACCTTTACTAGGAGATCACCACAAATGTTGATTGTGTACAGTATGTGATAACACCATTGAAGAAGACGTGTGGGTAGACCCAAACACTGGACGAGAAGCGAGGCACACATATTTGACAGATTGTACAACGACTAATGTAGTTTAATTGTGGTATGTGGTTGTCTGAAGGTGTATGTACGATGGACAAAGAGACCTGTCAAATTAAGAATGATGGAACACAGATCCAGGATTAACAATAAGACACTTTCTGCACCATTGGTGGGGCATTGTATTGAACAAGGACATAATTTTGTAGATTTAATGTGGACAATGATTGATAAAGTGGTTAGTACAGCGCCATTTTCAGATTTAGCGGCTTTACTAGGGATGTGCAGAGGGACGCCATACATTGCATTCGGTATTCGTATTCGTCAGGGGGCACATACCTTGTATTCAGCAAGCGGGGCCCCCGATACGTTCATGCATTTATTCTTATTTGTTTCCTGGCTAAAATTGAATTAACTACAAACCCCCACCCTCCTGACCCCTTCAAGACTTACCAAAACTCCCTGATGGTCCAGTGGGGGGTCCGGGAGCGACCTCCTGCACTCGGGCCGTCGGCTGCCAGTATTCAAAATGGTGCCGATAGCCTTTGCCCTTACTGTCACAGGGGCTACCGGTGCCATTGGTTAGCCCCTGTGACATAGTGAGGGCAAAGGCTATCGGCGCCATTTTGAATACTGGCAGCCAACGGCCCGAGTGCAAGAGGTCGCTCCCGGACCCCCTCAGGACCACCAGGGACTTTTGGCAAGTCTTGTGGGGGTTAGGAGGGTCCTCCAAGACTTGCAGCCAACGGCCCGAGTGCAGGAGGTCGCTCCCGGACCCCTGCTGGACCTCCTGCACTCGGGCCGTTGGCTGCAAGTCTTGGAGGACCCTCCTAACCCCCACAAGACTTGCCAAAAGTCCCTGGTGGTCCGGAGGGGGTCCGGGAGCGACCTCCTGCACTCGGGCCGTTGGCTGCCAGTATTCAAAATGGCGCCGATAGCCTTTGCCCTCACTATGTCACAGGGGCTACCGGTGCCATTGGTCAGCCCCTGTCACATGGTAGGAGCACAAGATGGCGCTGGCCATCCATTGCTCCTACCATTGCTATCGGCGCCATTTTGAATACCGGCGTTCAACTGTGTGAGTTAGGAGATGGCTCCCAGACCTCCCACTCGACCACCAGGGAGTTTTAGTAAGTCTTGGGGGGGTCAGGAGGGTGGGGGGTTTGTTTAAATTCGCTCCTTTAGATGGCCGAATAATTCAGTGAAGATTTGTTGTATTCATGGGGAATCGCGATACGTTTCACTTCCCCATGAATACAACGAATATGGCCCTATACGTTGCGGATTACCATACCAATACGATGGAGAAGGTACAGAGAAGGGCTACCAAAATGATAAGGGGAATGGAACAACTCCCCTATGAGGAAAGACTAAAGAGGTTAGGACTTTTCAGCTTGGAGAAGAGACGACTGAGGGGGGATATGATAGAGGTGTTTAAAATCATGAGAGGTCTAGAACGGGTAGATGTGAATCGGTTATTTACTCTTTCGGATAGTAGAAAGACTAGGGGGGCACTCCATGAAGTTAGCATGGGGCACTCCATGAAGTTAGCATGGGGCACTCCATGAAGTTAGCATGGGGCACATTTAAAACTAATCGGAGAAAGTTCTTTTTTACTCAACGCACAATTAAACTCTGGAATTTGTTGCCAGAGGATGTGGTTAGTGCAGTTAATATAGCTGTGTTTAAAAAAGGATTGGATAAGTTCTTGGAGGAGAAGTCCATTACCTGCTATTAAGTTCACTTAGAGAATAGCCACTGCCATTAGCAATGGTTACATGGAATAGACTTGGTTTTTGGGTACTTGCCAGGTTCTTATGGCCTGGATTGGCCACTGTTGGAAACAGGATGCTGGGCTTGATGGACCCTTGGTCTGACCCAGTATGGCATTTTCTTATGTTCTTATGTTCTTATGGGAATGGGAAATCTCTCCCCGAGGCCCCCCTGGATCTCTCCTCTCCCCAAGGCTCCCCTGGATCTCTCCCCGAGGCCCCCCTGGACCACCAGGTAATTTTAAAAAGGTTTTGGGGGGGTCGGGAGGGTGGGGTCGATTAAAGGGTCGGGTGGGTTGTTTTATTTTAGCGGCACGGGCCTCCCTAAAAAAAAAGGGTCGGGAGGGTGGGGGAGGCTAAGGGGGGGTCGATTTAAATGGTCGGGTGGGGTTTTTTTATATCGGGCCATCGGCGCCATTTTAATTAGAGGCAGCCAAAATGGCGCCGATGGCCCGAGAGCGGGAGATCGCGCCGGGACCCCCCCCCCCCCACTGGACCACCAGATAATTTAACATTTTGGGGGGTTCGGGAGGGTGGGGGAGGGTAAGGAATTGGTTTTAAAGGGTCGGGGTGGGTTTAGGGGTTGTTTTGGTGTGCCGGTTTTCCCGCCCTCCCCCAAATAATTTCCATGCCCTATTTAACGATACAATACAAATGCCCCTGATGATAAATCGGGGGCATTTGTATTGTATCGTGCACTCTAACGATTTAGGACGATTTTAAAATTATCTGACAATAATTTTAATCGTTCAAAAACGATTCACATCCCTATTAAAAAGATCAAAAGTGCTTGCACCAAAAACAGAGATGACTTGCTCTGAAAAGCCATGAATGAAAGAGCACTGGCCAAATCTGAATCAGATCAGAAAATGTAAATTGTGAACTCAGCAATTTAGTCATGGTTTAGAAGAGAGATCAAAAATCCAAAGTAGGGTAATATATTCTGAACTATGCTACTAGCCTGTGCAACAATCCCTCCCAAATAAACACCAATTGTCATAGAGTAGATGTACTGAGGCCTCTATCTATCTAACATTTCCTAGCAGGGATGTGCATTTGTTTTAAAACAAATGGCTATCCTAACTGAAGCAGGCATTTTTATTTTAGTTTGTTTTATTCTGAAGCAAATGTACAATCCCCCCCCCAAAAAAAATAAAACCCAAAATATTCAGATGTATTAGTTTTAGAAAATAACCTGCACTATTTGCAAAGTGCATGCTATTTCCCAAAACAAATAGCAATGTAAAAAAGAAATCTAGGAATAAAACATTAACAAATAAAAAAAAACCCCAAACTGAAACAAATAAAAAATCCCTACATATTTCTATTTCCTAGAGATGAACCTTTTCTTGTCAAAGTTATATGTATGCATTGTAATCCCTTCCTGCAGTTTGATTTGCATACTATGAGGGAACAGATCTGATATGCAGAATTTTATGTGAAGAATGCCAATATCTTATGATAGTTATGAATGCAATGGATCACACTTCGTAAAGTTCTTGCTTCTGGCAATATTGAACTGATTTTTTTTTCAACAATGGTTTTGTCATTGGCACTTCTGAAAATTTGATGAATGATTTGGGTCATTGTTTATTTAAGTTTCCTTCATTATTCTTAATCCTTCCTCTCCTGTCTTTTTAGGAGGGAAAAAATCCAAGGTATAAAAGGAAAACTGAATCAATCGCATGTCTATGTGGGAAATTAAAACAAAATAGAAAATGGGCTGGTTGATTGAATTTCAAGGAAGTGAAACAAAATAAGTGATTCTTCATTAACTATAATAAGATATTCCTTCATTATTTTGGAGAAGAGACGGGGAGATATGATAGAGGAGGGATAGATGGAGAGAGAGGGGGGATATGATTGTTTAAAATCATGAGAGGACTAGAATCGGTAGATGTGAATCGGTTTTTTACTCTTTCCGATAATAGAAAGACTAGGGGGCACTCCATGAAGTTAGCATGTGGCACATTTAAAACTAATCGGAGAAAGTTCTTTTTCACTCAACTCCCTATTAAACTCTGGAATTTGTTGCCAGAAGATGTGGTTAGTGCAGTTAGTATAGCTGTGTTTAAAAAAGGATTGGATAAGTTCTTGGAGGAGAAGTCCATTATCTGCTATTAATTAAGTTGACTTAGAAAATAGTCACCGCTATTACTAGCAACGGTAACATGGAATAGACTTAGTTTTTGGGTACTTGCCAGGTTCTTATGGCCTGGATTGGCCACTGTTGGAAACAACATGGCTTCCGTAAGCACTACAGCACTGAAACTCTCTTACTTGAACTAACATATAATATACTAAGAGGATTTGACAGTGGAAAACATTACATTCTGGTATTACTGGATTTGTCAGCATCATTTGACACAGTGAATCACGAAATACTAATAAAAAGACTCGAAGAAATAGGACTAAACGGTAACACAATCACATGGTTCAGGTCATATCTAACCAACAGAATATTTCAAGTACAAATTAATAACACTATCTGAAAAAAAACATCCCTAAAAACAGGAGTTCCACAGGAATCAGCACTTTCAGCGACACTCTTTAACATATATCTACTCCCACTATGCCATCTCTTCACAGGGCTAGGAATCATACATTACGTTTATGCCGATGACATTCAACTAATCCTACCAATAGAGGACACCATTGAAAAAACAATAAGTTTAGCCATTATGTATCTCGAAATAATAAAACAACTACTAAACCAAATGGAGTTGGTAATTAACATCGATAAAACTGAATTGTTACACTTAGATAGAAAGAATATAAACATTATGCAAACTGCAATAATACTCAACAGCAACCAAAAAAATGATTTAGCCGAGAAGGTACGCAACCTCGGCTTCATAATTGACACAGAGCTAAACATCAAATAGCACATATCACTAAAGGTTAAAGAAGGGTATGCCTAACTTATGGTACTTAGAAAACTCAAACCATTACTGTCTCTGCCAAACTTTCGCACTGTGCTTCAGTCACTAATATTTGCAAGCACTGACTACTGCAACACACTACTGCTCGGTTTACCTTACACTACGATAAGACCACTGCAAATATTACAAAACTCCGCAGCTAGAATTCTCATTGGAAAAAGCAAAAAAGATCACATAACAGATACACTAGCCGAACTGCATTGGCTACCCATCGAGCAAAGAGTTCAGTTCAAAGCACTTTGCACAATACACAAATTGATCCACGACGAAAAAGCAGAATGGCTGAACACAGCACTTCTAGTACATGTACCACATAGAAATTTAAGATCAGCAAACAAAGCTCTCTTAACCATTCCATCTGTAAAAACAGCAAGACTAACCCAGGTTAGGGAACATGCACTATAACTGGCTGGTCCCATATTATGGAACACTATGCCCCTCGATCTAAGACTCCAGAGAAATTATAAACTTTTCAAAACAAACCTCAAAACCTGACTTTTCAAACAAGCCTTTTACAAAGAGAACGGCACAAGCAAATAAATTAGGAAAAGCAGGCATAGAGCACCCAGCACATAATCTCCAGATACTACCTGGAAATTATTTTTTACCCCTCAGATAATGGTAATCAATAATCCAAAATGTTGAAAATCAACGCATATACTCTCCCATGAGAATTTCATCAATGAAAATTCCATGTCATAAACCATATAGTACTTAATGTTTATTTGTTACCAGATACTATTGGCACCTTTTCTGTAAAGTACGATCTATTCTTTGCTATATGTGCCCTATTGTAAACCGTTATGATGGTAAATAACTTAATGACGGTATAGAAAACTTTTAAATAAATAAATAAATAAATAAATAAATAAATAAAATTAAGTTGACAGAGACTGGATATTAACCCTGGCAACATGCCCTGAGGTAGCTTGTATTTATGGGGGTAATTTACCAGATGGATCGCACGCGATAAGGGATGCTTCGCACGCGAAAAGTCCCTTATCGCGTGCGATACCAAGACGGGGGCAGAGTCGGCTCCGGAAGAGGAGGAGTTGGGGCGTCACTGGGGCTGACTTCGCGAAGACGCCACAGACGAAAAGGTAAGGGCCTTTTCGCGTCCTATTTCGCGCCCAATAGCTACACCTTCTATGGTGGCGCTATTGGGTGCGAAACCGGCAGCGATCGCACCGCAGCGGTGCGATCGCTGCCGGCTAGCGCAGGACCTCCCCCCATTTCGGCCCCCTGCCCCTCATTACCTAAAGTATCGCAGGCCTGCGATACTTTAGAAAATGAGGCCCTATGTTTGAAAACCCTGTGTTGAAAGAACTCTTGTGCCTGGTACCTGTTAATTCTGAGATTTAGAATAAACTATGTTTGGAGCCTGAAAAGAAACTGCAGTTTAAATAAACCCTGCTTCCATCCTGACAATGAGACACCAAAAAAGAAGCTCTTCTCTGACCATTTTTCATGTATTGTTTTGCAGAGGGAGAACTATTTCTAAAGCAATTAACTTGGACAAAAGTCATTTTACCTGTATTTATTGACTATCTGAAAATTTCCTCTGTCAATGCAGCTGAAGTCTACATACTAGAGATGTGCATTCGGGAGAAGCAATATAGGAAATAACAATGAAATTTCCTATTTGATTTAAATTCATTCTAAAAATGAAAAGACTGAAAATCCAACAAAATTTCAATGGATTTCAGGTTTCATTTTGAAACCCCTCAAAAAATAGTCACCCATTGGGACTCAGCCTAGGGACAAGGCCAGGACCTTGCCTATGGAATAAGTTGAGGCCCAAAGCAGGGGCCTTGGCCTATGCTTGAGCACAACACTGGTGCCTCCACCTAGGCCTAGGCACAGATCTCTATCTGATGCTGGGGCAGCGGCCTAGGCCCGAGCGTGATGCCAGGATCTCAGCTTAGATTTGGGCCCAATGTTGAGGCCTAGGCCGAGGCCTGAGCAAAGGCCCTTAACTATTGGAAATACAATGTTCTGGCCCAGGCACAGACCCAACACCAGGGCCCAGACCAGAGGCCAGGTCCCAGTGCCTGTGCTGGGAACAGGTCTGGAGGTCAGGTCCCAACTCCTGGGCTTTGGCTCAGACCCAGGTCCTGATGTTGGTCTCCCTGATGTTGGTCCTGGTCTGGGACTTGGCCTAGGATGAGGCCCAGGCATCTGGATATGGCCTCCAGGCTGGGCCCCAGAATCTGGCTTTTGACTCAGCCTAGGCTTAGTCCCCAGTGTCAGATCTAGACCGAAGTGTTGGGACCAGGCTTTGAAGCCTGAGCTTTGCTTAGGGCCTAAGCCAATGTCATAGTGACCTACTGTGGCCTAGGCCTATGCAAGGCTGAGGCTTCAGCCTTGGCCTAGGCCTAGGCCTTATCAGCAGATGCCACGTAGACTGGGTAAATGGGGGCCTCAGCATTTTTCAGGGTGGAAGGGATGGTTAGTGGGGATGGACAGCCTTGGGAGGTCCCGTTGCTTTTTTTTCAATGCATTTTTTAGGTGTTTTTAAATGTTTATTTTGTTTTATAAACAAAAGAAACAAAATAAACATTAAACAAAACTAAGGGGGTCATTTATCAAACTGCTATATGGCATTTTCACATGTGTTAAGGCATTTTCGCATGCAAAAAATGCCTTTATTGCATGCGAAAATGCCATAACGCATAGTATGATGCAAATTAGAAAAAGGGGAGGAGTTTGGGGCCAAGTGGGCTGGCTTCATGATTTGCAAAGCCATATCGCACAGCATATTTTAACTACAACTTTTTCATTTGTGTAAAGCTGTGTGATAGGGCTTTATTGTGCTTTGCAATTTTTTTAATAGTCTTAAGCTCCTGGAGAGCCAGTCTAGCTATCATGTCCCTTCTATGACCACTGGGGAGGGAGAGGGGAAGAGAGAGAGAAAGAGAGAGGGAGAGACACTAGCCATAATACCCACATACTAGGTAAGTATTTATACCTCTATATGAGTCCTACCTAGTCACTCGAGGTGAGGTTTAGGTATTAGTGTAAGGGGTTGGGGCCACTTTGACATTCAAAGTGAAACGTACGAACAGAACAGTGCTCTCTTGTGAAGATTTGATGACCTTCGAAGTGAGAAAACTCAGCCAAAGAATCTCTCTCTCTCTCTCTCTCCCCCCCCAGTGGTCATAGAAGGGTCCTGATAGCCTCCTGGCACTTAGCACAAAGTGCAAAAAAGTTATCACAGTTTGTGGTAATACCTGTGCTAAGATAGCACACTTTGTGATAAACTGCTATCACCATAAAACACACCCCTTTCCTATCACAGGCGATATTTAGTGCATTTTTATAAATCTAGGCCTAAATCTGTGAAAAAATGCACCCCAATAAAGACATTTTAAAAATGAATTTTTTTTACCCTGTTCTTCCCTACTGTACTTACTGAGGAAGAAGTCTTCTCATAATGTATTTCTGAAATAATAAAGAAATGTTTTCCAAATTTCAGATTTACATCATCTGGGCACATAGTCACACATTAAACTAAAATTCTATTTTCACAAGAAAATTTATATACATTTTGAAAACATAGGGGTAGATTTTTAAAAAAAGCGCGTTCGCGTACTTTCGTTTGCGCACCAGGCGCAAAGGTACGCATAAGGTACGCGCGTAACACTTTCTAAACCCCCCTGCGCGCGCCGAGCCTATTTTGCATAGGCTCGGTGGCGCGCGCAAGCCCCGGGATGCGTGTAAGTCCCAGGGCTTCGCTAGGGGTGTGTGTCGGGGGTGTGTCGGGTGGGCGGCGCGACGATCGGGGCGTTGTCGGGGGGCGTGGTGCCGGCCCGGGGGTGTTCCGGAGGGCGTGGCTGAGGCCTCCGGGACTGCCCCCGGGTCGGGAGATGGCGCGCCAGCAGCCCACTGGCACGCGCGAGTTACGCTTGCCAGAGGCAGGCGTAACTTTTAGAATAAAGGTAGAGGGGGTTTAGATAGGGCCGGGGGGGTAGATTAGGTAGGGGAAGGGAGGGGAAGGTGCGGGTGGTGGAAGGAAAGTTCCCTCCGAGGCCGCTCTGATTTCGGAGCGGCCTCGGAGGGAACGAGCAGCGCGTACAGGGCTCGGCGCGCGCAAGGTGCACAAATGTGCACCCCCTTGTGCGCGCCGACCTTCGATTTTATAAGATACACGCGGCTACACTCGTATCTTATAAAATCCAGCATACTTTTGTTCACGCACGCGCTGTTTCTTAAAATGTACTCCCAAGGGACACAACTATTTTATAACATACATGCCTATATGTGTGCATGCTATAAAATAGCCTGGCTGCACATTCAAGTGCACCCAATTTTAAGTGGACATGTACCTTTTCACGCAAAAGACACTTCTACCGCACAAGTGGAGGGATTTTAAAAGGGATGCATGCCGAAGCATTTGCCAGCAGATGGCCCAGTTAACTGAGAGATCCTCCAACCCCTCCTGATTTGATAGCCAGTACACTCCCCAGTTACCCCAGACCCTTTAAACCCCTCTGAAATGGCTCATTAATTTTTTGTTTGACTTTCACACCATCCATAGCAAAGTGAGCAGGGGGCCGCAGCATTCACACAAATTTCTGTTTAAAGGTCCGAAGCACTCATGTTCCGTTCATTCCCCCCAGACCATGCCGACACCCCTCCCCTTTTTGAGAAGTTCTGATATGTGCATGCATGGCATTTACGTGCATATCTGGGTGGTTTTTAAAATCTGCTTGTCATGTGTGTGCCTAACATACTTGTGCAACCCCTAATTTTGGCACTCATCAGGCTTTTAAAATTCACCTTCTTGTATTTTATTGTAGCGAGTTGGCCGGTTGGCTTGCTGGCTGAAACCAGGGAGCTACAATGCTGGAGTTGGGGAGGCTTAACCTCCTGGGCCTTTGGTGCACTCTAGGACATAGGGCCTCATTTTCCAATATCGCATGCAATACCAAAAGGGGTGTTACCTTATGCTAATAAGCATGTGTATCACTAATTGAAATAACAGCTTTGCAACACACTCAGTGCAAGGCACACTATTAACCCAATTTGGGCTACATATCATGGTTCACAATGTTTCTGTATGTGAGAGAGTGAGAGTGAGAGTGAGAGAGAGAGAGAGAGAGAGAGAGAGACTGAGAGACTTGCTATAGTGGCTTCTCCCTAGACAGGTATTTGTATCCCTATGGGAGGTCCACCTAGTAACTCGAGGTGGGGATTAGGTATGAGAGTAGGGGGTTAGGGGCCACTTTGACATTCAACATGAGAAGTACGAACAGAACAGTGGTCTCTTGTGAAGATTTGATGGCCTTCGGAGTGAGGAAACTCACTCCAAGATGAGATTTGGACAATGTTCTCTCCACCTAGCTTGTTGTTGCCCAGGTAGAGTGTCCATCAAGCTAGGTGGAGAGAACATTGTCCAAATCTCATCTTGGAGTGAGTTTCCTCACTCCGAAGGCCATCAAATCTTCACAAGAGACCACTGTTCTGTTCGTACGTCTCATGTTGAATGTCAAAGTGGCCCCCAACCCCCTACACTCTCTCTCTCTCTCTCATATACTGAAACAGGCTGTCCGGAAACATCGTGAACCGCGATAAACCTTTACCGGCCTCTAGCGCACAACGTAACGCAAATGAAAGAGGTGTAGCTATTGGCCGCGTTAACACTGTGGCTGTTTCGCGGCACACGATAACTCTTTCCTACTTTACATATGCTCCGCCCCAACTCCGCCCCCTGAATACAAAATTAAAAATTTGCATTCGCAAATCGCGTTAACGGCTGTTAGCGCGATTTGCGGAATTATCACCCGCGTTAACTCCTTGGAAAATGACCCCCATAGTCATCCAAATTACACTCACTCCAATTGTCCTTATTAATTGGCTTAGAGAGTCTTGTGATGGAAAAACTCTTGCTGATTGGGGTAGACATATTCAACAGAACCCAAGAGTCCAGTACTGGTGTTCAAAATAAAAGTTTGAAAATAAAAATCTAGGCCAGTATAGAAAAACTTTGAAACAGCATTAACAGATTCAAAACAAAAAACACCTTTGTCTCTTTATCCATGGGAAATCCCCTACTTGTGTTCTTCTTACACTGAACCAGCATCCACTTCCAAAATCCCTTCCCCTTGAAGGGTAGGATAGTCTCTTTGTGATTCTAGCATGAACAAAGGCTGAGAAAAACCTCATGTTCAAAAAAGAGATAAACAAAACAGATTATACCAAAATGCTCTGTCAACTGTCACCCAGATCTCCAAAATCTTTACAATTTTCAACCTCTGCTATTGACTAGTAGGAAAAACAAAAATTCTAGAATGCAGCCATTTGAGATATCAGGTACAAAATAGAAAAATCTTCCGAACAATCTCTAGACTCCACTCTCCTGGTCAGTCTACTAATAAGCAGCAAAAACCACCACTTAATCAATTGGTCATTACCTCAGGGGGACATTTATATCCTTCAACCACTTTCCACAAAAAGGTGGGGATAAAGCAAGGAGAAGATTCCAACATGCAGAAACCCCTCTGATGTAAAATATAGGGAAAATATTAGTGACAGGCAAAGCCGGGTTACATAATTATGGTTCAAAATTCACACTATAAATTCATATATCCCAAATAAGCATAACCAATGCTCTGATTTCAATTTCTTCAAAAGAAACAACAAAACAGAGAGTACAATAGAATACAAGGCATTATAGTATTCCACTCTTAACTGGGAAATATTTCACTCTAACAAAACTTTTTGATTTTATAATAGATATGTTTTTCACATTGTCTCAGTTTAGACTTGCCAGTAGGTCTTTGAATGGGTTACTCTGCAAATGCAGAAAAAAATGGTAGCTATATTTCAGTAAACTAATCAGGAATCACATGATTACTCTAAATCTAATGATTTCCTTTCTTTGACATTTCCACAACTGTTTCTAAAGTTTCTCATTACAAAAGTGACAATGGTGTTTACTAGATTTACATTTTACGCCATAAAAATTTCATGACCAGAATAGTCCTATAAGATTACTCAGTTGCAATCTGTCCAAACCAAGCATTATTCCCAAAGAGGTAGATTTTAAAAACATACGTGCGCGCGTACTTTTGTTCGCGCCACCGGCACGAACAAAGTACACCAGATTTTATAAGATACGCGCGTAGACGCGCGTATCTTATAAAATCCGGGGTCGGCGCGCGCAAGGCTGCGCAAAATCGGCAGCCTGCATGCTGAGTCACACAGCCTGCCTCCGTTCCCTCCGAGGCCATTCCGAAATCGGAGCGGCCTCGGAGGGAACTTTCCTTCCACGTCCCCCCACCTTCCCCTCCCTTCCCCTATCTACCCCACCCCCCAGCCCTACCTAAATCCCCTCCCCCTTACCTTTGTTGGGCAAGTTACGCCTGCTTGAAGCAGGCGTAACTTGCGCGCGCCACCCCGGCATCCCCCGGCACAGGCCGCAGTGCCGGGGGACTCAGGACCGCCCTCCCGGCCCGCCCCTGAACCGTCGCCACGCTCCCGGACCGCCCCCTGCTCCGGACATGCCCTCAGACACGCCCCTCTCGCCCCTTTTACGAAGCCCCGGGGCTTACGTGCATCCCGGGGCTTTGCACATGCGAGTGCCCTGCGCGCGTAAATTCGGGAGGATTTATGCGCGCAAGGGTTTTAAAATCTACCCCAAAATGAATTCAGCAAAATAGACTAAACTTTGTATATAATTAAATTCTCAGAATAAAAACTAAAAACTCTAACAACACTTTATCAACATTATACTGGATAAGTCTTTCACTCTGTCACTTCAGCTCTGATCTGGTTTACCAACAGGTATTTTAGCGGTGATAGTACAAATACAGAAAAGAGCAGTCGTTTCCTTCTTTAAGATGGATCTAGATTTAGTTTTCATTTGACATTCATCTGTTGGGATTTTGAAGAAGGAGCTCTGAGGTGGCAGTAATGGAACTGTAATTAGACTGAAGAGATCAATTTCATATGATCAGTACTGAACTGAAGGGAATTTCCTTTAGGTCACTGCTGAAGAAGAACACTACTTCTAATTATCTTGAATGCCATGAACGTTTTGGTTTGAACTGATGATTTTTTAAAAACTTTTTATTTTCATTTTTTTCAGCGCCACTACCAACAACACTGAGAAAGGCAGTGCAACACATCCCATAGGATTTTTATATTACAGCCATCTCAATATAATCAAATTGTGTTTTAATAGCCAACTAATACATTCAGGATATCCCAACTTTCCAACCGAAGGACTCTAGGCTTGCCTGGGCACTGATCATGAGGACCAACAAATGCATCTACAACTGACCTACCCCATGGGTTATGAGGGTGTAGAGGCCTATTGGTCCCTCCCTGCCTAGTGAGACCAATAGGGTAACCAAATCTTATCATATAAAAACATATTTCAACTAATGAAGTAGGTAAGCTTCTCTATCATAGCTATTTCGTGTATCTGTTTGCACCAGCAGACTTTCGCAGGAATAGATTTCCATAAAATAACTACCATAAATCTACCTGCATGAATCAGAAGTTGGTCTACCAGGAGGCATGTTGATGTACTAAGACCATGATCCCCCCTTCTCCCCAGGAAGCATAATATTGGTATCAAGGTTACATCCACTTCTATATTTCTATTCTAACCTGTTTCCAGAACTCCAACACAAAGGGACACTGCCACTATATGTGCACATATTTGGCCGCATCCCCTCCAGCACATGGTTGATGAACCTGTAGTGTAGAGAATCTAGAGTAAAATAGAGGGTATCTATAAGCTCTATGGAGAAGCTTAACCATCAGTTCCATCCTATGACTGCACATCAAGATCTTGTGCGCCGTTTGCCATATACCTTTCCATTCAGCAGGAGTAATTTCTAACTCCAGTGTACTACTAGGCCCAAAGGTGATTTCATGATTCATTTGACAACATAGTAGTGTCTTATAGGATTTTTATATACTTTTCTTCTTTCCTGGGTACATCGTCTTGTGTGATCACCTTCTCTACCTGGTTAGGGACCTGTGGCTCTCACCTTCTCATACTATTCTCCCCAATTTCTTCCACCAATCATAGTAGAAGAAAACAGATACCCTCATCACCCTATGTTCTGCCCTTAAATCCTGAAAGGATTTGATTTGCATAGTTTTCCTCCCACAATTGATCAAACAATTTGAGTCCCAACTCCCACCAATCCACCACCTCTTTATCCATAGTGGAAGTCAGTAACCCTGTATAGTGCCCCCATTAGGCAACATAGGGTAAAAACTGCTGCCAATAGCTGGAGGTTTGCTGTAGCAAGAAACCTCTCTAGCCTTTCTGTAATAGGGCCATATAGGGGTTGTGGGTTCTTTAGATACTGAGGAAAAGTCCCAGGTACCCCAGAAAATTCTGGTTAGTACCCCTGTTCCTGAGCAGGTGACCCAGGATGTAGCATGACACGTTAAAACTTTCAACACAACTTTACTCTGTCAAAGGTGAAGAGACACAAATGCAATGGCAATCAAAGTAACAGCAGAATAACGCCCCACAGTAACAGACAGGAACAATAGTTCAATTGCCATACATCACTGGAGTGAATGTGCCAGAGTAAATTTACTCCGATGGGACCCCAGTGGACGCTATAATTCTATTTCGGGAAGAAGAAAGAAGAGATCGCTTAAAGAGGAGCTTCTAGGCCTGGGCCTGAACCTGCAGAGGCTGAGGTATCTGGACCCACCTCCTGGCTGAGGTCCCGGTGTCAGGCCTGGGTCTGGTCCTAGGCCCCCAGCAACAGGACCTGACATCCAAGTCAGGTCCTGTTGCATCAGGCCTGGTTTCAGCCAAGGTTCCTGTGTCGTGTCCCGTCCCCTGTGCCAGGCCGTGGGGTCAGGCCTGGGTCTGGGCTCTAGCTGAGGTGCAGGCGTCAGGCCTATGACTAGGATGAAGCTTTGGCTTTGCATATGCTGAGGCTGTGGCAATCTACTGCAGCCTCAGCCTACTCTAGTCCAAGGCTTCAGCTTTGTCCAAGCCGGCGGATCCTCACCAGACTGGGTAAGTAGAGGCCAAGGGATTCTGTCCCCGGCATTTTTCTGAGAGGGTGGGAAGGAGGGCTTGTTTTCATTTCTTGGCCATTTTATTTTATTTTTTTAATTGCTTGATTTGGTTTTTTTTTCACATAAATGAAATGAAACAAGCAATCCACAAACCAAAATTCATTGGAAAAAAAACCTCCCGAAATTAAACCGAAAAACGAAAACATTTTTTTTTCTCTGCACATCCCTAATAACAACTTAAATCCCAGAAACAGCAAAAGGCATGAAAGCAGCCCACAAAACTCCACTGTAAGCTGCTAGAAATAAAAAAAATTGGTTTCCCCAGTCCTGGTGTTGCATGCACAAGAAAACAAATAAGTGTGGCAGGGCCCTGGATTTCCTGAATAAACCAAATGTCCACACAAGACTTCTGTGGCAGGTTGATATGGACCCTCCTGTGAAAATGGGTTCAGTCCAAACTGGGTGTTTGTTTGAGCAAGCAGCCACTGTTGGTCCCAGAGTTTACAGTACAGAGTGTTTCTCAGGATTGAGACTCCACTGCAGTTTGTACCTCTAGTAGTATTTGCAAGTGTAAAGCAAACTCCTAGTGCCCTGAGTATGGCTCTTATTCATATAACTATGAGCATCCAGTACAGGAATACACCTTCAGAGAAAACCCTCTGGTTCCACTCTTAGAGTCAAGATTTAGATTTTTTTGGTTGGAGCAATGGATGGCCGGCGCCATCTTGTGCTCCTACCATGTGACAGGGGCTGACCAATGGCACCGGTAGCCCCTGTGACATAGTAAGGGCAAAGGCTATTGGCGCCATTTTGATTACTGGCAGCCGACGGCTCGAGTGCAGAAGATCGCTCCCGGACCACCGCTGGACCACCAGGGACTTTTGGCAAGTCTTGTGGGGGTCAGGAGTGTGGGGGATTTGTTTAAATTCACTCCTTTAGACGGCCAAATAATTCGGCGAAGATTCATTGTATTCGTGAGGAATCGCAATACGTTTCGCTTCCCCACGAATACAACGAATATGGCCCTATACGTTGCGGATTACCAGTACGTAGGAAACAAATGCACACCTCTAGTATTCTCTGAAATGCTCCCTGTTCCATGTGCAGGTCCCCAGAGGCAGGCAGATCTCTGGATTCTCAATGCGTGGATGAGACGATAGTGCAAGGAAGAGAGATTACATTTTGTAAGGAACTGGGGAAACTTTTGGGGAAAAGGGAGTATTTTCCAAAGTGTTGGGCTCCACCTTGCTTGCGCTAACCTTTAAAAAGGAGCTAGAGCAGAGTTTAAACTAGAACAAAGGGGAAAGCTGACAGTTGCTCAGCAGTGCATGGTTCAGAGGGAGGTATCTTCAAAGGATACTAATGAAGTATTAGAGTTAGGGCATCCCAACAGAGAGGTTCCAAAAATAAGAATAATAAGAATAGTCCAAGGGTCCATAATTAAAAACTCACCTGAGCTAAAAGATTCCAATTTATCCCCATCAACTGAAAAGTAGAATGTAAATATAAACAAAAAAAACACTTTGAAATGTTTGTATGCTAATGCTAGAAGACTAAGAAGTAAGATGGGAAAATTAGAGTGTATAGCAGTGAATGATGACATAGACTTAACTGACATCTCAGAGACATGGTGGAAAGAGGATAACTGTTATGCTCCCCGCCCGCGGCCGTCCCACGCACGGGACCATTCACCTGCATAGTTCCTCAGCGGGTCCCGGGACGACCTCCCTTATGGTAGTTGCTAGTCCAGCTAGGCCCCGGCGTCCCGCGGCAGCGGTTGCTGGGCCTTCCACTGTGCACCAGGCCTCACACCGAGGTTCATTGTCTTCCTCCATGCTAGCCATGCCCATGCGCGGGCGCACGGCCTGCCCCGATACTTCCTGGGATACATCATCTCTGATTGGGGATTCGCGATGGACCCAGAGAAGCTTCATGGAATCCGCGACTGGCCTCAGCCAATAGGCCTCTGGGCGTTACAATGCGTCTTAGGATTCACTAATTATTACTGGAGCTTCATTGTGAACTACTCTTCGATAGTTGCCCCACTCACTGCTATGACTAGGAAGGGGGCCAATACCCGAGTTTGGATGCCAAAAGCTTTGCTGCCTTCCAGAGAATTATAGAGGCCTTCAGCTATGGCTCCTGTCTCTACCACCCCAATCCCAGACGTCCATTTATTGTGGAAGTTGAAGCTTCCACGGTCGGCGTGTCCTGAGTCAACATTCTCCCACAGGCAAGCTAGTACCCTGCTCATTTTACTCTCATAAGTTTTCCCCCACGAAGCAACGTTACATCGTGGGTGACCGCGAACTCCTTGCGATCAAATTGGCACTTCAGGAGTGGTGCCCCTGGTTGGAAGGGGAGCAACATAAGTTTACCATCTACACGGACCACAAGAACCTCGAACATCTCAAAGAAGCCCAACTTCTGAACCCCCGTCAGGCCCGGTGGGCTTTGTTCTTCGAAAGGTTTAACTTCAACCTTTGCTTCCGTCCAGGTTCAAAAAACTTGTGCACTGATGCGCTCTCCAGATCCTTTGATCCCGAGGATGTTCCAGAGGTCCCCAGTTTCATTATTGACCCTGCTTGTATTACCCTGGCAGCTACTACCACAGTTCCAGTTGGGAAGACCATCATTCCCCACCAGTTACGTGAGCGTGTGTTAAGATGGGCTCACGATTCCAAAATGGCAGGCCACCCAGGTTGAGCCTGGACCTTGGAGATGCTGAGAAGGCATTATTCGTGGCCTACTGTAATACAAGATTCCCGAACCTACGTGGACTCATGTCCTACTTGTGCTTAGCAAAAAACACCTATGGGGAAGCCTTGGGCCTTGATTCAGCCTCTCCCAGCACCTACTGAACCGTGGTCCAGCATTTCTACAGATTTTTTACAGATATGCCTGTTTCCCAGAACAACACGGTGATATGGGTTGTTATCGACCGCTTCTCGAAAATGGGACACTTTATCCCTCTACCGGGTCTTCCTTCAGCCCCGGAACTTGCTAGACTTTTTCTGAAAAATATCTTCCGTCTTCACTGTCTCCCCAAGGAGATTGTGTCCGACCGGGGACCACAGTTTGCCGCCAAGTATTGGCGTTCCTTGTGCCAAAAGTTCAATATTACCCTGAACTGCACATCAGCCTACCATCCTCAGGCAAATGGACAGGCCGAGAGGACCAATCGGACCTTGAAGACATTTTTACGTTCCTATGTTAATGATCACATCAGCAAGACAATTGGTTGGAGCTCCTCCCCTGGGCCGAGCTGTCGCACAACACTCATGTCGCAGCAGCCACCAACACATCTCCGTTTGCAGTAGTCTTCGGTCGGCAGCCTCGACTGCCCCTTCCTGTACCTTTGACAGTTCCGTCTCCAGCGGCTCAATCCATGGCTCAAACCATTCGCCATGTGTGGACCTGAGTAAAGGAGTGACTGGCGTAAGCTTCAGAACACGCCAAGCGTGCCTCTGATTTTCATAGACGACCTGCTCCACTTTTTCGTCCAGGCCAGAAAATATGGTTGAGTGCTTGACACATCTGCCTAAGGCTACCCTCTCACCATCTGGCTTCCAAATACACAGGACCGTTTCCGATAATCAGAAGAGTAGGAGCTGTTTCCTATCAACTCCAGCTACCTAGTTCATTGGGTATCCACAACACGTTCCACGTGTCCCTGTTGAAGCCATTGGTCCTCTCCTGGCCCTCTCGTAAAGACCCTCCTGCTCCACATGTCTCTGCAGAACCAGGCACATCTCTCTCCAGGTAAGAGAGGTCCTCGACATCCAGCAACACCGAGGCAAGTGGGAATATCTCTTAGCCTGGGAGAGCTATGGGGCCGAGGAGAATTCGTGGGAACCATCTCAAAATATTCTCGATAAAGACCTTCTGAAAACCTTCCATAGAATGCACCCTGAGACACCACAACTGCATAGGGGGAGGTCTAGAAGATATGGAGTACTGTTACGTGCCTCGCCCGTGGCCGTCCCGCGTACGGGACCACTCACCTGCATAGTTCCTCAGCAGGTCCCGGAACAACCTCAATCGTGGTAGTTGCTAGTCCAGCTATGCCCTGGCGTCCCGCAGCGGCAGTCGCCAGGTCTTCCACTGTGTGCCAGGCCTCATGCCAAGGTTTGGCGTCTTCCTCCATTCTAGCCACGCCCATACGCGTGTGCACGCAGCCTGCCCCAATACTTGTAGGGCCGAGAGCGGGCCTGAGTTCCACGGTGTGCCCTGATTGATCTACAATATAAGGAAATTCCTGACTTCACTTCCTTGCCTTGGCAATCGGGTCAGCTTGATTGCTAGATTGTCTCCACACTTGTTCCAGCTTGTTCTAATCTCGTTCCAGGATCCTTCTGTTCTAGTTCCATTCCTGACTTGTTCCTGCATCCTCATTCCTGAGTCCTGCCGTTCCTGTGTTCATCTATCTGCCTTCCCAGGTAGTACCCTCAGACTGACTTCTGGTACTGACCTTGGTTTGTTCCTGACCTGCCTGCCGCCTGTCTATGACCCCAGCTAGTTCCTGACCTGCCTGCCTGCCACCTGTCTACGACCCCAGCTAGTTCCTGACTCGTCTGTCTGTCTGCCGCCTGCCTCAAGACCCTAGCCTGTTCCAGATCTGCTCATCTGTCTGCCGCCTGCCTCAAGACCTCAACCTGTTCCAGACTTGCTTGTCTGTCTGCCACCTGCCTCAAGACCTCAGCCTGTTCCAGACCTGTTCACCTGTCTGCCACCTGCATCAAGGACCTCAGCCTGTTCCAGACCTGCTCGCCTGTCTGCCGCCTGCCTCTAGACCTCTGCTTGCTTCTGACTACATCTGACCACCGGTATCTGACCCTTGCTTCGGTGACACTTCTCGGACTGACCTATGGACATTGACCTTTTGCCTGCCTGACCTCACCTCCAGATTCTGGCTCTGTTCCTCGCCTTGTCATCACCAACTCTGTTCTGGTTCTCCCTGCTCCAGCTCAAACCCGACCATGCTCCTTCTGTGTCTGTGGGCACACTGGACTTCCACTCTTTCAGGAGACCCTGCGAGGCCCACCTAAGTCCAAGTGGCCCGGGTCCCTACGGACTCCTCCCGGGGGGACCTCGGGCTTCCAGTGGTGAAGTTCTACCTAGTCTCTGTCTCCTTCAGTGCTCCGCCCCCTGGGGCCAGTTACCTCCTGTTCCCTTTCAGGAGCCATTCCATCCTTGCCCCAGGACAAGGGTCCACCCCCGAGCGTAACAATAACCAATGGGATAGTACTATACTAAGGTACAAATTATATTGCAGTGACAGAGAGGAGCATCTTGGTGGAAGGGTAGCGTTTTATGTCCGGGATGCCATAGAGTCCAACAGAATAAATATCCTCATAAGACTAAATACACAATCAAATCTTTATGGGTAGAAATCCCTTGTGTGCTGGGGAAGAATATAGTGATAGGAGTATAGTACCATCCACCTGGTCAAAATGGTGAGACAGACAGTGAAATGCTAAGAAAAATTAGTGAAGCTAACCAAACTGGTAGTGCAGTAATAATGGGAGATTTCAATTACTCCAGTATTGACTGGGTAAGTGAAACATCAAGGCATGCTAGAGAGATAAAGTTCCTGGATGGAATAAATAACATTTTTATGGAGCAATTGGTTCAGGAATCAATGAGAGAGGGAGCAATTTTAGATCTAATTCTCAGTGGCGCGCAGGATTTGGAGAGAGAGGTAACATTGTTGGGGCCACTTGGCAACAGTGATCATAATATGATCAAATTTGAATTAATGACTAGAAGGGCTAAACTTTAAAAAGGGAAACTTTAATAAAATGAGAAAAATAGTTAGAAAAAAACTTAAAGGTGCAGCTACAAAGGTAAAAAGTGTGCAAAAGGTGTGGACATTGTTAAAAAATACCATCCTAGAAGCCCAGTCGAGATGAATTCCATGCATTAAGAAAGTTAGAAGGAAGGCAAAATGATTACAGGCATGGTTAAAAGGTGATGTGAAAGAGGGTATTTTAGCCAAAAGATTTTCATTCAAAAATTGGAAGAAGGATCCATCAGAAGAAAATAGGATAAAGCATAAGCATTGCATGTTAAATGTAAGACCTTGATACGACACGCTAAGAGAGAATTTGAAAAGAAATTGGCCATAGAGGCAAAAACTCACAATAAAAACTTTTTAAAATATATCCGAAGCAAAAAGCCTGTGAGGGAATCGGTTGGACCATTGGATGATCAAGGAGTTAAAGGGGCACTAGTGAAGATTAGGCCATTCTGGAATGGTTAAATTAATTATTTGCTTTGGTGTTTACTGAAGAGGATGTTGGAGAGATACCCATTCCAGAGACGTTTTTCATGGGTGATGATTCTGATCAACTGAACCAAATGACAGTGAACCTGCAAGATGTGGTAGGCCTGATTGACAAACTGAAGAGTAGTAAATCACCTGGCAAGATGGTGAATAGCCCAAGGTTCTGAAAAAACTAAAAAATGAAATTTCAGACCTATTTCAATTAATTTGTAACCTATCATTAAAATCATCCAATGTACCTGAAGATTGGAAGATAGCCAATGTAAGCCCTATATTTAAAAAGGGATCCAAGGGTGATCCAGAAAACTATAGACTGGTGAGCCTCATTTCAGTGCTGAGAAAAATCATGGAAACTGTTATAAAGAATAAAATCACAAAACATTTAGATAGACATGGTTTGATAGGACACAGCCAACATGGGAAGTCTTGCCTCACAAACCTCCTACATTCTTTTCAAGGAGTGAATAGACATATGGACAAAAGTGAACCGGTAGATGTAGTGTATTTGGATTTTCAGAAGGCATTCGTCAAAGTCCCTCATGAGAGGCTTCTAAGAAAACTAAAAAGCCATGGGATAGGAGGTGATGTCCTTTTGTAGATTTCAAACTGGTTAAAAGACAGAAAACAGAGAGAAGGATTAAATGGTCAGTTTTCACAGTGGAAAAAGATAAACAGTGGCGTGCCTCAGGGATCTGTACTTAGACTTGTGCTTTTTAATTTATTTATAAATGATCTGGAAAGGGGTATAACAAGTGAGCTGATCAAATTTGTGGATGACAAAATTATTCAGAGTAGTTAAATCTCAAGCAGATTGTGATGAATTGCAGGATGACATTGCGAGACTGGAAGTTTGGGCTACCAAATAGCAGATGAAATTTAATGTGGACAAATTCAAAGTGATGCATATAGGGAAAAATAACCTTGCTGTAGTTATATAGTTAGATTCTATCTTAGGAGTTACCACCCAGAAAAGAGATCTAGGCGTTGAAATCATCGGCTCAGTGTGCTGTAGCAATTAGAAAAGCAAACATAATGTTAGAAATTATTAGGAAGGGAATGGCAAATAAAACAGAGGATGTCATAATGCCTCTGTATCGCTCTATGGTGAGACCACACCTTGAATACTGTGTACAATTAAGAATATAAGAACATAAGAAATTGCCATGCTGGATCAGACCAAGGGTCCATCAAGCCCAGAATCCTGTTTCCAGCAGAGGCCAAACCAGGCCACAAGAACCTGGCAAGTACCCAAACACTAAGAAGATCCCATGCTACTGATGCCAGTAATAGCACCACATCTCTAAAAGGATATAATTGCACTGGAGAAAGTGCAGAGAAGGGCATCCAAAATGATAAGGGGCATGTAACAACTGCCCTGTTAGGAAAGGCTAAAGAAGTTAGGGCTGTTCCGTTTGGAGAAGAGATGACTGAGGAGAATATGATAGAAATCTATAAAATCTTGAAAGGATTTAAGCAAGTTAATGTAAATTGGTTATTTACTCTCTCAGACAATAGAAGAACCAGGGGCTACTCCATGAAGTTAGCAAGTATCTCATTTAAAACAAAGTGAAGTAAATTATATTTCACTAGGTGCATAGTTATACTCTGGAATTCATTTCCAGAGGATGTTGTTATAGCAGTTAGTATAACTGGGTTTCAACAAGGTTTGGATAAGTTCCTAGTGGAAAAATCCATAAACTGCCATTACGGTAATTAATACGCAATAGTAGCTTGTGATTTATCTAGTGTTTGGGTACTTGCCAGGTACATGTGACTTGGATTGGCCACTGTTGGAAACAGGATGCTGGGCTTGGTCTGACCCAGTATGACATATCTTATGTTCTTATATTATAAACTGTGATAGTCTCCCATTAATAATTGTGAAGAAACTGTCAGCAAATAACATGGAGAAGATATATTGATGATATTTTTTTGTTTTGGACTGGATCCATAGATGTTTTCCACGTGTTTACAACTTGGCTCAACAACTGTAATCATCACTTAAGATTTACAGCCTTAATACACCACACACACATTGATTTCTTGGATATTCACATTTCCAAAACATGTACAGGTTTTGAAACTACTTTATTTCGGAAACCAGTTGCAAGCAACACCCTGTTACACTTTTCTAGTGCCCATCCCAGATCATTAAAAGAGAGCTTACCCACAAGCCAGTTTTTTAGGCTGAGGCGTTTATGCACCACTTTATCTGAATATCAACATCAAGCTAAAGATCTGTGGACCAGATTTCTTCAAAGAGGTTATCCATCCAAATGTATAAAAAAGGCTTATTTAAGGGCTAAATACACTCACCGAGAATGGTTATTCTTACCACGACCTGATGATAACGATGATTCCCTCATGTGTATTTTACCTTTTTCATCAATGTCAGCGAAAATCAAGTCGATCATCTCCCATAATTGGAACATTTTACAATTACATCCTGAATTTCAACACAGCCCTAGATTTGCGTATACTCGAGGAGCCAACTTAAAAGATCAGCTGGTGCATTCAGACTCCACGATTCGTGATTTATCTTACCAATCTGGCTCTCATTCAAAATGTGGTTCATGTACTGTTTGCCAAGTGATGATAGAAACTTCAGTTTTACATTTCTTAACATTAAATATCAACGTTTATTTACATCACAATACCACTTGTGTTTCTTCAGGGGTTATATACATTATTCAATGTCCCTGTCAATTATGTTATGTTGGTAAAACTAAGAGAGCTTTGAAAACTCGATTAATAGAACATCGATCATGTATAAATATGCACAGAATCACTGCGCCTCTTGTTACTCACTGTATGGATTTTACACACACTTTTGAAGATTTAAGGGTCTGTGTGCTTGAACAGCTGATCCCATCGTGGCGAGGTGGAGATTTTGACAAGAAACTGCTTCAAGCTGAACAGAAATGGATCCATCGATTAAACACTGTTCATCCTCAGGGTCTTAACAATACCTTGGAATACAACATATTCATATGAGGTGTTACTTATGATGGTTTCTTTTATCAACATGTTTTGAGTAAACACATCTTTGTTTGACGATCGAGTACGTCCTTGATGACGTCATGACGTCCGCAAAAGAGCGGGCTATTTAATCAGTCAAACTTGCTGGATGCGGTCTCTAGCTCGGCGTCTGCTGTAAAGGATGACTTGAGACCTTGGTCCTATTTTCAAGAGGTGATTGCACCGTTGCCAGTTAAGTACCAGTTTCCCATTAGAGACACATGTTGATTGTCTGTTACGTTTTATATATTTCCTATTCAGAATCATCAGACTCCTGAAGAAGCAGCCGGCAGGCTGCGAAACACAGCCGCTGTTGAGTCGGCACCTCAGACACTGACTATGAGAATAAGTCGTCATTATGTTAATTGTATGAATGGAATTTAACAGAGTGTTTGAGGCTTGAATTCGTTACCATTTCATCCTACCAAAGCAGTTGCTCTAACTTTATGCACTGGGAAACTGCCGCTAGAGAGCGTTGTATTTTGACATTTTGCTGGAACAGTTATCAGAATCCCGCGCTGCCCCAAAGAGAGAGATTTACTGTGGGCTTTTGAACACTTTGGAGAATACGTGTTTGAATGACAGGCTGCAAATGATTGAAAAGACCGGACGGCTCAATATGGTTATTGTGTACGTTGACAAAGGCTTGCTGATGCAGTCCTGTTTCTTCTAAATAATTTTCCTAAATAATTTTTCTAATTATACTTTTTACATTTTACATACACGGTGTGATTTGTTTATAGGTGTGGCGATACCTTTTGTATTTTTCAGTTAGTTTCGACAGGGTCGCGATTTTTTTTGCTCTTTGTTTTGTTGCAGCAAATAACATGGAACATGCTGGAACAAGTATGCAGAATATTCATTTTCAATACATTGATCCATCCAGCCCATGAAAGGAAATGGTCATCCCATAACCTCAAGTCCTTCTGTGAACTGATGTTTAAGGTTTTCAGAATATGATATATAAGAGAGGGAGTCTCCCTTTCTAATATTCCCCCTAAGTAGGTAAAGTATTACAGTCTAGCAACCCCTATCATATATGCAATACAAAGTGTATCCCACAAGTAGGAGTGGTTGGAGAGGCCACTAAAGTATAGAAGTTTTTATTTCAGTCTGCTTTTGGTATGGGATAAGAGGGCAGATTGGTCTGTGTAGAGAACTGCAGTTTGAACCAAAACTTTGTAGTGAATCCAGATTGGACCTGAAACCAGTTAGCTGGCAAGGGAAGACTGTCTGTGGGCTTTCAACAAAGCTAACAATTTGAAGCAACCTAAAGGAGGACCTAGGAAGTACACAACTTCTCAGTAAGTTGAACCGCTTGTGAGATAAGACAGAACCTTCTGTAACAATGTAGGAGAGAATGTAGGAGAAATTCTAAACTACTATGTTGTTCGTCTGGTTATGATCAAATACTTGAGATAATTGTCTAGACTGGATACCACTGGAGAACTCTTATTTGGCTCTGGGTTAGATACAGCTATGATGGATATGCAGAGACAAATGCCAGTTTTAAAGTTTGAAATTGTTACAGTATTTTGCATATCAAAACTGAATGGGCCTAAAGCATTCTGGTTGCTGCTATGATCAAATTTCTGAGGATAGTTCTGTACCACTGTAACTTCTGTACAGTACTATAGAAACTAAACTGTGCTGCAGTCATTTGTTTAACCATATCTACTTAAAAAAAAAAGTCAAGGAAATAGCCAGCCATTATTTGGAAATTCAGTTAATTTCTTTAAATTCAACGTTCCCTCTACCAAAGGTCCATTATTATTGACTCTGGATACAGCATGTATGGAGAGCATGCATTTCAGCATGACAGGCGTCGCACCAGACTGGGAGAAACATGACTGCAGATGTATTTATGAAAATACAATAAAAGATACAGATACAAAGCTGTGATATGTATATATAATAATAAAACTCTCTGGGCCTGATTGCCTAAATGTTTTTTTCAGAATGGGAGAAAAGCTTTAATGAATCAGTCCCTAAAAATTGTTATACTCGTGTGGATTGTCTTTTCCTCTTAGGTTGCCTGTTCTGGGAAGAGAGGGGAACTTTGGGTGTCAATTTTTCCTTTGCATATACTTATATAATAATATGCTTTTAGTTTTTCAAGTTTTTAAGGTTTTTCAATTGTTTATAATTTTGGTGGTGGTGTAGACAGGGTATTGGGTGGATGTTACCATTGTGCCTCTTTCCTTGAATGGATTATTATTTTTGTGAGTAGCTATGTTATTATTATTATTCAAAAAATGACATTTATATTTTATTTAATTCAATAGCACTGGCTCACAGAACTGGAAATTTTAGCAATGGTCTTTGCAGCTGCAGTCCATGACTATGAGCATACAGGAACCACGAACAACTTTCATATCCAGACTAGGTAAGAAGTACTGTAAACAGCATTGTGATACTGTTCAAATACAACATATTAGGAAAGCATAACCTCAGTGAGTCCGTGAATGTGTTTGCTTAATGCTTATCAGAAACAAAATTATTTCAAGACACCATACAAAAAAAATTCCTCAAGCATTTTTGTGCATCTGAATGGTATCCAGAGCTTATCCAGATGCACATATATCAGTTTATTCAATCATTACCCGAAAAGCCTCACAAATACAGATATATTTTCTGATTGGTCACTCCATCAATTGAATTTTGGAAATTCCATTGGTAAAGCAAAATGCAAAGGGTGAATATTTGAAGGTAAATGAAGGAGATGGAACAACTCCCTTATGAATAGGGGCCTTCATTTTCAGTTTTCATTTTATTTTTTTCTGGGAATTTCATTGTTATAACAAAAATCAATCAGTGGAAAATTGACTTTTTCACTAATATTTTTCTGTCTGTCATTTTTCCACTTTTTTATTTTTTGTTATAACATTGAAATTCCCAGGAAAAATAAAATAAGAACTGAAAATGAAGGTCTCTACTTATAAAGAAAGATTAAATAGTTTAGGGCTCTTCAGCTTGGAGAAGAGGCAACTGAAAGCAGATATAATAATATATGTCTTATATTGTATAGATCTTTTTGTGTTTTATGGTTCTCTTTGGTTGTTTTATTTTATTACCTGCACTAATAGGTCAAGATGAGGTAGGATTTGCTCCAGGACAGCAGAGAGTGACAAATGTCCATAAAATTATTGCTTCTATGGAGTGGGTTCGTCGTCAGCAGATACCGTCATTACTGCTTAGCCTCAATGCAGAGAAAGCCTTTGATAGGCTGGAATGGGACTTTATGTTCCAAACCCTACAAGCTTTTGGAATAGAGTGGCTATTTGACCGAGTAATACAAGCCCTCTACAGTGATGCGCAGGCTGCCACTTTTGTTAATGGCTGTACTTCAAATAGTATCCACTTGGGTCATGGCACCCGACAGGGGTGTCCCCTATCCCTGTTGTTATTTATTTTGTCTCTGGAGCCTTTACTTTTCAGATATTAAGGGAAGCCCTATAGGGGCTGCATTAGCATCAGAGTTTAAGTTGGTGGTATTTGCTTATGATATCATCCTCCATGCGCTAGATCCAGTAACTTCCTTGAGATCTCTAATGGAAGAATTTTCCATGCATGGCCACCTAGCCGGTCTGAAATTAAATTTTGAAAAGTCAGAAGTGTTACTGGTTTTGAACCAGATGTGTCATCTCTGGGGTGCAGATTTTCCAATGCGCTGGGTAACAGAGTCATGTGGCAGATTGGCTTCTTGAGACCTGATTCTCACCTATGAGTCCGGGGTTTGTTTTGCATTCTTCTCTGGCAGCTTTGCCCAACATTGTTAAAGATTGTGCTTTGGTATCTCCACTCATTTAAACTTGGAGATATGTTTGCCCTACATTTAAGTTGCAACCCCCTATTCCCCAATTTTTTCCATTTACAGGTAACAAATGATTTTTGCCGGGTTCTCAGAACTGTATTTTTGTCAAATGGTTGGAGCAAGGATTGAGGGTGGTCTCACAACATTTAGATGAGAAAGGTCACATAAAATCAAGAGTTACTTATGAAATTTGACCTAGACCAAAAACAACTGGTCATATATGTACAAGTGTGACTTTGCATACAATCCCTTGATGTGACGAATTGGACACATGAATGTAGGGAGTTCTTGTCCAAATGATTTGATATGGAGGATCCGTATTGTCATACAATATCCTTTCTATATTGTATATTGATGGGGAATAAAAATTAAGTGGAATATGGGAAATTCTAACAGGGCTAGGGAGGTAAACTTGATTTTCATCTTACAGAAGAGCAATGATGGTAACTTTGATACCGGCACGCGGGCGCATATGTATGTACATATGCTGGCTTGCGCCAAAGGATGCGGCCATTTTATAACATACATGCATTGCATTGTATAAAATAGGCTGTATCCATGTACATATGCGTGCAATTTTATGTGGACGTGTGCATGTGTGTGCAAATGCCACCTCTGTCGTGTAAGTGGGGAGATCTTAATAGACGCATGCACCGTCTCAATTATGAGTTTCCCCCGGTTCATTCCAGGTTTGCCCAGGTAAGGGATAGGACTTCCTAATCCCTCTAGTTAAATAGCCTTCCTTTTATCCTGTTCGCACCAACCCTTAAAAACCCGCTGATTACTTAGCCTAGATTTTTTTAGTTTATTACTTACATGCCATCCATAGCAGGAGTAAAGTTAAGTGACAGGGGACTCCGGTGTGCTCTTGTGCACTTACATGCACATTTCATGTTAAAGACCTAGAATGTCCATTCCCCACCATTGACCTGTCCAGACCTTGCATACACCCTGCCCATTTTTTGAAACTTCTTATTTGTGCACATACCAGGAGATATGTGCGTACAGGGGTGGCATTTAAAATGTGCTCGCCATGCATCGGCTGGACATACTTGTGTATGTTCCGGTTTTGCCACATGCCAAGTTTTTAAATTTCACCCCAATACGCTCAATGTTTTAAAAGAATGCACTCTATTACTTGCAATGTAGTACTGAGGGAAACGCAGTACAAATTTGTTATGAGATTTTATATTTCACCGAAATTAGCTTGTACTAAGCATCTTGCCACTTCTGAGATGTCTATCAAATGCAGGTCCTTTCCAGAAACCTTGGGACATCAATTATGGGAATGTCAGTGCTTTGCTTTATTTTGGAAAAAAAATAACTTATGTTCAAATGGTAACAAAGTTACTGCTATCCTTCCAAACTAAGGTCTTCCCCTTTGATAACTTAGCAGCCATTGCCATGGTTCAAAAGCATTTGAAATTTTGGTTTTGTAAGACCCTCTTGTTGACAAGAAAAGTTATTTTGCAATGCTGGATGTAAGAGAATTCACCAATGTTAACCCAATGGAGGAACCAGCTACACACCCAGTGCACAATCAAGCTGTGGTATTTGTTGCCAGAGGACGTGGTAAAGGAATCTAGCATAGTGGGCTTTAAAAGGGACACTTCCTGAAGGAGAAGTCCATAAATCATTATTAGCCACTGCTTATCACTGGAAATGATCAACAACTCTATTGGACCATGATTGACCAATGTCAGAGATTGGATGCTGGACTCATTGGAATTATTTATCTTATGCTTTTATGTTCTTATGAAGCCTACAAGTCTTTAGGGCAGGGGTGGGCAATTCCAGTCCTCGAGGGCTACAAACCAGTCGGGTTTTCAGGATATCCTTAATGAATATGCATGAGAGAGACCTGCATACACACTGCCTCAGTTGTATGCAAATCTATTTCATACATATTCATTAGGGGTATCCTGAAAACCCGACTGGTTTGCAGCCCTCGAAGACAGGACTTGCCCACCCCTGCTTTAGGGGATCAACAGTCTTAAGTGTTTGTAAAACAGAATAAATTGTTATTTATAAATCTTGAATGCACTGAATATGTTTAATCCTCATGTCATATTTATTCAAGGTCATGAAACTTGGATTTTGCTATATATAGATTTCCAATTCATACGAAGAAGTATCATCATAAAAGATTATTTGGGGTCATTTGTTGTAGAAAATGATTCAACTGTGCAGCATTACAAAATAATATAAATACAATATAAAGAATACTAATGCCCTTGCTTTCTGAAAATATTGTGGATGAATTGACTGTAGGCCAAGTTTTTGGTGCACGCTGAAGAAAGTGTTAATTCATGGACAACTTAAGTGGTCGATTTTGAAATGCATTGTACCAGAAAGAAGACGATGTACCCTGCAATGTTTCCTTGCATTTGTGTTTGTTTTACAATATTTGTTTATGACAGAAGGTGACTACATTATGCATTAAAGTGCCCTGTATCCTAAGATATAACAACACATCTGACACTAATTGACACTGTACTTTGGCAGTCTCAGCCATAAGGCCAAGAATGTAATGGTCCTGGAAAAAATGATCAGTCCTGTCATGCAGACAAGCAATCCTTTTGGAATGGGTTTTAGGCATCCTGGGAGGGAAATGTGGGCGAGCTTGTTATTTTTCTGCCTTTTTTCTGTACTACTTATGTATAGAATGGATGACTTCACTTATCAGAATTGTCATTGGAGGACCTTTGATGAGTAGTAAGTTTTACTTTTCAGATAATGTAGCCTAGTTGTGTGTGTGTGTGTGGGGGGGGGGGGGGGGTGTTAATTTCATAAGTGGATTATAAAGGAAGAAATTCAAGGAAAGCAGGACCTTCATAGAGCATAACATTATGAAAACTGAGGTTTAATTGAAATAATAACTTATGTAAAAGAGATGTTTGCTAAGATTTGATAGGGGCATTGCCTTCTACTTGTAGTAAGAACATAAGAAATTGCCATACTGGATCAGACAAAGGATCCATCAAGCCCAGCATCCTGTTTCCAACAGTGGCAAATCCAGGCTACAAGTACCTGGCAAGTAACCAAACACTAAGTAGATCCCATGCTACTAATGCCAGTAATAGCAGTGACTATTCTCTAAGACAACTTGATTAATAGCAGTTAATGGACTTCTCCTCCAAGAACTTATCCAAACCTTTTTTAAACTCAGCTACACTAACTGTACCTCTGGCAACAAATTCTAGAGTTTAATTCTGCATTAAGTGAAAAAGAATTTTCTCTGATTAGTTTTAAATGTGCTACTTGCTAACTTCAGGATTGAGAAAGTAAAAATCAAAAATAACTAAAAATGCTGAGATGGACTTGGTCAGAGTAAACATATAGTGAAGGCCAAAAACCTCCAAATAGGCCAAAAAAGTATTAAGATTTTGTTCTGGCTGTGACATATCTTTTGGTCATTATGACATCTTTACATTAGGCCCTGAGAATGCTCTAAAATGTTCTTAGCTTTAGATTGTGTGTTCTAGTACTCTTCAAATAACATGGTTGCCATAGCTACAGTTTTACATAATCCAGGAAAACTTGGATAAAAGTAGCTAAGTGAGAGAGAGAAGATGGTTGTTTGTATTCTGTTCATAGAAAGTTTGACTGATGGCCAAGGAAGCATGCCGGCTAATTAGGATATGTAGTCACTATTTTAGGAGACCATGCAAAATGCAGAAACTGCAACAGGACAATGTGTAAGAGAAGAAGAAGTAATCTAGCATCAGGGAAGGACAGAGCAATCCCAAAACAGAGGATGAGAACTTGATTGCAGAAAAAACATGATCTAATCCTAAATCTAAAACATGGAGCTAAACTATTTGGAAACAGATTGTCTGTACTTGTATCTCATTTCTAGTTTACAATACTGGCTTCTGGTCAGTCAGCATACTGTGAAATAAAACCTGATCTATTCTGAATAAAATAAGGAATCTGTGAGTTTAGTGTACTGAGCATGGCTCAGGAGAGATTTTTATATACAATGCAGCGAAAAGCATCATAGTCTTCAAATGGTATATCTTTATATTCTACATTTTGGTACTTCAAAATGGATTATATTCAGGTACTATAGGTATTTCCCTATCTCCACAGGGCTTACAATCTAATTTTGTACCTGAGGCAATGGAGGGAAAAGTGACTTGCCTGAAGTCACAAGCAGCAACAATGGGATTTGAATGCTTGTTTCCTTGGGTCATAGCCTGCTGCTCCAATCATTGGGCTACTCCTCCACTCATATTACAACCCTGAGAATCTGCAGAAAGCGAAGAGAAAGGGAAAATATAAGAGGATGCTTACCTTAGCAGAACCCACCTATGGTGCCATGCTTTTAACAGTAGTCAGATATAATTTTGGGACCAAAATCTGTGCTTGTATCTGTAAGTGAATTGTTTAATGAAGAGAGTCAGATTCACCAGTTTGGTATGTATTCTCTTTCTTTGATTCTTTCTTTTGACCAGATTTTGAAGCACCGCAAACTAATCTTGATAGAGTGAGTCAGTTTATGGTGGATTTAGGATATCAGCAGGTTTTTTGCTTTAAAATACTTGCAAGAGAAAAAGTTTAAGTGACTATTTATACTCACAAGTCAGTGCTATTGACAAGAATGCCACATCTGTAAATTCTAGGGATGTGAATCAGGCTTTGGACGACTGAAAATATCGTACGATATTTTCAAAATCATCAGAAATCGGGGGCTCCCCCAAAGCGATAGGAAAACCCCACGATATTGTTCGTGGGGGTTCTCTTATCGTTATGGGGGAGGGCGGGAAAAACGGCACACAAAAATAACCCCTAAACCCACCCTGACCCTTTAAAACTAATCCCTTAGCTTCCCCCACCCTCCCGATCCCCCCAAAAACCTTTTACAGGTACTTGGTGGTCCAATGGGGGTCCCGGGAGTGATTTCCCGCTCCCGGGCCGTCGTCTGCCACTAATCAAAATGGCGCCGATGGCCCTTTGCCCTTACCATGTGACAAGGTATCCATGCCATTGGCCGGCCCCTGTCACATGGTAGGAGCACTGGATGGCCCGTGCCATTTTTAAAGATGGCGCCGGCCATCCAGTGCTCCCTCCATGTGATAGTGGCCAGCCAATGGCATGGATACCCTGTCACATGGTAAGGGCAAAGGCCATCGGCGCCATTTTTATTAGTGGCAGCCAATGGCCCGAGAGCGGGAGATCGCTCTCGGGACCCCCACTGGACCACCAGGTACCTGTAAAATGTTTTTGAGGGGGTCAGGAGGGTGGGGGAAGCTAAGGGATTAGTTTTAAAGGGTCGGGTGAGTTTTTTGTTTATCGGCTCGGGCACAGCCAATAAACAAAACCGCGATCGGGCTGGACGAAAAAAAAAAAACACGATGTGAATCGGAACCGGAATCCGAACCGATTCCGCTTCTGATTCACATCTCTAGTAAATTCCTGCTTTGTAGTTAAAACTGAGGAAAAAAAATTAAAATACTTGCAAAAGAGAAAGAAATGAGATAAACTCTTTGTTTCCATTTTTTATCAGATGTTTACAAAGTAAATAAAATTGCCTAATGGGAAGATTGTGTCAGTCTGTCTTCCTATGACTTCTTTTCAACATAAAAACCAGTGAACAGATAGTAAGGAAACCCTAAAATCTGTCCCTTACTAGCAATGGTGGCCCATGGTTGGTATGGATATAATGGCCTCAACAGATTATCCTATCAGCAGTGAGAGTCAAAGGTCTCCAGCTAGACACTGCCCTCTGTGTATTGTAGGTGTGTTAGTATAGTGTACCACTTCCCATTGGGGGGAGTCTGTGTGTTAACAAAACTCCTGTACCTATGTGATATAAGGGGCATTGAGAACTGGCCTTAGCATAGGGCTGAGAGAGCAGATGTCTCTCCTTGCGGAGGACACTAGGGTGGTCTCTCCCCTACAGGGACAGGGTCTGAAGAAGAGGTTCAGAGTTCTAGGAAGAGGAATTCCTGGGATTGCAGAGAAGGTTTAGAAGACTTGTTCCTGGGAAAGTATCAGATTCTGAAGAGATCCAAGAGAGAAGGGAATGCTGCAGATTCTTGGATTAAGATACTAGGATGCCCAAAGGAAGAATGGTCTGCCTGGGAAAATCCACAGTGTTGGTTGATCTAGCAGTTTAGCCAGAACATAAGAACATAAGATATGCCATACTGGATCAGACCAAGGGTCCATCAAGCCCAGTACCCTTTTTCCAACAATGGCCAATCCAAGTCACAATACCTGGCAAGTACCCAAACATTAGATAGATCACAAGCTACTATTGCTTATTAATTCAACAAAGAGAAAAGATAAATGTACTGAGAAGATCTGCAATACCCCAAAGGTACTGGGAAGACCCAGGGTAGGAGGGTACCTCTCCCAAGGAGCTTACCTTTGTGAGGAGGAGTATGCAAAAGAGACTGAGATCTGTGATTTTATACTTTTGGGCTGGTGCTGCACATACTCTCTACTGTACTGTTTGACTTTGATTTGTTTTCCTGCCACCAGTTTCAGTAAAGAGTATTTTGAATAGTTTTTGAAGTAAAGAGTAATATTTAGTGTGACTGACTGGTATGCAGAAGAGTCCCATAGAGAGACTAAACTCTAAGGGCCTTGAAAAAAAATTGTTCTTTTCCCCCTGTGCAGGATTCCTGGGAGGTCCTGGGGTCTTGCACAGTCCATGACCCTCCCATGTGCCCTTGTGCTCAAGAGCTGACCAAGATAGGGACTACAGATTGCCATGAAAATTGGGATACAACTGTTGGGGAGGTTACTTAGTCAAATTTGTCAGATTAAAACTTTTGGTGCCATCACATTCCTGTTCCTGGGCTTCTTGTTTCTTTTGGGACCTTGCTGCCAGATTTAGCTCTGCACTACACAAGTTAAACACACCCTTAACTATTCTTGTGCACATTACATCTTATTGCTGTAGATGTAGTCTATGGTATCTAGAACAGAAGCTGTATATGTATTTATTTAAAATGATTTCTATCCCACACACTCCAAAGTTCAGGGCAGATTACATAGAAGCACATATATAACTGGGTAAAAAACATCAACAATTCAACAAGGTAAAATCGACAATATTCAATAACCACAACTTCATTTAGATCTCAACTAGAAAATGTACTGCAAAAAGTAGACTTATATTTGGAAAACCTGAATAAAAAGGTAAGATTTTTGTGCTTTCTTAAGTTCTTTAGCATTTGTAATCAATAATATTTCTAATGGGACTGAGTTCCAGGTGGATGCAATGGAATAGGCTCTCTCTCATGTGAGTGCAAGTCCGGTATGTTTTGCGATCGGGTTGTCAAGGAGAAATTGATTGGCTGACCTGAGATTTCTTGTAGGAATGTAAAAGTGCAAAATTGAGCTTATCCAAGGGCTGGTGACATTGTGAAGCAGGTTGTGGACTTTTACTAACATTTTATATGTTATCTGCCATTTGACTGCTAGTAATGTTTCAAGCTTAGCAGTCTGGCAGGAGAATTTTGGACTAATTATAAGGATTTCAAAGATCTTTATGGAATCCCTTTGTATAGAGAGTTACAATAGTCTATACCGTTAAGAATCAGGGCCTGTAATACAGTCCAAAAGTCATTGTGATCTAGGAGAGGTGTAATGTGTACAGGTCCTTGGTGAGGCCTCACCTGGAGTACTGTGTTCAGTTCTGGAGACCGTATCTCCAAAAAGACAGAGACAAGATGGAGGCGGTCCAGAGAAGGGCGACCAAAAAGGTAGAAGGTCTTCATCGAATGACTTATGAGGAGAGATTGAAAAATCTAAATATGTACTCCCTGGAGGAAAGGAGGAGCAGAGGTGATATGATACAGACTTTCAGATACTTGAAAGGTTTTAATGATCCAAAGACAACGACAAACCTTTTCCGTCGGAAAAAAATCAGCAGAACGAGGGGTCACGATTTGAAGCTCCAGGGAGGAAGACTCAGAACCAATGTCAGGAAGCATTTCTTCACGGAGAGGGTGGTGGATGCTTGGAATGCCCTTCCGGAGGGCATTCCCAGCATCTGAAGACCAGAACTGAGAAGGACTTCAAAGGGGCGTGGGATAAACACTGTGGATCCATAAAGTCTAGAGGACGTGAATGAATGTGGGAAAAAAGGATTTGCATTCACAAAAAAGCAGGGAGTAGCTTGCTTGTTACTTCGGTTACTACCCAAAACCAAATAAGCCTGATACTTCACTTTCAATGCATATCCAGCATAGCTCTCTGCTTCAACGGCAAGGGAGAAAAACTGATACTTCACACACATCCAGCATAGCTCTCTGCTTTAACGGCAGGGGAGAAAGACTGATGCTTCACACATAACCAGTATGGCTCTCTGCTTCAACGGCAGGGGGAATGAAGAAAAGAGGATCTATATACAGACTACAACCAAAAAGGACTGAATTACATAGTCTGGGAAAACAAATAAGCATGGGTGCAGCTTGCTTATTGCGGTGGTTATTACCCCTAACTAATTAAGCCAAATATTTCACATAGATGCAGTTCCAACACTGCTCTCTGCATTAATGGTGGGGGTGGAAGGGAAATAGAACCAAAAGGTTACTAAGAGCCAAGAGTGACAGATAAGTATGAGAAAAAAATGTGCATAGCTTGCTGGGCAGACTGGATGGGCCGTTTGGTCTTTTTCTGCCGTCATTTCTATGTTCTATGTTTCTATGTTTCTATGTGCTGAAGTAGTCTTAATTTTGCATAGGCATTAGGCAATGCCTGAATTACTGATTTGATTTGGGGTTTCAAGTTTAGAGTAGGATCAAGTATCATGCTGAGATTTCGTGCAGTGTGAGAAAGTTTGATTCTTGAAAATTAGAGATGTAGGAATTTGATACTGTGATGAGTGGCCAAGATTGATTATCTCAATTTTATTAAGATTCACTGAGGCCAACGTAACAAGTTGCGCTGAAGCCGCTGCGGGTTTGTACGTGCATTCATGCACGTTTTTAAGTGTTTTGCTGTGCAAAGCCTTATATGGGAATGTAATAAGGGTTTTGTGCATGGGAAAAAAGCACATACAAGCGGGCTTACAGACCCACAGCTTTTTCTGCACGAATGCTTGCTAATGGCATGCAAAGAAGGCCATTCCCTAATCATGGGTAATACAGGGAGCCACGCTAATGCTAGTGCGGGTTTTTTAATGCGGGTTATTTTTACTACCATGGTCAGGGCATGAGTTAAGTGACAGAGCCAACTCGGTGGCCATTTTATTCCATTGCTTGCATTGGTGTGGTGTGGTTGTGTGTCGTGCAGCTATGGTGTGATGCCAATGATGGATATTTCTGATTGCATCCACCTATTTCTGACACTGTGGTATATCTTGTGGGTTCACCAAAGGATGACAGCAACAGAAGGTTTGGCAGGTGACAGAGGTCGTGGCAGGAGAGAGAGGAACAGAAGGGAGCAGGTGGAGAGGAGGGATCATGAGGAGCAGGCTTAGCTGGGCGCCTTTCTGGGCACCCAAGGATCCAGATTCGAGCCCAGCTAAGTGCCTAGCTTGGCAACTGAGCATCCAGAATCATGGCCAGCCAGGCTAAGCACCTATCTCGGTGCCTGAGCACCCAGCTGAGTGCCTATTGGTGACCGACAGCCAGATTCATGATTACCTAGGTGCCTTTCTGGGCGCTCGAGCATCCTGATTTGTGCTCAGCTGAGCACCTATCTCAACACCTGAACATCCAGATTCTTGCTTAGCTAAGTGCCTTTCTTGGCATCCGAGTGTCCAGATTCGCATTCCGGCTGAGCACCTATCTCAACACCCAGGCAGCCAGATTCATGCCCAGATGAGTACCTATCTCACTGCCATGTGCTGTGAATTATCACCCATGAAAATATTTGCCATTTTTCTGCAGTACAAAGTTATTCAAAATATTAAATAGGGATGTGAATCGTGTGCCCTATCGTCTTAACGATCGAAATCGTCTGGCAGGAGAAGAAAATCGTGTTTGGCACGATTTTTTAGTTAAAAAATCGTTAAAAATCGTTTTTTCCGATTAGTGCGCTCTAACTCCCGTTAGTGCGCACTAACAGAAAATGATACAATTTGACACTTTTCAGGTCAGTTAAGGTCAGTTTAGGAATGAATATGTATTCCTATTGGCTGCCCTCTTATTTATTCATGTTACCAAGGTTCCCACTGACAGTATATGGGGGATGGGAAATGGAAACAGTTGGTAGCTTGACAAAAAAAGTAATGTGATCAGTCAATGTGACTAGAACTTGTGCCCTAACCCTGATACCAGGGGTGTTATGATCTTCCTGCACACAGTGCCCTAACCCTGGCACAAGCTGGAGTCAATGTGTGCAGGAAAGGAGACCTGCCTTTTCCCCAGCTGGAGTCAGTGTGTGCAGTAAAGGAGATCTGCCTTGTCCACAAGCTGGAGTCAATGTGTGCAGGAAAGGAGACCTGCCTTTTCCCCAAGCTGGAGTCAATGTGCTGTAAAGGAGACCTGTCTTATCCCCAGGCTGGAGTCAGTGTGTGCAGAAAAGGGGACCTGCCTTTTCCCCAAGCTGGAATCAATGTGTGCAGTAAAGGATACCTGCCTTTTCCCCAAGCTGGAATCAATGTGTGCAGTAAAGGAGACCTGCCTTTTCCACAAGCTGGAGTCAATGTGTGGAGTAAAGGAGACCTGCCTTTTCCACATGCTGGAGTCAATGTGTGCAGTAAAGGAGATTTGCCTTTTCCACAGCTGGAGTCAGTGTGTGCAGTAAAGGAGACCTGCCTTGTCCCCAAGCTGGAGTCAGTGTGTGCAGTAAAGGAGATCTACCTTGTCCCCAAGCTGGAGTCAGTGTGTGCAGTAAAGTAGACCTGCCTTTTCCACAAGCTGGAGTCAATGTGTGCAGTAAAGGAGACCTGCCTTTTCCACAAGCTGGAGTCAATGTGTGCAGGAAAGGAGACCTGCCTTTTCCCCAGCTGGAGTTAGTGTGTGCAGGAACGGAGACCTGCCTTTTCCACAAGCTGGAGTCAATGTGTGCAGTAAAGGAGACCTGCCTTTTCCACAAGCTGGAGTCAATGTGTGCAGGAAAGGAGACCTGCCTTTTCCCCAGCTGGAGTCAGTGTGTGCAGTAAAGGAGATCTGCCTTGTCCACAAGCTGGAGTCAATGTGTGCAGGAAAGGAGACCTGCCTTTTCCCCAAGCTGGAGTCAATGTGCTGTAAAGGAGACCTGTCTTATCCCCAGGCTGGAGTCAGTGTGTGCAGAAAAGGGGACCTGCCTTTTCCCCAAGCTGGAATCAATGTGTGCAGTAAAGGATACCTGCCTTTTCCCCAAGCTGGAATCAATGTGTGCAGTAAAGGAGACCTGCCTTTTCCACAAGCTGGAGTCAATGTGTGGAGTAAAGGAGACCTGCCTTTTCCACATGCTGGAGTCAATGTGTGCAGTAAAGGAGATTTGCCTTTTCCACAGCTGGAGTCAGTGTGTGCAGTAAAGGAGACCTGCCTTGTCCCCAAGCTGGAGTCAGTGTGTGCAGTAAAGGAGATCTACCTTGTCCCCAAGCTGGAGTCAATGTGTGCACATAATGCAATGCACAGGAAGCAATGATGTGACTGCTGGAGTGGTGCACTGCCTGCCTACCTAGGCTTGAATATATTAATGCTGCAGTACTAATAAAAATAAATTATAATTCTGCTAAAATGCCACTAGCCTCACCAGTGACACTAGGCAAGTAGCCTAGTCAGACATTCACCACCACCTAATAATAATTAATTATTAATTCAGTGATATAATAAATCATTTTAAAAAAATTGAGTAGGTTAAAGGTTAATATAATAGATGACTGTAGTAGATTGAATAAAGATCTGATGTTTCTTCTCTCCTCACACCAAACAAAAGCAACACACAAGCAGAGAAGCCCTTCTTATAAAGCTGAGCTAGTGAGTTAAGTAGGAGGAAAAGTAAACATACTGGTGGCTAATGTGGCTACTTAAAAAATACACTTACCAACAATCAATTACCACATATATTTGAACTGTGTAGTTCCAGCCAGGACCACCTTTCTAAAATGCACAGTGAGTGGCAAATTCAACATGCACTAGCATTTCACGTGCCTGCTAACAAAAATAATAAACAAACAAGTTCTAGTCACATGAGTGATGATCATCACATTACTTTTTTTGTCAAGCTTCCAACTGTTTCCATTTCACATCCCCCCAACCATTACCTCAGTGGGAACCTTGGTAACATCAATAGATAAGAGCACAGCCAGCCAATAGGAATACATACATACATATTAATTCCTAAGTGACCTTTACTGACCTGGGAAGTGTCAACAATTTGTATCATTTTCTGTTGGTGTTCGTGAGTTTCCAGTTCCATTTCCCATCCCCCCAACCATCACCTCAGTGGGAACCTTGGTAACATCAATAGATAAGAGTGCAGCCAGCCAATAGGAATACATATTCATTCCTAACTGACCTTCACTGACCTGGGAAGTGTCAACAATTTGTATCATTTTCTGTTGGTGATCGTGAGTTTCCAGTTCCATTTCCCATCCCCCCCAACCATCACCTCAGTGGGAACCTTGGTAACATCAATAGATAAGAGTGCAGCCAGCCAATAGGAATACATATTCATTCCTAACTGACCTTCACTGACCTGGAAAGTGTCAATTTGTATCATTTTCTGTTAGTGCGCACTAACACGATTTAACGATTTTTAACGATAAATTGTTAGAATTTCTATTGTATTGTGTTCTATAATGATTTAAGACGATATTAAAAATATCGGACGATAATTTTAATCGTTGAAAAACGATTCACATCCCTAATATTAAATATACATTCCAAGGTCATACTTTACCTGAATAGGGAGACCATTTGCTCACTCGCTTTTATGCACGGATTATTGGCGCGGGTTTTTGGTGTGGATGTGGCCACTTATTATATAGAGCCTTACCGCACTTATGTACACATATTTCTTCAAGAGTGCGTGGATTTCTGCACACAAATCATTTGCATAATTTTTTTTTATATCCTGTGGAAGTGCCAGCTTTAGCCACATGCAGTGATCCAAACCTGTGTTCATAACTAGTGCCTGTTTTGCCACGGGTCTTATTACATTGGCCCCAGTGAGAGTTTGTTGTATGCTAACCAGGCTTTTAAAGAAGATAGGCGGCGTGACACAAAGCATGAAGTAGTAGATCATGTACTCATTAATGGAAAGAAAAATTGGATATCGTCTATGTATAGCTGATATAATACACCAATGGTAGATAAAAGAGAGCAAAGGGGGGTTATGTATATGTTTAATGCAGATAGTGCAGATCCTTGAGGGACACTGATTGTGATAGGGGACCATATAGATTAGCAGTTAAAATTTGGAATCTCTGACATTTATTATGAAAATATGGTTTGCACTAGGTGAGAACTGTACTGGTAGACCCAATTGCAGCAAGGTGCTGTAAGAGGATCTCATGGTTTAAGGTATCAAAAGCAGCAGTAAGATCTTGTACAGTTAACATGTATATGAACCAGAATCAAATCCGTGATGGATGATATCTGTGCTTGAGAGTAAAACGATCTCAGTGCAATGATTTTGCCTAAAGCCAAATTGATATTGATCCATAATTGAGTTGTCTTTCAGGTATTGTGTGAGTTGCTTAAGTACTGCAGATTCAATGATCTTGGATAGGAACGGAAGTGAAGAAATGGGACGGAAATCTGAATAGTCAGAACTGTCTGCTGTGGGTTTCTTAAGGACTGGGCAAACTGAGGCTTTTTTCAAAGGAAAGGGAAGATGACCTGTTTCGAGGGAGAGGTTGACCAGCTTGTATATCTGGGATGTGCAATTAATAAACTCCACAGTGGAAGAACACAGCTATTACTTGTTAATTATTATGTTAAAGCAGACACAATATATTTTTTCCTGCAATGATTTCCTATGATTTGTAGGTATTATGTTCTAAGTTTAAATATCTAAGAAAATTGTGAATAACTAAAACTGCTTTCCAGTTCAAAATCCTACTTGGAGGAAGTTTCTCCACTGAGTTATTATGTACAAGATATGCAATATTTTTAATAGTTTGAAACTATTTAATTGGTGAAAGAAACTGTAAAATCAATATAAATTGCATGCAGGCATTTTCTGCTAGCAAGGTATTTCTCATAGAAAAGAAAAAAAACAGTATTATCTTAAATGTAACACTGTTCTAAGAATGAAAATCAAAGCACAAAAATGGTTATTGTTGAAATTATTTTGTTGAGAAGCATGTCAGAGATAATTTCAGTTTCAAGTTTATTTATTATGTATGAATTTTTTTATTTTAAGTCTTGTATCCTGCACATATCTATACATTCACGGTAGGTAACAAAGGTAGACATTCTTAATAAACGTTTTTCACAACACATATCAAAACAAAAGTCACAAACTCTACAACATTAAATCAGCATCAAAATCCACAGCCCCCAACATACTAATATAGGGCCGGATTTTAAATGCCCTGCACGCGTAAATCTGGCTGGATTTACGCGCGCAGGGCCCTCGCGTGCCGGCGCGCCCATTTTGCATAGGCCGCAGGCGTGCGCACAGCCCCGGGACGCGCGTAAGTCCCGGGGCTTCGTAAAAGGGGCGGGGAGGGGGCATGTCCGGGGCGGGACCGGGGTCAGGGGGCGGTTCGGGGTGGGACCGGGGGCGTGGCGCCGGCCCGGGGGCGTGGTCGAGGCCTCCGGTCCAGCCCCCGGGTCGGGTGATGGTGTGCCAGCAGCCCGCTGGCGCGTGCAGATTTACGCCTGCTTTCAGCAGGCGTAAATCTGGCAACAGAATTAAGGGGGGGTTTAGATAGGGCCGGGGGGGTGGATTAGGTAGGGGAAGGAAGGGGAAGGTGGGGGAAGGGTGAAGGAAAGTTCCCTACGAGGCCGCTCCGAAATCGGAGCGGCCTCGTAGGGAACAGGCAACGCGCGCCGAGCTCGGTGCGCTCAGGTTGCACAAATGTGCACCCCCTTGCATGCGCCGACCCCGGATTTTATAAGATACACGCGGCTACATGCGTATCTTATAAAATCCAGCGTACATTTGTTCGCGCCTGGTGCACGAACAAAAGTACGCCCTCGCGCAAAATTATAAAATCTACCCCACAGAGAGTATTACATAATAAAATCGCCACTTGGTTCTAATGTTTATCTAAGGTATTTACTGTAGCCTTACTCAAGATCCATCTCTGAAACCGGAATGTGCACCGGAAAATTTGTTTTAGAAGGCCGGGGGATGGTTTCATATATTTATTATCCGGCAACCCCCTCGGTGCCTTATCGTTTAATCATCAACACACCCTCCAACCTTCGTATTTTTATTTCAAATGAATTTTTTTTTAAGACTTTTCAGAGATAGGCATCAGTAAATTCCATTCTTTATTCTTTTTTATTTTTTATTTATCTTATGTCCATATTTTCTTCATGTAAAAACACTACTGATTAATACTCCAAACCGTCAGAAATTAAGTTGTTGTAATCTCTGAAAAGTCTTTTAAAAAAATTAATTTGAAATAAAAATATGGAGGTTGGAGGGTGTGTTGATGATTAAACGATAAGGCACCGAGGGGGTTGCCGGATAATAAATATATGAAACTATCCCCTGTCCTTCTAAAAAAAAATTTCCGGTGCACATCTTGAGTAAGGCTACAGTAAATACCTTAGATAAACATTAGAACCAAGTGGTGATTTTGTTATGTATTGGTTATACACTTGGTGGGAATCTCTGTTTTGAAATAATATTTATTTATTTTATTTATTTAACGGATTTATATACCGGAGGTTCCTGTATAATATACATATCACCCCGGTTTACAAGTAACAGTAACTATCGAATCAATTTAGCGGTTTACATTGAACAGATTAAAAAAGTAACAAATTAGAGTATATTACAAAACAGTTTATAAGCCTATGAGTTAATAAATATATATAACATGATAACCATATGGGTACAATATGGGTACAAAACAGTTAATAATCCTATGAGTTAATAAATATAAATAACATGGTAACAATAAATATAACATGGTGTAAAATGATATAACCTGGTAGAGATGTTTGTCAACATGAATATATGTATATATGACTATATATATATAATTAGTCTAAAAACATGATTATATGATAGAGTACAACTTCAATATTTATCTCATCAGGAGGTTATATGCTAGGGACTGGGGGAAGAAGGAAACGATGAAATATGCCTTTCTTCCTGCTCTTCGCTCTAAGGGAAAGCTTGTTTGAACGTACTAGTTCTTGAATACGTACTAGTTCTTTCCTGGGATAGTAGATATACAATACAGAACTCAAACTGGATACATCCTGAATATTCAACACCTTATGAATTATTGTAGCAATTTTAAATTTAATCCTATATTGAATAAGAAGTTAGTGCAAAGTCTGCAAAATAGTTGTGATATGTTGTCTGAGGCCTGTATCCGACAGGACGCATGCTGTTGAATTTTGATCGATCTGCAAAGGTTTGAGTGATGTATCAGACAGGCCAAGCTATAAAGCGTTGCAAATAATTTAATCTAGAAGGACCAATGCCTGGAAAACAGAATGAAAATTTTCATATGGTAACAGTGGCTTAAGATGTCTCAACATTTGAATCTTAAATAAGGAGGAACGAGTAACATTCTGATGTGAGTCATCATACTTAAATCACCCTTTAGAATGATACCAAGATCCCGGACTTGCTGGACAATTGGTAACTTGTTGCCATCAACATTAAAGAAGTGGATGGGTAAACCACAGGGGTTCTATGCAAAATAATTAGTTAACTTTTGCCAATATTTAGAAATAATCTATTCTAAGATAACCATTGATTAACTATATTTAGACAAATTACAGCAAAATTCAGCATATATTGCAGCAAAATTCAGCACGATGAGTTGAAGTGAAAAAAACAATTGCTGGCTTTATGTTATGTCACCATAAATTTTTATTTACTTTAAAAATGCTTAAAAATGTACTGTGGACCTTGGGTGAATGACTGATAAGAGTGGGTGGCCCATGCACAGTAGGACACACTTGTGGTTTGCTGACACTTTTGACTCACTGGTTGGTGCAAACTTTGTTTTGACATATTTTGCAAAACCCTGCATTTTTAGACTTTGGGTTGTTTGTCCCTATTTTTGTTGGCTATTTGTCTATGGGATTTAGTGACTCTTCAGTTTATTGAAATTGGCTTTATGTTATGCCATTCTAATTCAGACATCTCTGTATTTAGTTTTGCTTTGCTACAGGGAGTGAAGGAAAAGTAAAATATAACTCAGGCAAAGAGGAGAGATTTAGTGCATACCATACTACTCATATGCCTTGTGAAAGGCAATTGCAACATAAGTATTCAATCTAACTCAAATTTTCTGTTTTACAAGATTTTATATTTGAGTTTAAGATACGAATCAGCAGGCAGGAAGAGATGTTTTGTTGCTAGTGACAAATATGTAATGTTGCACTTCAGTAAGTTTATAAAATGGCAGCAATTTATTACTGTGCATGCCTGATGCACTTCTAGATTAAAAAGAAAGCAAAACAAAGAGGATGCAAAGTTAAAAAGTACGAGGCTGATAGTGACCTGAGAAATAATGCACATCATCAACAATGAATATTAAATAAACAGTGATTTTTTTTCTATGTCAGAAAGCCCATTGAAATCAGTGAAGCAGCGGTGGGCTTTGAGGTCCACCATGGTAAACCCAGGGGGATTTCCCAGTCAAGATTGTTGTGGAGCACTAGGAGAGCGATCCCACTTCCTGAGAGAGGTGTGTCCTTGGGCCGCGGCTTGACCCCAGAGGATTCCGAAGAGGGCCGCGGGAGGCGTGGCATGCCCGAGCATGGGTAGGACGGAAGCAAGACTGGAGTAATGACTAGGCGACAGGCCCTCCTCTGGACCTGCACGCTTCGGAAGACCCAACAATGCAATGTTGGTCTTGTGAACAGTCCTCCGACCGTTCCAGCCCTTTCGGACCTGCCGCAGGGTACGGCACGAAGTGGCAGGCCGGATGGAGGCTAGGACAGCGAAGACTGGAACATAGATTCAGACGAGACTCAGAAGCAGGGTACTGGAAGTGCAGACGTAGACTCAGAAGCAGGGTACTGGGAGTGCAGACGTAGACTCAGAAGCAAGGTACTGGACGTGCTGACGTAGACTCAGAAGCAAGGTACTGGAAGTGCAGACGAAGACTCAGAGACAAGATACTGGGCGTGCTACCGTAGACTCAGAAGCAAGGTACTGGGAGTGCAGAGGTAGACTCAGAAGCGAGGTACTGAAGGTGCAGAGGTAGATTCAAAGGTGAGGTACTGAAGATGCAGAGGTAGATTCAGAAGCGAAGTACTGAAGGTGCAGATGTAGACTCAGGAACAAGGGCTGAAGGAAAACATGGGCACTGTCCCTCAGGGCACCCCGCTCAGACCAGTCCTGGGACTGAGTCAAGGGCCACCCTGTCCCACGCGTCCCCAACACTGCCTTGGAGGGCAGGTCACGGACCACGCTGAGAACAGGAGAATGCAGGAGAGATCCAGGCGAAGCGAACTCCGATGCTGGGATACTGACATCCGAAGCCCCGTCGGCTGGCAGGAAGGGAAGCTCCAAAGCACAGGGACGAATCCCACCTGTTGGCCACTCCAGGGCCCAACAGGCCAGAAGGCTCAGGAGCCAGACGAAGACAAAGGGCAGAACATCTGGGACTGGATTAGGAACTGGATCAGGCACCGACATCAAGGCAACAGGGAAGAAGCAGGTTGCTGCACACCGGCAGCCAAAGCAGGATTGCTGCACACCGGCAGCCAAGGCAGGTAACAGGGTCAGGAACAAGGACTTCTCAGAGATTTAGAAACGAGGTACATGGCTTGCATCACAGATGGCCCTAAACAGCCCGCCCCGAGGGCTGGTCACGGACCACGGCGTGGCTTGCCACGAGGTACCAGGGCATTGGAAGACACAGGATCAAGGTGCTAGCTTTCAAGAGATTCAAGAGCAAGGTACTTAGCTTTCAGGCGAGTTTCAGGATCAAGGTGCAAGGCTTGTAATATCTGGGCTGGACCATGGATACCGAATTAGGAATCAGACCTCAAGGCAGGAACAGGAACAAGCAAACATCAGGACTGGAACAACTGGAAACATCAGGACTGGAACAACTGGACAAGAAGCTCCGACAGGAAACATGGAACACTGGACCTTGCAGAAGGCTGGAACTCAAGGCAGCTCCTGGAACGAGGATCTCAGGAGTGACCAACTCCTTGCGAAGGCAAAGACAGACTGAACGCTGAGCCCTTTAGTAGCGCTGAGGTGGACAACGCCCAGGGAGGGTTCAGCAGGGGGCCACACCTGGCTGACCCTTGAAGAGGAGCAGAGAGGCGCGCGCTCGCGCCCTAGGAGACTGGAGAGCTGGTGCTGGAAGCTGGTGGCGTCCTCAGCCACGTGGAGGACCCATGGAAGCCAGGCAAGCATGGGGGCAGCCCTACCCTGAAGCTGGAGAAGTGGCAGGCTGCTGGAGCGGCTTCCAGCCGGGAAGTCAGAAGCAGGAGAGAAGGTAAGGCTGGCTGCAGGGCTTTAGAGACTGAATAGGCTGCAGGCACCGGCAGGGACGGCCTCCCTGCCGGGCGAGGACCCGGACTGCAGCACGGGCACCGGCAGGGACGCCCTCCCTGCTGGCTGAGGACCCCGGGAAGGCAGAGGCACGTCGGGGAGAGCCCGGAGGGACAGCGGGGTTCCCGGCCGAGAGGGAGAGCTCGCGGTGGGTCGGCCCCGCTGCACGGAGGAGAAGGCAGCCGGGGAGGAGCCCGGACACCGCGGAGGGACCGCGGCAACGGCAGCAGCGTCGGCGGCTCGACTAGCCGCGTGAAGGTAAGGGCCTGCCCGCGCTCCTCGCGGGCAGGATCGTTTGTATTTGTACTTTGCTGCATGTATTTCGGGTCAGCATGGTAATGTTATTTCTATGTGTTATCCACTCAATAAAAATTATTAAAAAAAAAAAAAAAAAAAAAGATACTTTGCTATATTCCCACCTGGAAATAGTTTCTAATCTAAGTATGCATACAGAGAGTGTAAATAATTTACTAATGACTGCAGGCCCAGAGGAATACAAGGGAATTTCCTGGGTTTTTTAGAGGATTAGAGCTCTGTACTCAAGCCATTACCCTGCAATGCCCCTGCCAGTGAAAATCCTTGTAAATTATAGGAAGAAGAGGAGAAAAAAGCACTTGTTTGCAGCTGAACATGATGGCTGTTAGGGTTTCAAGAGCATCTAAATTCACATTAGATGTTTCAAGCATGCCCGACGAGTTAGAGATTCCAGCTTGAATTCTGATGGAATCATTATCATCAGTAACATGCTTTTCCACCTCTTGCACAAGCATCATTTCTGAAGCAAAAGGAAAAAAAGTGTTTACAGAATTTACCCTAGGTAATGAGAAAGTCAAGAAAATTATCTGTGTTTTGGTGTATTTGTTAGGAGATTAGATTAAGAGGCTAAAGTACTCAACCATAAAAATTTTGCAGACAGGGTCCACATGCATTAAAATGCTTAAGGACACAAAAATATCAGCATTTTGGGCTTTTCTTCATTTTAATGCCCATAGAGCCTGTTTCTAAAACTTTCACAAATTACCTCTTTGCTCTTCCGTGGGTAGTAAGCTTTCACGATAGTCTTCTTACAATGTTTACTAAAATTCTGCATTAATGAGCCACTGCAATGCACCATGATGCAAATCAGCTCATCAATGCAGAAACTGGTGAAAAACGGTGACTGGTAACAAAGTTTCTTGCAAAGGTTTGCTGTGGAGCAACACTAAACCGGCCAATAACCTACAGGAAATTCCCATATTAGTACATTATCCCCTGAGGTTCAGACCTGAGAAAGGGTTGCCGTGCAGGGTTGTACCCTTTCTTCTTGAGTACAAATACAGGCTTGTCAGTTACGTACACAAACCTTTTTTATTTTTCATTTCTCAGACAACATGTGAATAAAATGATTACCTGTGCTCCCAGACCTATGCAGAGACTCCTAGTTGCTAAAGGTCTGGGTTGTGAAAGCCTTTTCCTTATATGCGTCCTGTCTGCTGTCGACGTGGTCTTGTCAATTATATCTGCTCAGCTTTCTCTTTTTCTCCTTCTTTCATAAGAACATAAGAACATGCCATACTGGGTCAGACCAAGGGTCCATCAAGCCCAGCATCCTGTTTCCAACAGTGGCCAATCCAGGCCATAAGACCCTGGCAAGTTCCCAAAAACTAAGTTTATCCCATGTTACTGTTGCTAGTAATAGCAGTGACTATTTTCTAAGTCAACTTAATCAATAGCAGGTAATGGACTTTCTCCTCCAAGAACTTATCCAATCCTTTTTTTAAACACAGCTTCACTAACTGCACTAACCACATCCCCTGGCAACAAATTCTAGAGTTTAATTGTGCGTTGAGTGAAAAAGAACTTTCTCCGATTAGTTTTAAATGTGCCACATGCTTCTATTATCCGAAAGAATAAATAACCAATTCACATCTACCCGTCCTAGACCCCGCATGATTTAAAAAACCTCTATCTTATCCCCCCTCAGCCGTCTCTTCTCCAAGCTGAAAAGTCCTAACCTCTTTAGTCTTTCCTCATAGGGGAGCTGTTCCATCCCCTTTATCATTTTGGTTGCCCTTCTCTGTACCTTCTCCATCTCAATTATATCTTTTTTGAGATACGGCGACCAGAATTGTACACAGTATTCAAGGTGTGGTCTCACCATGGAGCGATACAGAGGCATTATGACATTTTCCATTTTATTTACCATTCCCTTTCTAATAATTCCCAACATTTTTTGACTGCCGCAGCACACTGAACTGACTATTTCAATGTGTTATCCACTATGACGCCTAGATCTCTTTCTTGGGTGGTAGCTCCTAATATGGAACCTAACATTGTGTAACTATAGCATGGGTTAATTTTCCCTATATGCATCACCTTGCACTTATCCTTGTTCTTCTGGGCTGAGGTATTTATGCTGTAAGACAAAACACTTCCATAATCAGACAGTTTCAGTTTTGTAAAGGTAAGAAACACAGACATAAAGAACATGACAGCAGATAAAGACCATAGGACCCAGTCTTCTTATCCATATCTTCTGCTCAGCTATATAATCCCTTCTCTTCTTGAGGGATCCTCTGTTCTTGTGCCATGTTTTCTTGAAGTCTATCCTGTCTAGGGATGTGAATCGTTTTAGGACGATTAAAATTATCGTCCGATAATTTTAATATCGTCTTAAACCGTTATGGAACACAATACAATAGAGATTCTAACGATTTATCGTTATAAATCGTTAGAATCGTGAGCCGGCACACTAAAACCCCCTAAAACCCACCCCGACCCTTTAAATTAAATCCCCCACCCTCCCGAACCCCCCCCCCAATGACTTAAATAACCTGCGGGTCCAGCGGCGGTCCGGAACGGCAGCGGTCCGGAACGGGCTCCTGCTCCTGAATCTTGTTGTCTTCAGCCGGCGCCATTTTCCAAAATGGCGCCGAAAAATGGCGGCGGCCATAGACGAACACGATTGGACGGCAGGAGGTCCTTCCGGACCCCCGCTGGACTTTTGGCAAGTCTCGTGGGGGTCAGGAGGCCCCCCACAAGCTGGCCAAAAGTTCCTGGAGGTCCAGCGGGGGTCAGGGAGCGATTTCCCGCCGCGAATCGTTTTCGTACGGAAAATGGCGCCGGCAGGAGATCGACTGCAGGAGGTTGTTCAGCGAGGCGCCGGAACCCTCGCTGAACGACCTCCTGCAGTCGATCTCCTGCCGGCGCCATTTTCCGTACGAAAACGATTCGCGGCGGGAAATCGCTCCCTGACCCCCGCTGGACCTCCAGGAACTTTTGGCCAGCTTGTGGGGGGCCTCCTGACCCCCACGAGACTTGCCAAAAGTCCAGCGGGGGTCCGGAAGGACCTCCTGCCGTCCAATCGTGTTCGTCTATGGCCGCCGCCATTTTTCGGCGCCATTTTGGAAAATGGCGCCGGCTGAAGACAACAAGATTCAGGAGCAGGAGCCCGTTCCGGACCGCTGCCGTTCCGGTCCGCCGCTGGACCCGCAGGTTATTTAAGTCATTTGGGGGGGGTTCGGGAGGGTGGGGGATTTAATTTAAAGGGTCGGGGGTGGGTTTTAGGGGGTTTTAATGTGCCGGTTTTGCGATTTTTCACGATTTTTCACGATATTTTACCCCCCCAAACGGCAACAATACGATTCCCTCCCCCTCCCAGCCGAAATCGATCGTTAAGACGATCGAGGACACGATTCACATCCCTAATCCTGTCACTACAAGTATTTTTTTGGTTTATTTATTGTTGTCCTGGTTTCACAGTGTCTTGCTTCCACAGCAATTTTTTTTGTTTCTGTTGTTAATGCTGTTGTTCAGGCTTTTATTCTGCATAAAGGCTTTTCTATGCATCCATCACTCTTTCTGTAAAGAAATATTTTCTTAGATTACTCCTGCTCCCATCCGCTTTGACCATCATTCATTGACCTTCATTCCAGATCTTCTTTTCTATTAAAAGAGGCCTACCTCCTTGGAGTTATCTAAATGCCTTTTTCCTCCTTTCCTTCAGGGTATACTTGTTTAGATCTTTAAGTCTGTCCCCATCAGGGGCAGTTCTATAATGAGGCAGGGTAAGGTGGCCACTTTAGGTGGCAAAATTTTGGCATGGCAAAAAGTGTCCTCAAAATTCCTGGCAGCTGCCTCACCTTGTAGCCAAAAAATGATGAGGCCCTGTGCCTTATCAGCAGCAGAACAAATTGCTTGCGTGCCACCTGTGGCTGAAAAACTGGAGGCCATATAACCGCTGGCGGAAGAAGTTAAAGAGGAGTCATGTGCTGCCAGGAGAAGAAGGGCAGGAGGAGTTGAACACCACAGGCAGAGCTCAACCTGCAGATGGCCAAAAAGTGAAGAAGCCTCAGGTGGAGCCGAACCCACCAGCGGGGAAACTGGGCCATATTAGCAAAAGGAAACCTGGTTTCCTGCTCGGGAGGACATCAGCTGATATTGAGGCTAGGCCTGCCATTAAAATAAGTCCTGGCAGCCTCTCAAGACATTGGCTGGTGGGAATGCTGGGTCTCACCAGCAAAAGAAGAATCAGTGGTTCTGTCAGGGAGTACATCAGCTGCTGGGCAGAACAAATCCCAATTAAGAGCCAGAGCCACCAAGGGAAGAGGGAAGGGTGAATGGGGAGATTGGGTGAGAGAGGGGATGGTGTAAAATTGGGGTGAAAGGGAGGGGGAGATGTCTGGAGAGAAAAGTGAAAGGACAGGGGATAAGAGAGGGAAGAGAGCTAATGGAGAAGATGTGTAGGGAAAGGATGGAATGGGTGGTGATTGGAGAAGACAGAATGGGAGAGAGTTTTTGCATAAGATAGCATGTGTGTGAGGAAGGGAGCCTGTGAGTGAGGAAGGATGCAAGCATGTGAGAATGAAAGGGAGCAAATGTGTGAGAGAGCATATGAATAAGGGAGAGGGGAGAGAGGGTGCAAGTGTATGAGTAAGAGAGAAGTGAGTGTTGGCGTGAATAAGAGAAGAGGGAGAGGAAGTGATTGAACATGTGAGAGAATTTAAGTAAGAGGAGAGTGGGAGGGAGGGAGGGATAAAGCATTTGAGTAAGAGAAAGAGAGAGGGAAAGAACATGTGAGTAAGAGGGTGAGGGAGAGGGTGAGGGAGAAGAGAAAGTTTATATGTCCAGTTCATTCACTTTACCTGCCTCTAATCCATGATGATGTCTGGGTGACTGGAAACTAAAAGTTCCCAGGTATGGAGAGTGGGAAATTCTTTCCCCTTATTAGTTTTAATTATTGGGTGGTGGTGTGTCTGAATTTTAATATTTTAAGAGTTTGGAAAATGTTTAAAAATTATAATTTTTTAATTTTAGGATGTTCTATTCATTACCTGCTTTAAAATATTTATTTTCTTTATTAGTATGATTTTACTATGATTGATGTTTTACTTTTTTTTTTTTTGAGGAATGATGTTTCTGTTTTTCAATTGCTGAATACAGGGTCTGGCTTATTGCAGTTTTCAGTTTGTTTTTTGTCTGTATATTTTTAATTTTTCATTTATGGTCTCTTTATTTTGTATTTGGTGAAGGGCTGTGACCAATGTAAAGTGTTCTGCTAACATCTTTCTGCATAGACATCTATAGCAGCTTGGCTTGTTCTGTTTTCCTAATAGGAGGTATTTTTTTTTAGCGCCTGGTGTAATATTTGCAGTGCTGCCTTTTCATAGGTAGGGATATTACTGTTTGTATGCTGATAGTGAGTGCTGTTTTGATATGGAAGTTTTACTATATTGTAATTGTTGTAGTTCAATTTACTCATGGCTTTGAAGCTAACACTAAACGCTTGTTACAATAGGCCTAATACTATATGGATTCCAAGTGGTTTGTTGTTTTTTTTTTTGTTGCAGGGTTTTCTAGTTGGCATCAAATCAGAGCATGTAAATATAATATATATTTTGTAAGTGATATTTTTGCCTCAGAAGACTTATGCAGAAGTGCATAAGTTTTAATTGTGTGGAAAAGATCAGGTTTGGGGGAGCAAGGCTTTAAGGTTCATCTAGGGTGCCTAATATCTTTAAACTGGCCTTGAAGGTATGCCATAAACATATACCCAGTAATTTAAATATCTCCCACTTCTCCAGAGCGTAGATGCTGGGGAAGGATGAGGGATATGTGTGTTACATCTGTCGGACTCAGACGGCTTCATCCCACATGCCTCACCTCAATATTTGCTTTCTCCACCAGCCTTGGGAAAATGGCAACCACTGCTTCTGCTTGCCGCTCTCTCCAGCATCCCCAGAATGGCTATGGCAAGGCTTTCCGCCATGATTCGTCTGAGGGCCTCCTAGGGTGCGCGTGCGCGTGCTACCCATGACTTTATTCCAACATTGGCGTGAACCTCGGGGCCGTTCCCCTTGAGTGATGTCACAACATCCGGGTATTTAGGTTGCCCATTTGCTGACTGACTTTGAGTTAGCAAGGATTGGATTCGTCCGGTCTAAGCTGCTCTGCTGTTTCTCGCTGCTGCCGGAAGCTCTCTCTACCCTCCAGGGTTTTACTAACGGGTACCCGCTCCTCGGGGGCCCTATGTTTATTTCCAGGTGCCTATCCAATATCTAGGTACTCGCTCCTCGAGGGCCTGAGCTGTCTACCTTGGTGCCTGCTGCTTTCTACCTGCTGGGAACTCCACCATTACCGCTACAAGAGAGTGAGTAATTAACATCTACCAGTCTGTCTCACCTACAACTCCTCACTGAAGACCTGCATCGGAGCTCCCTATACCACCATTGTGGGACAGGTCTCCTCAGCCGAGGACCCCTGACTGCTGCTGCAGAATCTACTCATTACTGCCACCTCTGGTGAACTCTACAAGCTGTACAATAAAAGATATATCTGTGTTTGTACACTTGAGTCTAGCCTGGGAGAAGCCATCACTGCAGCACCTAAGAATCCACCAAACACCTCAAAACCATAAAAATGTGGTAGGATTCCTGGGTTTGTGGCAGGGTTGCCAGCTTCATAGAAATATTAGCATTGACACTCTATTTGCCATGTCTTTTGGAACCCTGACCCCCTACCTTCTCCCTTCCCCAACATTTCAGATCACCAAAAGGGCCAGACTCTAAGGAGAACCCCTCCTTTTGCCTTCTCATTGATTTGTCCTGTGTGGGGGAGGAGGGTAGAAGTGCCATCTCATCCTTCGCGTCAGGCAGCAGATTACCATGAGTTGCCCCTGGTCCCCATAAGCTTTATGATGAAGACTGTTGACCATTTAGTAACTGCTGGAGTTATCTTAGTGTTTTTTTAAGGTGGGCTGTTTTCTTAGTTTTCTCTAGTCTTCTACTCTTTAAGGTGAATTTTAAAAGCCAAACATGCACATCAATCAGGGGATACGTGAATAATTTGGGCTGGCATATGCTGAGCAAATTTTTAAAACTGCCTGGATACACAAGTAAATGCCGCTGCATGCACAAATGAAAAGTTTTCAAAAAGGGGTGGATCATGGGCATGGTCTGGGCGGAGCATGGGTGTTCCGGGATTTTAACCTGAATTTTACATGTAAATACTTATGCGCACTTGCACGCGCTGGGTTCCCCTGCTACATAACTTTAATTCTGCTATGAAAGACGAGTGAGTGATAAACCCAAAAAATCTAGGCAGATCAGTGGGGTTTTAAAAGTTGGGGGTTAAAAAGGGGGAAGGAAAGCTATTAAACTATGGGGGTTTGGAAGTCGTATCTCTTAACGATGTGAACTGGGAATGACCTGGGAAAACTGGCAATGGCGTTGGTTCATGTACCTATTAAAATCCCCCCATTTACACAGTAGAAATGGGATTTGTGTGCAAGGGCGTATATCCACTTAAAATTGAGCACACATGTGTGCGCAGCCAGGCTATTTTACAACATGCATGCATATACGTGTGTATGTTATAAAACAGCCGTGTCCCTGTGTGTGGACTAATGAATGTGCATACATGTGCACCTGTGCATCGCTTTGAAAGTTGCCTTCCCTGAGGTGAATTTTCAAAACAATTATTTATTTTATTTTTATTTATTTTATTTAAATTATTTTTCTATACCGATACTCAAGACGCGGTCTTATCGACCGGTTTACAATAGAACAGGGGAAACCAATTAACAACTATATAGAAGGTAAAAAAGTTACATCAAACAGGGAGCGAAAAACATGGGAGCTGGAGGACAGGAAAGATATTTTAAAAACGATAATAACTGAAGAGTACTAAAATAGTCATTGAAAACAATGAAAACAAAAGACAGCGATGCAAAATCCGCTAGATTAAGCTCGGCTGTGGGTTAATCTTAGGTAATTATACACAATTATTCCTAAATCTTGTGGACGGGGGAAGCATGGGGGGGTAGACAGGGGGGGAGGTGGGAGGGCAGGGAAGGGGGGGGGGAGTAGGGAGGGAGTATGCATGTAAGTAGCCTCTACTCATGTAGTCCATATTTTATAAAAGTAAAAAATATGCATTTTTTTTTACTTTCATGTGCACATTTACATGTGTTCAAAAAGGGCAGTCTAGGGCATTCTGGGACAGATCCAACTCTTACACATGTAAGTTGCTATTTTAAGTTCTACATGTACATTTGCCAACTTGTGTATGTTTACACCCTCTATTTATCTGGTATAAATGGTATTAAACATATTTATTGTGTACTAGTACTGACTGGGTGGGAGGTCTGAGTGAATTGGGTGAAATTCAGGTTGAAGAACCGGGAAGATCTCAATAATGTGAAGAAAGTCTGGGCAAACTGGTGGACTAATTGGTAAACTGGTTAATTTCATTTACACATGCATATTTTAACATCAGCCAACTGATGCTTGTAAATTGGGACTTGCTCTAGTAAGTCCTACTTTACTTTCATGCGAAAAATATACATGTATATATTTTAAAAATAGGTAGGAAAAGTATGCACATTCAATGTATTGATATATGTGGTGTCAATGCATTGCATGCATTCCTGCATAATCCTACATATGTGCATATATTATGGGGTATTTTGTAAAATGTGTGGACGTCATATACGTGAGCTATAAAATACTTGTATATATGACACCACACGCATTTGTTTGAAAGTTATACTCCCAGGAGGTAATTTTCTAAAGGATTTGTATCCATAAACACTCTTGAAAATTGCTATTTTTATGCATGTAACTCCTTTGAAAATTCACTGCATAGGGCTAAATTTTCAAAAGGTTTTAAGCATCTGAATGCACTATTGATAAATGCTACATAACTCCTTTGAAAATTACCTCCAGAGAATTTAGAGGATCTCATCTACAAGATTTTAGACAGTTTTTCATCTGCCAGTTGAAAATGGAGATTTTAAGATCTGTCTGAAGTACTCTTTCACTATGAAGTTTAGAGATTGTTTCAAGCCCTAGGAGATGTATCTAATCAAGTCCATTCAATCTAAGAGGTTATGCACATTACCTCTCAATTTTAACTCCTGTGTTAAACTGCAGCTTAATGCAGTACCTTTAAAGCTAATGAGATTCAGAAATCAGTAGCATCAAAATGGCTACATTAAACTAAATGTGGACCATTTTAATGTGGCTTTTCTCTGTATGGTCCTTTGCAGTTCATGTTAACCAGACTGGAGATGCATGATCAGTTAGCATGGGCTTCAGGTGATCCAGTTTGGGCAATGGAGTGGAGTGCACCAATACAGGGGATCTCTGGCCTACTCCTTTCACCCCCAGAGTCAAGAATACCCCTGCCTACAGATGTGTCTGACCCACACTTCCACCTTCTTGAGGAGGAGGACAGTAGCTTATCTTGCCCCTGACAATTCACCAGTCTTTGAGTAACAGTTTTGCTGCCTCATAGTATGACCTGCATGTGCTTGATTCTGCTGGGAGGGAAGGCCCAGAATATTATCTTCCCCCACTAGCTAACTGCTAGCATGCCAGTTCAGTCAGCACACTAGTATTTAAGCTACACTTTCAAAGATGTAGTCAAATTTACTTCGGCAATACAGACAAGGTAAATGCAATACATTTTTGGAAATACCATATTAATGAGTAATGAGCTTTCTACCATGGTATTTACATATTTTAATTGGAGGCTATATTAAAATTTAACATGATCTCATTACTTTTGACGAGGCTACATGGGATACTGCCCATATGTTAGCGACAGTATATGTGCATTATGGAAAGCATGCATTAGTACACTTTAGTGGATAGATCACTAACATTATGCAGGATTTCAGAGAAACTAAATAGCTCAGGGTCTGGAGCTTGAAAATGAGACATACTGTAAAGCCAGAGGTTGAGAGAAGATAAGCTCCTTAAGAGATCACATGATTACCTATGCTGATTTCTTTCACAGAATAAAAACAAAAGTTCACTAACAGAAAAACATGAATTTTTTGCTTTTTTGTTGCTAGGGCAACTCAAAGCAATATATTTAATATCTCTGATAACTGAAAGTGAACTTACAAGCAGAAGGATAACTTTTGCTATTGCATATTAGATTGGTTTAAAGCACAAACTGGTAAATAAGTATTCTGAATGTCTAAAGCATTGGAAGGGGCAGAAAAGCTTCAGTGAGGCAGAAGAATGGCAATGCAGTTCCTACGACCATGGACAACATACTAAGCAGAGACAAATCTCCGTGGGAATGGTCCAACACTTCAAGATGTTTTTCTTGTTGTGCCAGGCCATTTGTATAAAATGTAGGTGATTTCTACAGCAATTGTCTAGTGAAAAATTTGGCAAGAAATTTGACCACACCTCCAAGATCTATAGTTAGTATTTCAGGAAAATGGGCAATTGTATGTTTTTGCTTGTATAAATTACCTATAGTGAAATTGGTAATAAGCCAATTTGCATGATTTTTCAGCTCATTAGCAATTTTGCATAATTTTTGTCCAATGGCTTTTAAAGCAAAAAATAAAACACCCAAAAATAGCAAGTAGTGCACACTAAAACTTTGCATATACAATAACATGTTGTTTGCCAGTTTTGTGTGCACTGTCGCCTTCATAAAGATGTTTGCAACTTAGTACATTCACCTCATTGATTGGAATTGATTTCATATGAAGAAGTGGCTGTAAATGATGACAGAGGGAGGTAATTTTTGGATATTTGAAAACTACTTGGGTGCTTTTAACATGCAAATTTTCAAAATGAAACTATCTGCCTCTGCATACTTTCCAAGTGCCATTTGTATGATCATCCAAAAAGAGAGCAAAATAGCATGCATACATTTAAAAATCAAATGCACGTGCATGGGTTTTGTCCGCCCCCACTAAACATGCCTTTATGGCTGCTCCTTTTTCACATGGCTAAAAGTGGGAGCAATATGGATGCTAGTGTGTGTTTTTAACTGGACAAAGGAACACAATTTACCCTAGGTAATTTTTGCACCCATTTACCATAGGTAAATGGGTGCAAAAATTACGCTTAAAATGCCTGCAATGTAACTTGTGAAATGCTTGTGAATAGAACTGAAGGCAGTATACCAATGGGGTACTGGCAAAAAAGCTTTACTTCAGTTTTATTCCAGTGCAAAAATTGCATTCAATTTATTTATTTATTTATTTATTATTTATTTATTTACTTATTTAAAAACTTTTGTATACAGTTGCTAAGTTAAATACCATCGCAACGGTTTACATGTAGGCACATATTTAATGTAGGTAAAAGTGTACTACAGTACATTCTAACAGGTGCCATTAAATTTATCAATAAAACAATCCCAATGGGAAAAACACAGGAGCAACATTGTAATAATTTTTTTCCCTGGAACAAAACTGAGGCAAAATGTTGATACACCTACCCTATGAAGTCAAACACATAGGAGTGAATTTGCAAAGGAGTTGTGCATATTTGCTTTTTGACAAACATCAAGAATTTGCATGGATTTTCAGTTTCATCAGTATTTTATTGAGCAAAAAAGGGGCAGACTTGGGGCATTCTGGGTTGTGGTTCAGAAGTATGGCCCAGATCTTAAAAGATACGCGCGGGTGTAGATTTGTTCGCGCAACCTGGCGCAAACAAATCTACGCACAATTTTAAAACATATGTGCGCTGCCGCGTGCATGTTATAAAATCTGGGCTCGGCGCGCGCAAGGAGGTGCACACATGTGCACCTTGCGCCCGCCGAGACCAAGGGGAGCCCGATGGCTTTCCCCGTTCCCTCCAAGGCCGCTCCGAAACTGGCTGCCAGTGCACGCAAGTTATGCCTGCCTGAAATAAAGATGGGGGGATTTAGGTAGGGCTGGGGGGTGGGTTAGATAGGGGAAGGGAGGGGAAGGTGGGGGGGAGCGGAAGGAACGGGGAAAGGCATCGGGGCTCCCCTAGGGCTCGGCGCGCAAAAGGTGCACAAATGTGCACCCCCTTGAGCGTGCATGTTATAAAATCGGGCGTACATTTGTGCATGCCGGGTAGCACGCACAAATGTAGGCCGCACGCGCAGTTTATAAAATCTGCCCCTGTGTGTAAACGCATGGGCCAGGGTTGTGCATATGGGGATACATTTTAAAACACAGCGTGCGCGCATACTTTTGTTCGCGCACCAGGCGCAAACAAAAGTACGCCGGATTTTATGATATGTGCGTAGCCGCACGTATCTTATGAAATCCGGGGTCGGCGCATGCAAGGGGGTGCACATTTGTGCAACTTGCGTGCACCGAGCCCTGTGCGCATTGCCCGTTCCCTCCGAGGCCGCTCCGAAATCGGAGCGGCCTCGGAGGGAACTTTCCTTCTGCCTTGCCCCACCTTCCCCTCCCTTCCCCTACCTAACCCACCCCCCCCGGCCCTATCTAACCCCCCCACCTCTGTCGCACAAGTTACGCGTGCTAGAGGCAGACGTAACTTTGCGCGCACCGGGCCGGCTGCCGCGTGCCATGTTCCAGTCCGGGGGCTGGTCCGGAGGCCGCGGCCATGCCCCCGGAATGCCCCTGGGCCAAAACCACGCCCGTGGCACTGCCCCCGGATGATGTGCCGACCGCATCACCCCCCTCCGACACGCCCCCAGATGATGCGCCAATCGCATCACGCCCCCGACACGCCCACCCCAAGAAAGCCCCGGGAATTACGCACGTCCCTGGGCTTTGCACGCACCAGAAGCCTATGCAATATAGGCTTGGCGTGCGCAGGGCCGTTTTAGAAGGGTTACGCGTGTACCTTATGCACGTAACCCTTTTAAAATCCGGCCCATGTTGAAAACAACATAGACACTTTCTATGTCATTGTCTATATTGTTTCTTGTTGTTTTTAAAATGAAACAATGGAAAAAATACAAAATTGTGTGTTTTTTTCTTCTATCGTTTTAGTGTGTACTCTTTCCAAAAATGTAAAAAAACAAAAAAAATGAGTATGCATAAACAAAATCAAAATCAGCCCTAAATGACACAAATGCTATCCCTATTATGTGCATACATGCCCTAGGCTCATACATTTATCCACATAATGAGTGATAAATTTTGTAAAAGGCCATTTTCACTGGTAAAGCACAGAAATTGCTTTGAAAATTACCCTCTCTATGTTCTGATATCTTCTTGTACTATAATAGTAATTATAATTGTCCTACTTGTGAATTAGTAAAGCCTAAGAAGGATTTATCTTATTTTGAAGTCTGTTAGAGCTGGAAAATTGGTAAATTAATGCTTAATAAATCCTGGAAGTTTCTTAGTAAACAGGTTTTGCATTTGCTACTGATGTAAGAGCAGAAGTCTTTGTCATCTATTCAAAATCTCACCGATGCATTCACAACTGAGAAAAAATAAGCTATTGGATTAGTTTCTATCAACAGCTTCAGAGAAAGAGCATCCATAAACATGTTAACTGAAGTGAACAGATACAAGGCACCAAATATTTTCTTTTTACCAATCTTGAAAAAGGAAAATAGTTCTTCTAAAAGTAAGATAAAAAATGTATACCTGGCCAGCTTGGGGGGGCCTCCTTTACAAATTTCTTATGGATTGGAAGTAAATGACTACATAAGGAAGTAAATATTGTTTACAAAATATGATAGCAATGTTTCTGTTAAATCTAGGTCTGATGTTGCAATTTTATACAATGATCGCTCTGTTCTTGAAAACCATCATGTGAGTGCTGCTTATCGAATTATGCAAGAGGAAGAAACTAATATTTTTACAAATTTGTCCAAAGATGACTGGAGGTGAGTCTTACATTTCAGCAGTCTGTACATAATGTGACTTAAGATCAAATACAAATCTCTATTTTCTATTTGCTCTGTGATGTCTAATTTGCCTTGAACTTATTTAACCCATTTCTAATGCTGAAAAAATGTAACGTAAAGAGAAATCACAATGGGGCAGATTTTAAAATGTACGTGAGCGGCGTACATTTGTGCGCGCTACTGGGCGCACACAAATGTACGCCTGATTTTATAACATGCGTGTAGGGCTTTTAAAATCCAGCCCATTTTGTTTTGAGTGAAAGCACTATACTGACGTCTGTTTTTCATCCCTTATTGATAGCTCGTCCATATTGTTTTTTTACTTATATTGTGTGATATATAAAGAGTGAGGTCCATGCCATTTTGAATTTCTTCCGTAAAAAATAGCACTGGCTTCAGTCTGACAGCATAATTTGAAATAGAGGCAACGACATGGCAGAAGTGACTGGAAATTGCTCCTGCCCCATGAACATTTTTAAGGAAATAAAGACAGCATTGGGATAAGTGGGGCAGCAGGGAGGATTGGATGAGATCCAGGAGCTTTTATTTATTTATTTATTTTCTGTAGCAGTAGCAGGGCTCAGCCTTCATTTTTAAAGCAAGGAAGGAAGGAATGCTAGGGGTGTGAATCGTGTGATCGATCGTCTTAACGATCGATTTTGGCTGGGGGGGGAGGGAAATCTGATCGTCGTGTTTTTTTTTTTTTTTTTTTTTTTAAATCGTTAAAAATCGTAAATCGGGGGAGGGCGGGAAAACCGGCACACCAAAACAATCCTAAAACCCACCCAGACCCTTTAAAACAAATCCCCCACCCTCCCGAACCCCTCCAAAATGTTTTAAATTACCTGGGGTCCAGTGGGGGGGGTCCCGGCGCGATCTCCAGCTCTCTGGCCACGGCTGCGTTAAGAGAAATGGCGCCGGTGGCCCTTTGCCTTTATCATGTGACAGGGCAAAGGTAGCGCTGGCGCCATTTTGGTTCCTGGCTCCCGACGTCACGCGTGCAGGAGATCGCTCCCGGACCCCCGCTGGACCCCCAGGGACTTTTGGCCAGCTTGGGGGGGCCTCCTGACCCCCACAAGACTTGCCAAAAGTCCAGCGGGGGTCCGGGAGCGACCTCCTGCACGCGGGCCGTATTGCCAATATTCAAAATGGCGCTGGCGCTACCTTTGCCCTCACTATGTCATACGGTTTTCCTGTGCCCTATTTAACGATACAATACAAATGCCCCTGACGATAAATCGGGGGCATTTGTATTGTATCGTGCACTAATGCTTTTGGACGATTTTAAAATTATCTGACGATAATTTTAATCGTTCAAAAACGATTCACATCCCTAATGCTAATGACCTTTCTTTTGCTTTTCTTTCATTTCATTTTAAAAACGAAATGAAACAAAACAAGAAATTTCATTAAATTCTCTCCTGTTTCATTTCAAACAAATGCATGCACATCCCTACATGCAAGTTAAAATCTGACCCATTTCTAATCTTCTTTTCAACTATAGAATTATATCACTATTTTTTAGAGGTCAGTAGTAATTATTTTAATTGTAACATGCCTTCATTGTCAAAAATACCCCACATTTAATTAGTGATATTTATAATACATGTAAAATCTAGTTTGGGACAAATTTTTGAAGAAAGAAGGAAGAGGGAGAGGAATTCATAGTTTTTAAATTCAAACAAGTGAACAAAATGAAAGAGATTACTTTTGCTGAATGATCTGAAGAACAATCAATGTCACAAACATAGCACATGAGTCCCTCTACTGTATAAGCAACAATATGACCATGGACTTAAACAACTGCAAGCTGTGTGCATATATATATATATATATATATATATATATATATATATATATATATATATATATATATATACAGAAGAGATTTTAAGGTAAGTTTTGCAAATATGTCAATACATGATAAAATGGTAAATAATACATGCAATACTGTCTGCACAATTTTGCAAGTATTATATTTGCCCTTTTATCATGCACTATTTAGCGATTGTGAACATCATCACAAAATATGTGCAAAATAGGTAATGAGTTGCATAATTATGTAAATCAACTCATTACCTATATTTGCATAGCTAAATAAAGTATGAAAGTGAATGCATATCACAAGAAACTTAACTACATGTCAGGGAAAGGTAATTAAATTTTTCTATGATAATGGCCGCATTATTATGCAAAATTTAACATGCTATTTACCTCCTAACTCATTTGCCTGAGATTAACATGGACAGTTATCATATATTAATTAATGTATGATAGCAGACCATGGTATTGCAGTCTAGTATGTTGGTCTCTAAAAAAACTCAAAACCCTTCTACATCTCAACGACTTCCACACTATTCTACAAGCCACCCTCCTGTCCAAAGTTGACTATTGTAATAGCCTCCTCCTAGACCTCCCCAAAAATGCTATCCAACCCCTGCAGATGCTCCAAAATTCGGCCGCCAGTATCCTCACTAATGCCCACAGAAATGACCACATCACGCCTGTACTTAAACATCTGCACTGGCTGCCAATCTCTTCCCTCAATATCATCCATAAATCCCTACATACCAAAAACATGCACTGGTTCAATGAGCGCCTCCAATTTCGCATCCCTAGCAGACCCACCAGAAACCAACATTTGGCAACCTTACACAAACCCTCTCACAAATTCACAAAGCTTAAATGCACCACAGACCATGCTCTCTCCATAGCAGGTTCTACACTCTGGAACAAAATGCCCCCCAGTCTTCGCCAAGAACGATGCCCTAAGAAATTTAAGCAGAACCTCAAGACCTGGCTTTTCAAGCAAGCATTCACATGAACTTCAATGACCTAATCCCCCTTTGACTTAATCTACCCTTTCCCCTCCAGCCATTGCCACCTCTCTCCCCTCAGATTTTCCTTTTTTTAGCCTTTGCTCCTCCTTCCCTTCTCCCTTATCTGCTTCCTCAATCCTCATTTCTACCTTACTTCACAGCTACGCACGCTGTAATTGTAAATATATTTCAAATTCGCCTCTTGTCTATGAACATATGTTTTGCAACTATGATTTAATCTTCAATTATGCATTCCTTAGATAGCTCCTCCTCTTGTTTTTTGGTTGCTCTCGCTTGTATTATTACTCAATGTTCCATGTTCACTGTAAAGCCTGTTGCTGTATTACTTTTTCTGTAAACAGATAAGATGTTCCAAACGATTGTTGGTATATAAAAAAACCTTAAATAAATAAATAAATAAATAAATAAATAAAATAATGTGCTTTTAAAATTCTAAATTGATTAAGATGAATCTAATTTTACCTGGATTATTTTATTTATAAAAACATGAAATGAATCAGGCACTAAAGTTGGTCTGTAGCTGCCTGGTATAATATGGGTTCTAGGACCCCGGTAACTCAGTACCACCCACCTCTATCTTCCTTTCCTCTCTTCATATGGAGGCTGATTGGCTGAGTGGAGATAGGAGGGTTGGGAGAGATAGAATGTTTGGCTGTGGGGGTGCAGGGCAGAGGGGAATAAGGTGTAGATTATGTCCCCTCATTGTCACCCCTTTGAACTTCACAGTGGTAATTTGCTTGCTGTTGGCTCAGGGGGGAAGGGGATCAAGTGAATAGGGAGGTCTAGATTGTAGGAGCACTCCATGAAGTTAGCAAGTAGCACATTTAAGGCTAATCAGAGAAAATTATTTTTCACTCAACACGCAATTAAGCTCTGGAATTTGTTGCCAGAGGATGTGGTTAGCGCAGTTAGTGTAGCTGGCTATAAAAATGGTTTGGATAAGTTCTTGGAGGGGAAGTCTATTAACTGCTATTAATCAAGTTTACTTAGGGAATGGCCTCTGATCTTACTGGCATCAGTAGCATAGGATCATCTTAGTGTTTGGGTACTTGCCAGGTTCTTGTAGCCTGGTTTGGCCACTGTTGGAAACAGGATTCTGGGCTTGATGGACCCTTGGTCTGTCCCAGCATTGTAATTTTTTATGTTCTTATGTTCTTAATGATATAGGTAAGACTTCTAATCTTCTAGATCTTCCTTGATTTTGTGGAGAATGGGGGTCATCATTTAACTTAAATAAATCTCTAATACTATTCAAAATTTGGATCCCTAGATATTGAAAATTAATGTGTACTATAATAAATTGAGACAAACATTCTGTAATCCTATGGCCAGGACCTACATGCATGAGCTGTGATTTAGAATAAGAACATAAAATTTGCCATACTGGGTCAGACAAAAGATCCTTCAAGCCCAGTATCTTGTTTCCAACAGTGACCTGTTGCACTTGGGCCAAGTTGGGGTTGATGCTACCCGTAGGGGGGGCCCTACAAGTCCCCACTCTCAGTAGGTGGAGCTGGCTGACTGATGGAGGCTGGCTGGAGCTTTGCCAATACCAGCCCTCATTCTCCATGGGTTGAGCCTTTGGGTATCAGGGCCAGCTGGAGTTAGGTGGGCCCCCATCCATGGTCTTTAAGAAGATGATGAGGAGGTCAGCCAGAGGACAACAACTGCAGGAGTGGAGAGTCTGTACTGGATGAAGCGGAGTCCCAGAGACCCGGGCGCCAATAGGAACAAGAGTCAGACAGAGGGCGCCCGAGCATAAGCAGGCTGAAACCTGAAAGGCCAAGTCCAGGACTGAGACTATAGAGGCATCAAGAAGCAAGCTGAAGTCAGGGCAGGCAGCAGACAAGAAACAGTGGGAAGGCAAGGCTGAGATCAGGTCCAGGAGATAACAAGCAGTGTAGTCAGGCGAGGCAGAGGTCTGGACTAGGAGAAGATCAGTAGCATGGACAGGCAAAGCAGAGGTCTGGACAAAGAGATGATCAGTAGCATGGTCAGGTAAAGCAGAGGTCTGGACTAGGAGATGATCAGTAGCGTGGTCAGGCAAAGCAATGGTCGGGTCCAGGAGAAGGTTAATAGCGTAGTCAGGCAAAGCAATGGTCGGGTCCAGGAGAGGGTCAGTCCGAGAAAATAGTTGAGTAGCATGAAGCACAGGAACTAGGAGAAGATGAAGACCAGGATCAGGAACACGGAAGGAACAGGAACCAGGAACACGAGGGAATCACCACGTAGGCAACGAAGTACACATCCAGCATGGAGACCTATTGCAAAGGCAACTAACAGGAGCTGAGCCCGGCCTTTTATACCAGAGCTCAGTGATGCCATCATCCAAGGCCGTGTGTTGGATTCCCGCCGTGGCCCCTTTATAAGGAAAGGAGCTACATGTGCGCACGCCTAGGGATGGCTGCAACATGGGACGGTGGCATCTCTCCGCGGACCACGCAGAGAAGCCCGTCGCGGAGCACAGGAGTCAGCCATGGAGACAGGAGCACCGGGGACGGCCCGAGGCCGGAGACAGGAGCCCACAGCTGTGAGGGAAGTGGAGCCAGACACTGGAGCAGGCAGAAGAGGGTAAGAGGGCCTGGCCGCAGGCCTGCCGCGGCCGGCACATGCAATATGACCAATCCAGATCACAAGAGCCTGGCAGTATCCCAAAAGGTAACTAGAGGACAGATTCAGGCTGGACTCTAGAAATCTTTGCATAAATTATTTTATTGATGTCAAAATTAAACTAAGCAGCTCTGCTACTGTTTGCAATTCTACAACAAAACAGTAATGTTATCACTTTCAGTTCAATATTGGCTTCTTTCTTTAGGCTTCCTTCACTTCCGCCTCTTTAATTTTCTCAAGAGTCTCTCATAAGGTACTTTGTTAAACCTTTCTGAAAATCCCGATACACTATATCAACTGGATCACCATTATCCAATGTTTATTCATGTCTTCAAAAAAAATAGCAAATTTGTGAGGCTAGACTTCCCTTGGCTAAATCCATGTTGATTTTGTCCCATTAAACTACGTTTATCTATATGTTCAGTAATTTTGTTCTTTAGAATAATTTCAACCATTTTTCCCAGCACTGACATCAAGCTGACCGGTCTGTAGTTTCTCAGATCATCTTTTTTAAAAACTTGTATTATATTGGTCACCATCCAATCTTCATGTACCAAAACAGATTTTAATGATTTACAGATTACTAACAGTGGGTCTAAAATTTAATTTTTTGTTCTTTCAGCACTCTGGGATGTATACCACCTGGTCCAGGTGATTTGCTACTTTTTAGTTTGTCAATTTGCCCTAATACATTTTCCAGAATCACTGAGGGGTTGATGGGTGTGCCGATTTTATAATATAAGCACACTGGCGTGCACATGTTATAAAACAAGATGACCAAATGTATGTGTGCACCGGATTTTAAAATTAGCCCATGCATGTGTGGGCGACCTGCGACTCATGCGCTCAGTGGGGGGTTGGAATTTTACCCTTCCTACCTCTTCCTTTCTCATTCCTGACCTATCCTTCATTTTTTTATTTTAATACTTATTGCTCCCTGGGAGCAGAAGAAATCTCCGTGTGCCGGTCAGCTACTGGTACGTGCTTCTCAAGAACAGTGGCTAATGGCGCTATTCCGGCCCACCCTCACCTCACCCCTCCCCAACCAGACCATACCCCCTAGCCCACCCCTTTTGCAGGGCCTGGCACTTTGGTGCATAACGGGAGTTACACGTGTGGCCGGGCCCATTCTAAAATGCGTGCGATGCGCACAAGGCCCGGCCCTGTGCGGAGCCCCCATTTTTTACGCTCGTGGCCCTTTTAAAATCAGGCTGTGAGATTTGTTTCCATTCTTCTGAATCATTGCCTTTAAATATCATTTATGGCATGGGTATCTACTTTACATCTTCCTCAGTAAAGATCGAAGCAAAGAATTCATGTAAACGTTCTGCTATAGCCTTGTCCTCTCATAACGTCCTTTTTGCCCCTGAATCATCTAATTATCTAACTGACTCCCTCACAGGCTTTTTTGCTTCAAATGTATCCGAAAAAGTTTTTATTATGTTTTTGCTTCCACCTCAAGCTTCTTTTCAAATTATATCTTTGCTTTCCTTATTAATGCTTTGCATCTAATTTGCCAGTGCTTATGCTGTTTCCTGTTGTCTTCATTCAGATCCCTTTTCCATGTTTTGAAAGATGTTTATTTGGCTAGAATAACTTCTTTCATCTTACCTTTTAAACTTGCTGGCAGTTGTTTGGCCTTCTTTCCAACATTTTTAATGCATGGATTACATTTGGTCTGGGCTTCCAAGATTGTATTTTTAAACATCATCATGTCTGATGTAAGCTCTTGACCTTTCTTGCTGCTCCTTTAAGTTTTTTCCTAATCCCTTTCTTATAATCTCCCTTTTGAAAGTTAAATGATATTGCAGTAGATTTCCTTATTGTCTTCCTTCCAGTTATCAAGTCATATTTGATCATGTTATGATTACTATTGCCAAGGGGATCTAATACCATTACCACTTTCACCAAATCATGTGTTCCACTAAGGATTAGGTCTAAAATTGCTCTCTCCCTTGTTGGTTCTTGTACCAGCCGCTCCATGAAGCAGTCATTTATTTTATCTAGAAACTAACTCCATAGCATATCCTGATGTGACATTTACCCTGTCAATACTGGGGTAATTGAAATCACCCATTATTGCTGTATTGCCAATTTTGTTAGCATCCCTAATTTCTGTTAGCATTTCATCATCTGTCTGTTCATTTTGACCAGGCGAACAGTAGTACACCTCCATTGTTATTCTTGTCCCCAACAAGGAGGGGTAACACCTCCATTGTTATTCTTGTCCCCAACACTATAGCAGGTCCTCAGAAACTCAGTACCTGCTATAGAAATATTTGGGTCGGATTTTCAAAGTTACGCGTGCCGGGCCTATTTTCAAAAGGCCCGGCGACGCGTTTAAAGCCCCAGTGGTGGAGTCAGAGGCCTCCAACATATTTGCCATTGTGTCAGGGATCATGCGCCGGCAGTTGGCCGGCGCACGTAAAGTTTTGAAACAGAAGTTAAAAAAAGAAAAAGGTAGGGGGGAAAGGGCAGGGGAGGTAGGGGAAGGCAAGGGAAGGGAAGGTGGGGTGGAGGGTAGGGAATTTCTCTCCAAGACCGCCCCAATTTTGGAGCGGCCTGGGAGGGAACGGGGGAAGGCAGCGCGGCTCGGCGCTGGCTCAGCATATGCAAGGTGCACAATTGTGCACCCCTTGTTTGCGCCAGTAGCATGCGCACATGTACACCCGCACACATGTCTTAAAATCTACTCCTTTGTGAGCAGGGCCGGTGCTAGCTTTTTTTCTGCCCTGTGTGAAAAAGTACTGTGCTGCCCCCCTGCCCCCCCCCCCAGGCCTATCAAATAAAGCCAAGCTTCATCCTGCAATCTATATTTTAAAAACTGACATGCCACCCCAGAACCCATGGATAGGAAAGGGTATTGGGTACCCTAGGCAAGCCTTACACACACTTCCACACCCTTTACAGACACACACAATTAAATTATACATTCATAACAATCTATCCCAAAATATTTAGCAGTAGAGGGATATTTGTTTGCTGAAGTGACACCACAATTTGAAATTTTTTTAGTCATATTGGTTGTATTGTGAATTGTCCTAGCTCTGCTCTGCACTTGTTCTGATGATTAATGCTATTTTGTTGTAGTTATGATGATTTCTGGGTTTCTGCAAATAGAATTCATGAAAAAATCAAAGAACACTTTATTTTTGTTTTATTACATAATTGATTGGATCTGTTTGTTTTCTTTGCTTTTTACATGATATACTTGTGCATTTATAAACTGCAATAAATAAAAAATAAATGAATACAGATTAATAACGAATTTTTAATTCTGGTAAGTGCTTGAAGTAATTCAGGTAAAAACTTTTTAAAGTTTCACACATGATGCATAATGACTGTTGCAAACTACTTAACCATTGTATGGTGCAGAATATAGCATTATTTATCAATAAGAATACAACTGGTAGGTCTTAGACCTGCATGCCTACAACCCACAATGTTAACCTTGTGCCCACCAAAAAATCAGTTCTAGCTAAGTTACAGGTATGTGTGTGTGTGTGTTTGTGCGTGCTATATGTGAATTATAGGGTCTCACAGGCACACAAACATATATAAATACACAAGCTCACACACAGACAGATTCACAGGCACATAGGCTCTCATACATACACAGACACAGACACACATACACACACACACACACTTAGACTCTCCCACACAGTCATACACACATAGAATCTCATACAGACACACATGAATGGACACACACACAAGCTCTCAGATACATACAGGCTCACCTCACACTCACTCACACACACACACATGCACACATACAAGCTCACACACATACATACATAATATGTATGTTGTGATCTGGCCATGGTGGGATGACATCCACCACAGTCCCATGGGCCTCCTATTATCTTCGGGCCATGGTGGGATGAGCTCCACCATAGCCCACCGATTTTCCTGCTTGAAGGGGAGTGGAAGCTCTGCTTGGGCATGCGCACATGCACACAAATGGAAGAAATACCTCTTCTTCTTCAGCCACCAGAGGGTTGAGCGCTGGCGGCCTGCAGCCTCTCTCCTTCTTCGGCCACTGGCGAGTTAAGCTCTGCAGACAGCCCCTGGGCCTCTCCTGCTGCTGCTGGCCTGCCGCCCCCTAGGTGAGCCTCACCATGCAAATGCATGTTATGCGCACCCGGTCACGCCGTTCATGATTATGAAGAACTACAGAACATCGTCTGCATAAAGAACTATGGAAACCAGAAATCACTAAAGGTGTCCTGTTCATATGCATGTGGGATAAGGAGCACCCTTTTTGGGTGCCCCACAACATACAAAACAGTAAAGAATACATTCCATTGGTGAGAATCATTTCCCTAGGAGAGTGGTATAGCGCCCTGATCCAAGTCCCAAATTCTTCTGGAAAACCAAATTATTGTAAGAAAGAGATAAGGAACGTCCAGAAGATCCTATCAAATGCTTTTTCTGCACCTAGTGAGACAATTAATCATTACTTTTGACGTTGTCTAGATAAGTGGATGATACTTAACAGGCATCTCACATTATTTGTGGAGTACCAGTTTGTTCAGTATGTATTCTTAGCCCAATTTCCTTTTCTAGCCTGAGTTGTAAAATATTTGTAAAAATGTTTACATCAGCATTTATTAGTGAAATGGGCTTGTAAAAAGCACAATCCAGAGGGTCCTTGTCTTTCTTATAGATCAGGGAGATAAAAGTTGTCAGTAAGAGAACCTGAAAACTCCTGTAGAGATCTGATACCTATAAACAAGAGTTTATAGGTATCAGAGTTATCCCTGAAAGACTTTTTTTTAAAAAGTCCACAGGGAAATCATTTGGGCCAGAACGTTTTTGCAAGCATAAGACAAATATGGCTTTGTAAATTTCTATCTCTGTGATTGGGCCTGTTAAGAAGGATGTTGCCTAAGGAGATAGAGTCACGAGGCCATAACCATCCAAAAAATATAATATATTTGCTTCTATAGACTCACCAGGTATAGAGTATTGATCCCAGAACACACTATTAATTTCCTCAGGGAAACATGTAAGATTGCCCTTTTTCGTCTCTGATACTTCTGATCACTCTAGGCAGTAAAGTTTGTTTAGATATTTTAGCTAATATTGAGCCCGATTTATTCCCAAACTCAAACTTTTGACACCCATATTGGAACAATTTGTTAATTTGGAAAACCTGCAAGGTTTTGAGCTCTTTCAGAATCAACGTCAGTTCTTTATTTACTTCAGCACTGCTCTGTGTTTATGTCCCAGCATGACAATTTTTTCTCAATACAAGCATTTTGTTTTGGTTCCCAAACCCATTTCTGATAACTAGTGTATGCAATGATTTTCCTTCTGAGAATAGATTTAAGTGTTTCCCAACACAGTGCAGGGTCATAGGATTCATCTGGGTGTATTTCCACAAATTTGTCTATTGTTTTATTACCATCTCCCCAAAAACGTTGAGAAGTTAGCTGAGTAGATTTGATGCTTTTTGCAGTTTTATCAGCTCGTGTTTTTGGAATAGATCATTTGGTGGTACCTTTGCCTGTTGTAGCCATGCTCTTATTCCAGCAAAAAACAGGGAAAAGTGTGAAAAAAGGGCAGCTGGTGGGAGCTCCTTCATCAGGCTGCTGCTTTTTTAGTGCATCAAGTGATCTCCTTCTTCCCAAATAAATTGAGTGGAAAACAAATCTAAAGCTTTCTATCCTATTTGCTTTAAGATCCTTATGTTGAGGTCTAAGGAAGAGCAAGAATTTCCCAGGTAGTGGATGATAGTTCTCAATCATAGAATTTTCTTAGGGAAGAAAAGAGTCCTATCTCTGAACTAAATAGATTTCAAGTCTTCAGTTGCCAGAATGGATCTGGAAGTCATACAATAATCTGCTCTGATTCTTCATAGAAAAAAGAGCTTTATGCTGACTTTGAGTCAGTGTAATCTGGTGCCCAAATGGTACTTCAGAACTAGGAAAAGAGAAGTCAGCACCAACTAGATACTTCACAGAAAGGAAAGGAGAGGAGATTGCCTTGCAAAGGAGCAGTACATCCATTGGAATTCAAGTACTAGGGATGCACATTCATTTGAAAGGAATGGATACAATACAATGAAAGAGTCAATTTTTGTTTCATTTGTGGACCCTCAAAATGGAAGGTCCACACAAATGAAATGAAAATTTTTGTCTCTTTCATTTATGTTTCCCATTTAAGTCTATGGCCCATTCTAGTATATGGCTTTGCTGAGCAAACAGCAGGTGCAGACAGGGTCTAACTGTTATCTATAGCTGCAACTCTGCCTGGCTGCATGCCGCATATGTACCACCTTAGGTTTTTTTCTGACTCTCTGCCTACCTGCCATTTTCCAGATGTACCACATGGAAATCTTGCTGCCACTATGTCTAGCTGCCATGCTCCAAATGTACCATGTTTGGGATATTGCTTCCACTCTACCTAGCTACCATTCCCCTGATGTATCACATGAGGGACTTTCTGTCACTCAGCCTATCTGCCATGCTTCAGATGAACCAATTTGGAGGTCTTGCTCCACCCTACAGCCCTCAGCCATCTAGTTGCCATTACACTGCGCTTTTCCCTACAATCCCATTTGAGCCTCCCAAGGACCAATCTGGATCCTTGGGGACATGGCTGTGTTCCAGGCTAACAAGTGGTCTGAGGGTACCTCATTTTAAACTATTCTGTGGCCTCATCAACAGGGCACCTAGCTCTTGAGAAATCTGATACTGAAGATAGACGATACCCTCAGTCAGAAGGAAGAAATGCAAGCACAACAGAAAAAGTGCTGAGGAGAAACCTTTTGCATGCTCTAAATGTAGGAAAGGTTTCAGTAGGGAGAGAAAACGAGTAGGGATGTGAATCGTTTTTTGACGATTTAAAATATCGTCCGATATATTTTAAATCGTCAAAAACCGTTAGGGCCACGATACAATACCAATTCCCCCGATTTATCGTCAAAAAATCGTAAATCGGGGGAAGGGGGAGGGCAGGAAAACCGGCACACTAAAACCCCCTAAAACCCACCCCCGACCCTTTAAATTAAATCCCCCACCCTCCCGAACCCCCCCAAATGCCTTAAATTACCCTGGGGTCCAGCGGCGGTCCGTAGCTAAATCGGGGGAAGGGGGAGGGCAGGAAAACCGGCACACTAAAACCTCCTAAAACCCACCCCCGACCCTTTAAATTAAATCCCCCACCCTCCCGAACCCCCCCCCCCCCAATGCCTTAAATTACCCTGGGTAGAGCGGCGGTCCGAAACGGCCTCCTGCTATTGAATCGTGTTGTCTTCAGCCGGCGCCATTTTGCAAAATGGCCACCGCAAAATGGCGGCGGCCATAGACCAACACGATTCGACTGCAGGAGGTCATTCCAGACCCCCGCTGGACTTTTGGCAAGTCTTGTGGGGGTCAGGAGGCCCCCCCAAGCTGGCCAAAAGTTCCTGGGGGTCCAGCGGGGGTCTGGGAGCGATTTCCTGCCATGAATCGTTTTCCGTACGGAAAATGGCGCCGGCAGGAGATCGACTGCAGGAGGTCGTTCAGCAGGGGTCCCGAATCCTCGCTGAATGACCTCCTGCAGTCGATCTCCTGCCGGCACCATTTTCCGTACGGAAAACGATTCGCGGCAGGAAATCGCTCCCAGACCCCTGCTGGACCCCCAGGAACTTTTGGCCAGCTTGGGGGGGCCTCCTGACCCCCACAAGACTTGCCAAAAGTCCAGCGGGGGTCTGGAACGACCTCCTGCAGTCGAATCGTGTTGGTCTATGGCCGCCGCCATTTTGCGGTGGCCATTTTGCAAAATGGCACCGGCTGAAGACAACACGATTCAATAGCAGGAGGCCATTTCGGACCGCCGCCGTTCCGGACCGCCGCTGTATCCCCAGGTAATTTAAAGCATTTGGGGGGGGGGGTTCGGGAGGGTGGGGGATTTAATTTAAAGGGTCGGGGTGGGTTTTAGGGGGTTTTAGTGTGCCGGCTCACGATTTTAATGATTTTCATGATACTTTACCCACCCAAACGGCAACAATACGATTCCCTCCCCCTCCCAGACGAAATCGATCGTTAAGACGATCGAGGACACGATTCACATCTCTTAAAACGAGTGCAGTAATCCTGTTGATTTGAATGGCTCAAACTGTCACAATAGTTTGAGCCATTCAAATCAACCTGTCCTAAAACCATAAGGCCTGTCATATTTGATCAGCTGTGATCCAGCATCTTATCTTAGCCAGTAGCAAGCAGCAAGTGCTTAGAGAAAGCGAATAAGAACAGTACATGGGTAGCATGGTCCATCCTCTGTTATAACCTTTCTGTTGTAATTAGTGATGGTTTAGAGTTTTATTGAATCTCAGATTTTATCCCTAACTGTTATGTTAAATGTTACCCTGACTCGGAGAATCTTTAATAAGTCACAGCACACACTCAGCACTGGGGCTAAGTCTCTGATTCTCTCTCAGGTGTTTCTTTCTATGGCCTTATCCTTTATGAGTGACACTCTTAGTTCCTGGTTATCTAATAATCCAAATGACTCCTTTGCAGGTTTCTGGTTTTACTTGAAAAAGTCTTTATTATTAGTTTTTGTTTATGTGGCAAGTCTCTTCTCAGATTCTTTCTTGGCCTGCTTTATTAATGTTTTGCATCTAGTATGGCAGTGTTTATGAAACTTCTTATTCTCCTCATTAGGTCCTACTTTCCATTTTTTGAAAGGTGCTTCTTTAGCTTTTATAGCCTATTTCATAGCACCATTTAGCCATGCTGGAAGTCACTTGTTTTCCTTTTTGACCTATTTTAATTTGTGGAATACATTTTTATCTCTGCTTACACAATATTGTTTTTAAACAGTCTAAATATCTCATGCAGACTTTTAACTGTTGTAAGTGCTTCTTTTAGTTTCCTTCTATAGGCCCCCATCTCAACTTCTGTGTGGTTATTAAGCCTCAGTTGAACTAAAAAGTTGGAAGGAGTGAATAATGACTTTATACAGCACATGTAAGATTAATCCCCAGTTGGAATGATGCTTGGTCGGGATCCAATTAGTATTCTGCAATCTGTGTGAATCTTTACCCAGTTCCAGAAGCAGATAATGAAACCCTACAAGGATTCTTATCCAATCAGTAGTGAGTTTGTATCTAAGGATTGTGACTGTGTTCACACCCCCCAGAGGGAGGGGACAGAAAACTACAGAGAAAGCTTCAGAGAACTAGAGAGAGTGATAGAGAGCCCAAGGAAGGCAGAGTATGGATGTGTGCACAGCAGCTGTCCAAGCAATTGGGATTTGGAGAAAGGATATAAGATTCTACAACCTAAGGGGGTCATTTATCAAAGTGTTAAATGGTATTTTCACATGCAAAAAATGCCTTTAATGCATGTGAAAGCACCATAATGTTTGGTGTGATGCAAATGAGAGGATATTTTGACCAAGTGGGCTTGGTTCACAGTTTTGTGAAGCTGTATTGCATGGCTTTTGCTATAACCTTTTTCATTTGTGTAAGGCTGAGAGAGAGAGAGAGAGAGAGAGACAGAGACAGAGACAGAGAGAGAGAAAAAAAAACTAGCCATAATGCCCTCATGCTAGATAGGTATTTATATTTCTATGGGAAGCCCACCTAGTAACTTGAGGTGAGGTTTAGGTATTAGTGTAGGGGTTAGGGGCCACGTTGACATTCAAAGTGAGACGTACGAAAAAAAACAAAACAGTGCTCTCTTGTGAAGATTTGATGACCTTCGGCGTGAGGAAACTCACAACCACTGGGGTGAGTTTCCTCACGCCGAAGGTCATCAAATCTTCACAAGAGAGCACAGTTCTGTCCGTAATTCTCACTTTGAATGTCAAAGTGGCCCCTAATACCTAAACCTCACCTCGAGTTACTAGGTGGGCCTCCCATAGAGATATAAATACCTATGTAGCGTGAGGGCATTATGGCTATTCTCTCTCTCTCTCTCTCTCTCTCTCTCTCTCTCTCTCTCTCCTTAAACATGGTCCCCCCAGTGGTTGTTTGTAGGAAATACAACAATTCTGGCACTTATCACAAAACATTAAAAGGTTATTGCAATTTGCACTAAGATAGCACTTCACATAGGTATTATTGCAATAAAACGCTGTGTTTCACTGAAAGGAGTTACCATATTGAAAATAAATGAATTACAATTGTTAAACTGTGACCAAAAAAGGATTTTTTTGTGTACACAATAAACTAAAGCACACCCCTTTTCGTATCACATGCAATATTTAGTGCATTTTGATAAATCCAGGCCTAAGAGACTAAAGTTATCTATTGAAATCATATCACCTATGGATTTCCTGGGTCTAAAAGACAGAAGCAATGTGAAATGAAAGCTAGAGTCCTCAGAAGTGAACTGGAGGGCTTGTTCCCTTAAAGGAAGCCAAGGTTGAGCAGCCTTGACCTGAGTAGACTTTAGGAATCAAGTTTCCAGAGTTCATTGCTTCCAAGCCTGGAAAACAGTGAGTTGTGGGTTTCCCCACAGAAGCCTGGATGTTAGCTCTCCTAAAGTATAAATATATCAACTTTTAAATCATATAATTTAAACTAAAACTTTGAGCATCTAAAACAAGGAAAAATGCACCAACTAGAGCTCTTTTATTATTTTTTTTATTTGAACTGCAACTATCCTACTTCGGGGACTTTAATACATTTTTGGTTGTATATGTTATGGTGGTGAGATGGTGGACCCTTGGGCCAGCCTGGCGAAGGAGGATTCCTTAGGGCAGACCGGGAGGCGGAGTCTAGTGTGGCCTGGGGACGGCTTCACCCTGGAGACCCTGGATCCCCCCAGGAGGAGCCCGTAGGGATCCGGGCCGCAGTGACTGAAGAGGGCCACGCGGCAGCGGGTCTAGGAAGGCTTCACCCAGGACCCGGGATCCCCCCAGGAGGAGCCTGTAGGGATCTGGGCCCTTGGGACTTACGAGCTGGAGACAGCCGATGGAAGAGGCAAGTCCAAGGTTGAAGCAGGCAGCAGAAGGAAGCGTCAGCAGCAGGTCCGGGGTCGAGGCTGGCAGCAAGCAGGAAGTGTCAGAGGCAGGTCCGGGGTCGAGGCTGGCAGGAAGCGTCAGAGGCAAGCCAAGATCAGGAACCAGGGAGACAACAGGTCAGCTGAAGCAGGAACTGGAACAGGCACAGGAGAACCAGGAACCTGGAACCAGCAACAAGCAGGAACAGGACGGCAACTAGATCACAGGGAACCTCGTTGCAAGGCACTCTCTCCAGGTTTGCACGCCGGTTATATACAGAGCTGGCGTCTGACGTCAGCCAGGGGGCTGTCCAATACTTCCGGGTGGTGGATCTTTAAAAGGAATGCCCTCGCGTGCGCGAGGCAGAGATGAGGGGCAGAGCTTCTGCCGGCCTGGACGGCATTCTCCACGTGGAGACGCCGCGGCCATGCAGCCCACCGAGCCGGGACCTCAGCGCTTCTCTCCGCGGTCAGGAGCGGAGGTAAGTGGCCCTGACCCCGATTGTGGGGGAGGCGGTTGGGGCCGCAAAAGTATAGTACAAAGAATTTTGAGTTTATAAATCGAACCCTTAACCTTTTTGGTTTAGTATTCATTTGCCTATGTATATGTAAAATATATTTCTGCTAGTTCAAAGTTCATCAGGTTCATTCAGTAAAATTGTGTTGAATTATATTCTTGGAGTTTATTTGATTTTCATTTGTGGGAGGAGGGAAAGGTTCAGAGAACCTCCAGAGATAATCCTGGATCTGTGCAGTCATCAAGTACTCCCATTTAGTGGTGAAAGATTATGCAATTTGTACAGCAATTACCAAATCTTGGAACAGACTGAAACTGTATTTTGTTTCCCCCAATCCCCAAAACAAATTGCAGCGTGCATAGTGATATAGGTCTGATAATATAGCTATTTTTCCCTATAGTAATCCCCTTTCCTGAACCAGCCCAATAACCTGGAGTGGGGGGGTTACACTTCTGATTAGTATCTTCATATTATCATAGTCTCCTTGTCAAAAGTTATATGTTATTGCAATAGTTTTTTTTATTATTCTCCTTCCAATGCTTATGTTTGCTTGCTTTACGATCACTATTGCCAAGCGATTCCATCTCCATTCGCATTTGCATCAGATCCTGCATTTTCCAGTGAGAAATAGATCAAAAATAGACTGCACGCACGCAAATTCACAACTACACCATTTTTTCTAGGATGAGTTTCTCAATGAAGCAGTAATTTATGGTGTCTAGAAATGTAATCTTTCTGACATGTCCGGATGAGACATTCACTCGATCAATGTTGGGGGGAAATTGAAATCTACCATTATTATTGTATTTTCATGCTTATTGCTTAGTAGACCATCTAATCTCTATTAGCATTTCACAATATTTTTCACCAACCTTGTTGGATGGAAGGATAGTAAACCCCCACTGCTGGAGGGGTCAAGCATGAAACTTTTATAGAGATTCTTGGTTTTCCGTAGAACTTGTTTTCTGACTCTGTGGAATCATTAACATATAGATCAATGCCACTACCCCAACCACTTCTGTCTGGCATTTTGATATATTTACCTTGGAATCACTGTTTCCCAATGGTTACCCTTTCTCTGCCAGATCTCTGAGAAGCATTTTATGTCTTAATTCTCCATCTTATATTTTAGACATCTGGCATATGTATACAAGCATGTATTCTTTTTATTCTTTTTTTCAGAACTTGCTTTCTAGCAATGGAATCAGTGTTTCACTGGTGATTTCATGTAACTAGTGCTGCGGTTGTGCTGTTCTTATCACAGCCAGCAAGAGCTTCTGATACACTGGTGGTAGCCAAGCAAGAAGGGGAGAGAAGTGAACCAGAATTTTGAAGTAGTGATCACAATAACATTTCAGACTTGACAGTAATAAGGACAAAAATGTTAGAGCTGCACCAAGTGCTAAAATTGCTCTTAATTACAGTTTAAGAGCCAGGAAAGCGGAACCGTGAACTAGCATGACTCATGCTCTGAGACAATAATTGCAGGGTTGGATTGTGAAGCGCATACGGCTACAGAAGCCTATCCGGGCCAAGTGGATTCAGTTTGTAAAGACATTTCAAGTGCTTCTTTAAAAAATATGTATATTCAGAGTCGAATGTGGCATTTTACAATAAGAGTTCTTGTATGTGGTAATTGTTATTTGCTTGCAGGGACCTCCGCACGCTGGTCATTGAGATGGTCTTATCCACTGACATGTCAGGTCACTTCCAGCAAATCAAAACTATGCGAAACACCTTGCAGCAGCCAGAAGGGTGAGTTGTTCTCCGTGCCGCCCATTCCTAAAGAAATGCAAACAGAGCTTTTCAATGAGGCCCTTCTCAGGAAGGCCATTATTAATGTTTTGCCCTTTGTTCTGGGGAGAATCAACACTTGTCCTTGCTTTGACAGGATAGACAAAGCAAAAGCCATGTCTCTGATCCTGCATGCGGCAGACATCAGCCACCCGGCAAAAACCTGGGACCTGCATCACCGCTGGACCATGGCACTGATGGAAGAATTTTTTCGACAGGTGCTGTTTTCAAAGACTTAAGCTAAACAGATAGCCACTGGAACGGCTTCTCTTCTTTATTTTAACTGTAACTATATATACATTCAACAGATTCAACAGATCACAGTTCACTGTTGATTCATAGATTCCAAAATAGTTATTCCTTGAATGCCTGTCCGATATTTTGATTCCTCATTTGCAAGCTGATTTCTCACAGTTCAAATGTATTTGTACGTGCTGTAATGCGACGATTTAAAATGCACTGTAAGAGTCACCTGTGCAGATGAATGCAAGGTGAAGGAAATAGTATAAATGTGCCCTGGTGTCCTCAAAACGCAGAAGCACATGAAGCCTTACTGTTGGTGGATTTAATTCAAGGAACGTCTCCCAAGTGTGACAGAACGTCTTCTTATTGGCTTCTTTAAATTGAAGTGGGTCTCCCTCATACACAGGCTTCCTCAGTGGTGATTTTCCTTAAAAACCAAAAAACCCCAAATAAACCAATAAACAGTACCAGCTGGTTGATAGCTGGGGTGGGAGTAAGGGCAGAGAAATAATGGGGTAGCAGTATAACAGGGAAAGGGGGAAAATGAAGTGGCAAGGGACTGGGGAGAAGGGAAGGACTGCACACATGTCGGCCTTCTCTCTTTCTCCGTTCCCCAAAGTCTGTCACCATCAGCCCGTTTCTTCCCAGGCCCAGTCTCTTTCCCAACACTTGTTCTCCCACCTCACCAGGCTCTGACTCATGCTGACCCTCACCAGGTTTAATCCTCTTACTCCAGACAGTGGCTGCTTAGGATCATGAAGCAGCAGTCTACCCAGTTTTCTCTTCCGGGCTTGATGTGCAACTGCTGAAAGATCCTGAGCAGCAGCAGCACTGATCACAGCAACCGGCTCTTTCTGTCACCAGACACCCATGTGCTCCATATTTTCCAGTGTCTGGAAGGCAGCCAAAAAGGCTTTGGTTCCATAACCCAACATAATCCAGCACAAAATTACCACTGGGATTCCCTTTATTATAGGCAAGCAAGAAACAGAGAAGACCCAGTTTGTTGAGCTTTTAAAATAAATTGACATTTTTAGCGAGCTTTTCACTATGACCTCATGGCTTTGTTTGCTAAACTTCTGCCAGCGGAAGGGGTATTTAGGTTAGAAGAAATCTTACACCATTAGTGACGCTTTCTCCCCCCCCCCCCCCCCCCAAATGGCTCCTGCATAAAATTGCCCCATAACACAGAGAGTTAGGGATGGTGTGGGGACCTGATGGTCCCTGAAGTGGAAAAGTCTAAACAAATCCATTTTTGGAGGTATGACTGCATGACTAGCAACTTGATGACAGCACAAACTAATAAATAAAAAAAAATGAAATTAAAAACCTCATGACCTGTTAAAGCATTTCTGAAAGAAGGTGCTCCTTTAAGATAAGAAACCCTTCCACATTCTGTCATTCCAGTAGTTTCTGCCAGCGAGAGAAATTTTCAAAGGCATTTCCCCTGAAAAGGGTTTTATACGCATTAATGAGATCTGTGAAATTTTCCTATCATCTCTGCTTGTTTAAATATGCACATTGTGCCAGTACCTGTGTACTTTTCTGCTCAGAGAGAGGAGGCATTCCTGAGAGGTGGTTAGGAATGGATTAGTGCGTACCCGCATAATTTCTCTAGAAATAGCAAGTGCGAGTCTATGTGCGTAGTTTTTCCTGACCGCCCCCACCCCTGCATTCGAAGGAAAGTAAAAAGTACACTCAGACTTTATACTTCTGCACACAGTTTGAAAGTTTCCCTAGGAGTTAGAAGATTGGCCTGACAAAATATGCTTCAGATTTTTCTGAAGATCTGAAGCAGTTTTTGCATTTTACCAGCAGATTAGGGGTAAATCTGTAATACCAGTTGACCTCGAAGCAGGTTGAAGTCCACCTGGTTCAACTTTGGCCTTGAGTTGTTTGTACGTATCTGGTTGCTAATTGAAGAAATTTACAATGTTTTTCCAAAAAATAGTAAGACCTTTGTCTTTGCCCAAGCGTTTGGTAGTGAATAAGATTTACTCGTTAATTAATGATGATTCTGTTTGCTTTTCATTTATGTTTTTTTTGTCTTTCTAATTTTATATGTTTTAATTTTGCGATGTCATTTTTGTGTTATTTTGATGTGTGCTATTTTAATTATATTTTTAGTTAGCATTTTGCCTCTGCACTCTGCTGCATGTACCTTGTAAGAGGAGTGGAATATAAATATTTTAAATACAATAAAAGGATGTAAAATAATTACAATTACAACAGCTACTTTACTTTGCAGGCAACCTCATGCCTTGCTGATTTGCATTACTTAAATCTAGGTATAACTGTGCTGTCTTTTCATTGACCAGATGAAGGGAATAGCTCTCAAACACTAATCATAGATGCATTGCATTAGTCAAATAAAAATGTATCCCCTACAATTTATGTTTTGCCCCTTAATTCTACATATTGAAGTGGAATAATGTCGTAACTATAGTACTGTACTTTGCTTTTGTGATTGCTGTCACTGCAACCAGGACTAAGGAGATGTGTTCTACTCTTATAGGCTTATTGTTTTTCTTATTTCTTCATAGGGTGACAAGGAAGTTGAATTAGGGCTTCCCTTTTCCCCACTCTGTGATCGGAAGGCTACTATGGTAGCTCAGTCCCAAATAGGTAATCATTTTTCTTCCAGTGTTAATACACAACTTGTCAAATGTGTAATTCTTGCACTGTCTCATTGCTTCTAAATTACTAGATTCTGGTAAATCATATAGGCATCACGTCAACACTTGTTGCATCAATTTGTATAACTTTGAATATGTTCCTTTCCTTCTCAGAACATTCACAGCACTTTCATTTCATCTTTACAAGAATGTAATAAAATGTCATTTTATTTTAAAAGATTTTTCTAGTGATTGGCTTATTTTTGCAAGCTCTTATACTTTCTTTACTCACTGGGTTGTGGTAACAAAAATATATTAGGATTGAATCAACAGGATTGTCCCATCCTCCTGAACTCTACAAACGCTGTACTGTGGTTGCCATAGTGGTGCTGATAAATTGAAGTGGACTGATATGGCAGCTGCACTACTTTATCCAAGATGGCAGATACTGCCAACTCACCAAAACAGAAATGAGACTGAACAGCCACCTTTAATAATGCCTTCAATCATAATTTCTGATGTACTTGGGTGTTCAGGTAGCATCATTTTTTGCTTGAACCTGTGCATTTTGGGGCACATTTCAAAAAAATATGTGAGCACATACTTTTGTTTGCGCACCCAGCGCAAACAAGAGTACGCCAGATTTTAATAGATATGTGCGTAGCCGCACGTATCTTTTAAAATCCGGGGTCGGCGCGCGCAAGGGGGTGAACATTTGTGCACCTTGCATGCGCCGATCCCTGCGCGCGCTGCCCGTTCCCTCCGAGGCCGCTCCAAAATCGGAGCGGCCTCAGAGGAAACTTTCCTTCTGCCTCCCTTCCCCTCCCTAACCCACCCCCCAGCCCTACCTTTATTATAAATGTTACGCCTGCCCGAGGCAGGCATAACTCGCGCGCACTGGCCAGCCGCCGGCATGCGATTCCCCATCCTGGGAGCAGTTTCGGAAGCCTCGGCCATGCCCCTGGGCCGGAATCAAGCCCACGGCCCCACCCCCGGATGACACGCCACCACGACACGCTCCCCGACACGCCCCCCCCCCCCCCCCCCAGGAAAGCCCTGGGACTTACGCGTGTCCCGGGGCTTGCACATGCCACTGAGCCTATTCAACATAGGCTTGGCATGCACAGGGGGAGCTTGGGGCAGGTTTTCGGGGGGTACATGTATATCTTACGTGTGTACCTTTGAAAATCTGCCCCATTGTTTTGACCTGTTAAAGGGAGTGTAGAGATCCCAAAAGCTAGTTAAGGAATATTTTAAGTTAATCCAATACTTTTGTGTTTATTGTCCTTTATTGACCTTTATTTCCACTCTAAAACTATAAATATCATCCATTACAGTGTGGAGCACCCAAGCTCTAACACTTTTTCATATTTAAATTAAAAGCGATGAAACAATAGCAAAAACCTAAGACTGAAATGTAAGATGTTCTTTTTCTCTTGGCATCCCTTTAAGGTGTATTTATAGAGTGGCGGTGTATAGAATCTCAGAGCAAGAAAGTAAGGAAAGTACAAAGGAATGACATTCAATCAAAGATAGGAATCAAGGATCACTCATCTATACTTAGCCAATTTTAGCACTATTTAAATTAAATATCATTTCAGTTACAGTCTAGAGCATTTTAAAGCATTTGACAGAAGCATCCTGAAATACATCTGAAACCTGAATGAGTGTCTTAGTGTGAGGTTTTTTGGCTTTCTTTCAGCACATAACAGCAGACTACATCATGCATTTAACCAAAGTAACAACTGTAGAAATATCAGATATTGTCTAGTGTTATGAGTTTCCAGTTTTATCCCCACATTTCATGTAGCTTTAATTTTTGCATGAGAAATGCATGGTATTGATGAACTAGGGATAAACCAGGTCATTAATTAAGTTCTGTTACTGCACAAATCTGGGTGCGTGCCAACTGTGGACTCCCATTGCTGTCCCTAACAAATTAATTGTCTTGCTGGGAACTACCAACATATTGACCACAGCCATTCCTGGATTCCTCCCAGCTTCCCAAAGAAACCTGCTGTCTTTTTCTTGGACAGTCTGCACTCTGGACTGGCATGATTGACCTCCCCAGAAGGAACCTTTTTTTGTCAAAACCTTCTGTTTCAAGAAATTATACATGTTCTTACAGCTGCATTGTACAAGTGATACTTTTACTGAAAGTGCAAGTGTTTATGCCCCATCTAATGCCGCCTGCCTCTACCCCCCCTCCCAAAAAAAATAAAAGCTATAAAATATTCATGTCCTCAGAAAGCTTAGAGGTGAATTTTAAAAGCCTGGTGCACACTAAAATCAGGAGATACTAGCAAACGCGCCCACCGAATTTTAAAAGCCGCCCAGATGCACACATATCTCCTGCAACATGCACAACTAAAAATTTTTTAAAATGGGACGGGCCATGGGTGTTTCAAGGCATGGCCAAGAGATGTGTGCGTAAAGCAGCTGGGCGCATGCCCAGATCCCCTGTCATGCAAGTTTACATCTGTTAGGGATGAGGTATAATTTAAAAAAATAAAAAGAAAGAGCCATTTCTCAGGGGTTTAAAGGGTCTGGGGTAACTGGGGGGAGTGCAGACTATCAAACCAGGGGGAATTGGATGATCTAGTAGTTAGTGGGAAAACTTGTGGACGAACTGGTGAAACTGGCAACCGCGTGGACGCGCGCCCCTTTTAAATTTCCCTACTTATGCAGTAGAAGCAGGATTTATGCACATAGATACGTACCCACTTAAAACTGGGTGCACGTATGTGCACAGTCAGGCTATTTTATAACATGAGCGTATATGCACGTGCGAGTTACGAAATTACCACATGTCTGGGTGCACGCCAATGCACATGCACCAAAGATCGCCTGCGCACCAGTTTGAAAGTTACCATCTTAAAATAGAAGAGGTTGTAGGGTAAAAGGGAACTGCGGTGCTTTCCTCCTGCCAGATAGTAGTGCTTTTAATGTTAAAACCAATACCAGCTGTTGTTTTATGCCCTAAATCAGAAATGCGAAGATCGTGTTTCCTTCTCAAGCTCTGCCTTTGCTTACCACAATCAGCACTTTAGCATGTTAGGAACATTGTTCAATAGTGCCAGCTCAAAGCTGGGCTGATGCTGTCTCCTAAAGATATGTCTGTTTTCATCATTCACTTGACTGAACACTCCCACACACTAGGGGGAAAAAAAAACACATTTTGCATCCACACATTAATCAACAGCAGTTTGAAAGAATGAGCTGGCTGGTACCAGACTGAGTGCTTCAGCCCTGCTTCATTTTCAGGAACCCTTCATTTAGTTTGCTCTCCCATTCAAGGAGAGCTGTTACGAGGTCGCTTACTGACTCTTCACACCCACTAATTGGCATTTTGTGTTGCAAATCTATTTCCTTGTAGTACACTATTCTGACTGAACGAGTAGAATATCAGGTCACAAGAAATATTTACAAACACCAAGGGTCAAGATGATTTAAATATGTGCTCCTCTTCAGACTACAAAGAAATATACTCCAAGCAGGACCGGTGCAGAACACACTTCCAGCAGAGTCACTGAACAATGCACAGTTTGCAGCCAAAGAATGATAGTGGAAACATTTTTATTCTGCCCATAACAGAAAGCTGGGCTGGGTAGATTACAATAAACATTCATAATTAAAACATCAAAAATAAAAATATAGCATAAAAGCATATTTAAACAACAATCTCATACAGCTGACCTGCAAACACAATTTCTATTGTCCAGGCTTTAAGTTGTTTATGAAATACTGCCAGATTAGAGCAAGAATGCAAAGCTAATGGCAAAGCATTCCATAACACCAGCCAAGTAATTGACAAGGTTCGACAAATGAGCCTGCCATAATGAAGGGTAGATAGCAACCATCGAGGGCCCTGACTTTTACAGTCTGTGGAACTGATGAGCATGGGGGTAACCAGCACAGTGTAGCAGTTACTACCATTAATAGAAGCATGGGATTTACTACATTTAGCCAATAAGCCTTGATGCTTTTGATGAAACTACAATATTGCTCTCTGCTTCGAAGGAGGGGGGTGGGGGCTGAAAGAAAAGAGAAATTTAGATTCGGGGACAACCAACATGAGCCATAACTTTTTTACAGTTTGGGGTACTGATGCACAGACAGTAAGAAAAAAACACAAGACTGCATCTACAGCCAAGTCTATAAGCAAAGCAAGTCAAGCAAAACTGACTGCTACATGGGGGAAACCTGCATGATGTGGCAGATACTATCATGGGAAGCTTGTTGGGCCATTGGTCCTTTTCTGCCGTCATTTCTATGTTTCTATGTTATGTACATAATGACGAGACACAGAAGGAACATAGGGAGGAAACAGCTTAGTTAAAAAAGGAGCTAAACTGTTTACAAAGTAAAACATTAAAACCAGAAACTTAAATCTTTTATTGAATGAACTGTCATTATCAAAAGCAAGAAACCTGGTGAGGGGAAAAAACCCAGGAAACCCAGTCATAATTAATGTGTAAATTAAAATATAGGAGAACTGGACTAAAAATTACTATTTTCTGCTTTTCAGGCTTCATTGATTTTATAGTAGAGCCCACATTTTCTCTTCTAACGGACTCAATAGAGAAAATAGTTACTCCTCTTATAGAGGAAGCTGCAAAATCAGAAAATACAGCCTTTGGAAAGTCCAGGTTTGTGATTTCCCTTCAATGCTTGTTTTCACTTGGGCTGTTTTGTTTCTTTGTAGTCAAGTTTTAAGTATTCTGAAATGCAGAAAGGACCAATAAATTTTGCTATCCAGCATTGCCCCCTAGTGGTAAACTCATGCAATTTCTGCTGCTGATTCATTTCATGCAGTGTAATGTAATTTGTTGTGTTAATATTTTTGGCAGGTACTGTTTTGACTATTACTGAAATAATTTCTTTATTGTTTCCTCGGTTTATCTGTGCAGGAGAATAAAGGTCTTGCCTTCATTTATACTATCATGAAGCCTATGTCTCTTGTCCCAGTACCACGTATAGTGAATGTCCTGGAGAACACTCATTTTAGGGACTTTAAATGCACATCTGCATACGGTAGTTCTTTATCTGCAGAATTTAAAGGTTTTGCAGCATGGTTGCAGATTCAAAAACTTGTTTGACTGTGTCTTTCACAAAAATCATAGATAATATTCTGATAGCAAATTAAGATTATAATGCCACTTCTTTGACCAATGTTTTTGACTTATCAGGTATTTCACCAAGAGTCATCATTATGTATTTCTTTATTGCACTCTTTTACATCTAGCCGAGCTCAAAGCATGTTAAAAAAAAGAGTAAGAGTCTATATTCAAGTACATACAAAAAAGCACAGTAGATAATAGCTACCTTTAAAGTACAAACAGTTAGAACATTTAATTGGGTAACAACTGACATAAAGCACCATAGGTAATAACATAGGAAGTGAGAAAACAGGGACCCAGTGTTCAAAGTGAGCAGGAGTCATTTACCCAGTGTTGGGTTTTAGGGTGCATCTTGATAGGCACAATAGGTAGCAGTATAGGAAGACATGTCACAGGGATCCCATGTTTAGAATGTCTGGTCTGGGAGCAGAATTGCCATATATCAGGAAGCAGAAATTACAAATCAGCTAATCAAGAAGTGTGTTAAGTTAGTCGTTTTTTGTTAACCTTTATTTTTGTGCATCCAAGTGGACTAACACGACAGCCAAAATAATACTTATCAGGTAGTGAGTATCTGGGAATGAATTTTCTACATTTCAGATGCTCTTTTTTGTACAGCAGATTATGCTTTGGTTTCTAGACCAAAGGCCATCTTAGAGAGTCAAATTTGTAAGTTTTCCAAAGATTAGCAGGTTAGGTGCTAGTCTGATATTCAGTGAAAGGGCATACCTTAGGGTTTGACCTGATCCTCAGAAGATTTTCTTTCTGATAGTTGCAAGGCACAGGTCTATGGGTGTCGGCATAACTAGATGGGTTTTTGGAATCTCATGATCACAGAGAGCGGGAAGGTATATATGGGGTAAAGTGACTGCTGAGGTAGCACGGTACATATCCTTCAAGGGCCTTAAGTCATTGTGAAGTTAGCTTGATGGAGTATCAAAAGCCAATGCAATGATTTAAGATAGGAGTTATCCTTTCAAATTTACTTGCATTATTTATCATTCAAGCTACTACATTTTGAATGAGTTGTAGACCCTGGTATTTTTGGGAATTTAGTAAAAAATCATACACACTTCAATGACTATGGAAAATGCAGGGATGTCACAGAAAGAACAAAGATGTCATAGTAGGCAGAATTGAAAGATAGCTGATTAAGATACTATTAGAACCTGAGCTTCAATAGTGAGCATTTCATGTAATAGACATAGCAAGCTATGAATTATAGCTGAAAGGCAGAGTTGTCCCTCTCCCGAGGATCATCTCAGAGGTTAAACTATCTTGTTCTTTTATGCATATCCACGGTACCTCCATTTTGTAGTTTCAGTTTATTTTGGCTTAGCAAGTTGGAGATCTTCCCTGGACATTCACTTAGATTGGCAATTGGTCTATCTCAGTTTGGGCCAATTAAGGCTAGTAGCTGTTAGAGATGAGCTGCATTTTTCTCTACCGGGTCATTTTTTGAGTCGGACGCTTCGGGGTAAACTTCGTTTTTCCTCGGTTAGTTTTTTGGAAAAATGAACAAAAAACTAAACGGGGAAAAATGAAACGGGCCCAAAAAACAATGAGGGAAAACGAAGCTCAAAAACCCACCCCAAGCATTAAAATGTACTATAATACATTAAATACACCCCCCCCCCCACCATCCCGATCCATCCCCAAGACTTACTAACATCCCTGGTAGTGCAGCGGGGTCCCGTGAGCGATTTGCCCCTCCGTGCTGTTGGGCTGTCCGGCCTGCCTCACATCAAAATGACGCTGATTGCCTTTGACCTACTATGTCACAGGGGCTACCGGTGCCATTGGTCAGCCCCTGTCACATGGTAGGAGCACTAGATGGCCAGCGCCATCTTGTGCTCCTACCATGTGACAGGGGCTGACCAAAGGCACCAGTAGCTCCTGTGACATAGTAAGGGCAAAAGCTATTGGTGCCATTTTGATTACTGGCAGCCGACAGTGAGATCGCTCCCGGACCCCCGCTGGACCACCAGGGACATTTGGCAAGTCTTGTGGGGGACAGGAGGGTCCCCCAAGACTTGCCAAAAGTCCCTGGTGGTCCAGCGGGGGTCCAGGAGCGATCTCCTGCACTCGGGCCGTCGGCTGCCAGTAATCAAAATGGCGCCGATAGCATTTGCCCTTACTATGTCACAGGGGCTACCGGTGCCATTGGTCAGCCCCTCTCACATGGTAGGAACACAAGATGGCACCAATGGCCATGTGAGAGGGGCTGACCAATGGCACCGGTAGCCCCTGTGACATAGTAGGTCAAAGGGTATTGGCGCCATTTTGATGCGAGGCAGGCCAGAAAGCCCGACAGCATGGAGGGATAAATCCCTCGCGGGACCCCGCTGGACCACCAGGAATGTTAGTAAGTCTTGGGGAGGGATCGGGATGGTGGGGGAGGGGGTTGTATTACATAAATTTTAATGCTTGGGATGGTTTTTTATTTAAAAAAATAAAATGTGCCCCTCCCCCCATACAAACCCGAAAAACTAATTTTCCTCGTAGTTCGGGGAAAATCAGTTTTGGGGTTCGGGGCCCCCGACCCACGACGAATTAGGCAATTTCGTTGAAATTGCCTAATTCGTGATAAACGAAGCTCATCTCTAGTAGCTGTATGTAATCAGTGTATGAGTAGCAGGTGGTCTGGTGGTCTCTGATGATTTTCTCTAGTAGTACCATGTATATGTTAAATAGTGTAGATAATAATATAGATCCTTATGGAATGCTGCAGGAGAGAGCAAAAGGGTACAATGATGCTGGTCACAGAGAGATAGTCTGGGAGTGATTTTGGAGGAAAGATCTGAACTAGGTTAGCACTAGGCCTGCAGATCCCAAGTCCTTCAGGTGAGTGATTAGGACTTCACAGTTAACAGTATCAAATGCTGCAGAGAAGCCAAGGAGTACCATCAGGGCTTCTTGATCATGATTCATGCAGAGTCAAAGTTCATCAACTAGGCTTATCAGTACCATCTTTGTACTAAAGTGAGGCTTAAAGACAAATTGGAAAGGGTCTAAAGTATTGGCAATCTGCAGGAAATGAGATAAATGTAATTGAATTGCTTTTTTGATGATCTTGCCTAGAAATGTTAGATTTGAAATTGGAACTTTTGACTCTGAAATCTAGATGCATGAATGTTAAGCCATTCCACATGACAGAATTTCAGAAAAACTGAATCACTGAGTTTTATGATATGCAAAGTCTAAAGCTATAAAAATCCCAATTCAAACATTGCCGAGAAAATAATTTTCACTCTGAGCTAGTTCAGTGTCAGTGTCAGTTACTACCCTTAACAGAAGGCATGGGGGTAACTTACGTGGAGCAGTAGTTACTACCCTAAAAAACTTCCTGGGCAGACTGGATGGACTATTCTGGTCTTTATCTGCCTTCATTTACTATGTTACTATCAGGCTGATACAGTAAAATTCATGGGAGAGCAGGCGAGCGCCCACTCTCCCGGCGCGCACACAGGCCACTCTCCGTGCGCATGATTCTCTAAAAAAAAATATTCAAATTAGGGCCCGCGGTAAAAAGAGGTGCTAGGGACACTAGCGTGTCCCTAGCGCCTCTTTTTTGATAGGAGCGGCGGCTGTCAGTGAGTTTGACAGCCGACGCTCAATTTTGCCGGCGTCGGTTCTCAAACCTGCTGATAGCCACGGGTTAGGAAACCGAACGCCGGCAAAATTGAGCGTCCGGTTTTCAAGCCACGGGCCGATTTTAAATTTTTTTATTTTTAATTATTTTTAACTTTTGGGACCTCCAACTTAATATCGCCATGATATTAAGTCAGAGGGTGTGCACTTTCCTGGTGCCGGCAGAAATTACTTACATTTTACTTACTGAATCACGCGGGAATAACTAATAGGGCCATCAACATGCATTTGCATTTTGCGGGCGCTATTAGTTTCCGGGGGGGGGGGGGGGGTTGGACGCATGTTTTTGACGCGCTATTACCCCTTACTGAATAAGGGGTAAAGCTAGCACGTCAAAAACGCGCGTCCAAATGCAGGTTAACAGTGCGCTCCACTGGAGCACACTGTACTGTATCAGCCTGTTTGTTAGAAATAACTGCAAGTGTTAATACCAAATTTTCCACCCTGGTGGAGGTGAATCCCAACACATTATTTTTGGTATTCTTGAAGTTAAAAGTTTTGGGGCAAGTTTTAAGGTGTACAAAAATCCTGCAAGTCAATTGGCTTGCAAAGTTTTCAGTTAACAAATCTTTTGTCTGACAATTTAATTTCCTATACCTTTAGAAATGGAAAAGATCCACGGAATATTCTGCACAAGAAAAAAATAACCACTTCTCACATTTACTATTAGCAATTAAAAAGTCCTATAGCACATTTTAAAGCTTAGCTTTTACATTTTTTCTGTGCAGCTTTTCTCCAGAAGTTGCAGGGAATTAAATCTTTAGAGGCATGACCTTTGAGAACAATAGTCCAATTTATCAGAGGTACCTGGTCAAGGCGCCTGGAGTCTGTCCAGGTAGATCTGTTCTAACACATCAGTGGGGAATCCCTTCAGGAGGTTATGTAATTCCTTCTGGTGTTTTCCAGTGGGATCTGAGGATAGGGATTTGTAGAATGTGGTGGCAAAGTCTTGTCCTCAAAAGCTCAAACCTCAATTAATTGATTAGCCAATAATAGGGGTGGGAAAACATTTTAACCTAGAGCCCATTGAGGCAAGGTGTTGTTCCTGGGGATGAGTTAAGAACCATGGAGGGTAAGAAGAAGAGGTTATCCCCCCATAATTTGAAGCAAAAAGCTAGGGTAGTTGGGGTATGGGAGTGGAGGCAAACTAACTATCCATCCCCAGTCCCACATCAGTCACCCCCACCACCATCCTCATCCCAATACAAAGAGCTACAGACTCAGTGAAGGTAGTTCCACCCCCTCCCCCCCCCCAGTGACATCATCATGGGCAACAGCCCTATTTCTCTGGACTGGGGATGCCAGAGGCGCACTCACCGGCTGCGCATGTACCTTTGTCTGCTCCTTCATGTGCTCCCAACAATGCTTCCAAATATACCTATCACTAGAACAGTTTTCCTCTTTGCCACCTTTCTTATTTCTACGATAACTGGACAAGTATGATGTGGAGACCTGCACCCTAGACCATGATGTGCTTTAATTAATATTCCTTTGCAACTGTTTAATACCTCTCTTGCCCCCATACCCTTACTTTATTTCTAGCTAATGCTCACTCTATCTCTAACCCCCCCTCTTATTTATGATTTACTAACATCCACCAAACTAACATCCCCTTCACATAAAACCCCCAACTCACAAACTCATCATTTTTACAAAAGAAAATATGTTGATCCAACAAATTTTAAAGAAGAATTTCTTCCTCTAATCACCAATATGTCTGATACTAACACCAATGACATGGTAAACACCTGGAACTAGACCTTATTAAGTACCATGAATAAGATTGTTCATCTCCAAAGTTTTCCTGTAACAAAACATCTTATGCTCCATGGTATACTCATACTTTAGCTTTACACAAAAGAATACTTCAAAAATCAGAATATGCATGGAAAAAAACACAGGAGTGTTCCATCTTGACCTTTTCAATACGCAACTTTCTTCATACTGAACTGCTGTTAACTCAGCAATAAATAATTACTGGTACTATTCCAAATGAATTCAAGAGGCCATCAACAATCCTAAGGTTCTCTTCAACATTGTAAAATTCATCACTAAACAACACAATCATGGAAGCAAATATCCTGAAGCTAGTTCACCACATGAACTACGTAATTCATTTGGAAAATTCTTCCAGTCTAAAATCCAAACCATAATTAATTCATTTTCTTCAACTTTACCCATTATCCCATCTGTTATACCTGCTCACACCTGAGAAACATTTAAAGCTGTAGCCAGTACTGAAATACTTAAAATCATTTCCAAAATGAGATCATCTTCTAGCCCTCTAACTCCCTGCCCTACCAATTTACTTAAACTCATTAAAGATGATCTAGCACTCCCTATTTCTCAAATTGTCATCTTCTCCTTGTCTACCTGTATACTTCCTGATTCTTTAAAATCTGCTACTGTTATACCAATACAAAAGAACCCTATCATTGTTAATTCTGATTACAGTAATTTTCATCCTGTCTCTGCCATTTCTATCTGAAATCATAGAATCAGTAGTATTAAAACAACTCACTACTTAGATGAACATTCTCTACGTGATCAGTATCAGTTTGGATTTAGACCTCATCATAGGACAGAAACACTCTTACTGTCCAGTACTGACATTATTCATTGAGGATTTGATTCTGGTACCTCTTATGTTTCCATCTTCGTAGATCTTTCTGCTGCTTTCAATACTATCAGCCATTATATACTAATGTCTCGTCTTTCTAGCATTGCTATCACTGGCACAGTCTTTTCCTGGTTTAACTCCTACTTATCAAATCGCACTCAACAAAACAAATCCAGAACCTCGGCATTATTCTTGATGCTAAATTAGACATACAAACTCATATAAAATCTGTGGTCAAATCCTTGTTTTATAAACTACGTCTCCTCCAACACATTAAGCCACTTCTCAATCCGACTGCCTTCAGAATGGTGCTTCAATCATTAATACTTACTGGAATTGACTATTGTAATTCTCTTTATATTGGATTACCCCAATCGTCTATTCGACCACTCCAACTGGTACAAAATATAGCTGCTCATTTAATATCTAACAAGAAATGGCATGAACATATTTCTCCAGTCTTATTTAGCTTACACTGGTTGCCTATACATTGGAGAATCCAATATAAAACTATATTCACCCTACATAATTTTATTCCCAACAATTAAAGTCGATGGCTTTCTGCTATCTTACACTTTTATGTTCCATCAAGAAACCTTAAATCTAAAAATTAACTTCTTCTACATATCCTATCTCCAAAAGCTACCAGGCTCACAATGACGAGAGAATGCGCTTTCTCTATGCAGGCCCTATTTTATGGAATACTAGCCCTTCTTCACTAAGACTTGAACCCAACAAGAAAGAATTCAAAAAAGCCCTAAAACATAATTTATCCAGGGAAGCATTTAACTACCTATGTGAAACCTAATTTCAGGCCATTATCTTTTACTTTTTGCCCTTTCTTATCCCTCATTAAGTCCCTATTTCTGCCCTCTCTTCCTACTTTGATTTAATATATGTTCTTATGTTTCACATATTTATATTATATTTTTATTTTGATCTGATTATGACTGTTTTTATTGTAACCTGCCCTGAACATTGGAGGGTGCGGGTAATAAATTATTTTAAATAAATAAATTGATACCTCACCCACCTGACCAGTCTCTAGCTGCCTTAACCCCCAGTCAGCTATCTCCTCACACCCCAGTCCCCTAGCCTAGTACAGAAGAAAGAAAGGAAAAAAGAAAGAAAAGGAACCAAAAAAAGAAAGATAGAACCAACCTTTTCACTCTCTATCCCTCTGGTTGATCTCCATGGCTGGACTCGGTAACCCATACTCCCAGCAACTGGACTAAGGTCCATTCCCCCATTCTACTATGCCTGTAGAGCTACACCGCCATTTTAATTCACAGGTGCTGCATCTACACCCATGCTCCAATCTCCCCCTGAAAATGAGGACGCTGAATAATGTAAGGAACCTGTATAAACTCCCCTTCCTCATGGCTGTGTTCCAGTACAAAGTGTATGTGCACAAAGGGGCAGATTTTCAAAGGGTTACACGCGTAACTTAAGCGAGTAACCCCGAAAACCTGCTCCTGTGCACGCCGAGCCTAATTTGCATAGGCTCGGTGACGCGTGCAAGCCCCGGGACGCGCGTATGTCCCGGGGCCTAGAAAAAGGGGTGGGAAGGGGGCTGGGCCATAGGCGTGGCACCGGTCCGGTGGCGGTCCGGGGCAGGACCGAGACCTCCGGCACAGCGATTTGGCCTCTTCCAAATTATGAAATAAAGGTAGGGGGGGATTTAGGTAGGGCTAGGGGATGGGTTAGATAAGGGAAGGGAGGGGAAGGTGGGGGGGAGCGGAAGGAAAGTTCCCTCCGAGGACGCTCAGATTTCGGAGCATCCTCGGAGGGAACGGGGAAAGCTATCGGGCCTTCCCTAAGGCTTGGCGCATGCAAGGTGCACAAGTGTGCATCCCCTTGTGCGCGCTGACTCCAGATTTTATAATATGCGCACGGCTGCGCACACATGTTATAAAATTGGGTGTACATTTGTTCATGCCGGGTAGCATGCACAAATGTACCCCGCATGTGCAGGTTATAAAATCAGCCCCATATTGCACAAGGCCCCACTCACAGCTCCAAACATGCACTCTGACACCAGCTCATGCACCTGATTGAGGCCTTAGTATCAACATGGCACATTGGAAACAACAGCTGCCCTCCTAGATCAATGCCATTCTGCTGCAGAAACCAGCAGACTCTTTGTAGCCGTGTCTCACTGCCAAGCCACAGCACCATTTTGGCCTCCTCCAATGCTACAAGCCCCCAGAATAGTGCAGGTCAGTCATCTAAATTAATGGACTTCATGCCAGTGGCACAAAGAAAGGAGCCTGTGGGCCAGAAATGACCCACAGGCGTTAGTTTGTAGAGATGTGAATCGTGTGATCGATCGTCTTAACGATCGATGTCGGCTGGGAGGGGGAGGGAATCGGATCGTCGCCGTTTGGGTTTTTTAAATATCGTGAAAATCGTGAAAATCGTGTAAATCGAAAACCGGCACACTAAAACATCCCTAAATCCCACCCCGACCCTTTAAAATAAATCCCCCACCCTCCCGAACCCCCCCCCCAAATGCCTTAAATTACCTGGGGTCCAGTGGGGGGGAGGGCGGGAAAACCGGCACACTAAAACAACCCTAAAACCCACCCCGACCCTTTAAAATAAATCCCCCACCCTCCCGAACCCCCCCAAAATGCCTTAAATTACCTGGGGTCCAGAGGAAGGGTCCCGGTGTGATCTTTTACTCTCGGACCTCCGGTGCTTGTAGAAATGGCGCCGGCGCCATTTTCCGTACGGAAAAATGATTCACGGCAGGAGATCACTCCCGGACCCCGCTGGACCCCCAGGGACTTTTGGCCAGCTTGGGGGGGCCTCCTGACCCCCACAAGACTTGCCAAAAGTCCAGCGGGGGTCCGGCGCCATTTATGGCGCTGGCCGAAGACAACACGATTCGACTGCAGGAGGTCGTTCTGGACCCCCGCTGGACTTTTGGCAAGTCTTGGGGTCAGGAGGCCCCCCCAAGCTGGCCAAAAGTCCCTGGGGGTCCAGCGGGGGTCCGGGAGCGATCTCCTGCCGTGAATCGTTTTTCCCTACGGAAAATGGCGCCGGCGCCATTTCTACAAGCACCGGAGGTCCGAGAGTAAAAGATCACACCGGGACCCTTCCTCTGGACCCCAGGTAATTTAAGGCATTTGGGGGGGATTCGGGAGGGTGGGGGATTTATTTTAAAGGGTCGGGGTGGGTTTTAGGGTTGTTTTAGTGTGCCGGTTTTCCCGCCCTCCCCCTTCCCCTCCCCCCCCCCCACTGGACCCCAGGTAATTTAAGGCATTTTGGGAGGGTGGGGGATTTATTTTAAAGGGTCGGGGTGGGTTTTAGGGATGTTTTAGTGTGCCGGTTTTCGATTTACACGATATTTTAAAAACCCAAACTGCGACGATCCGATTCCCTCCCCCTCCCAGCCGAAATTGATCGTTAAGACGATCGATCACACGATTCACATCTCTAGTCTGTAATAGTGTTCATCTTACTGTACCATGAGTTCCTTCAAAGCCTTCATCTTTGAACTGATCCCATTCAATTTTTAAACTCTTGACTATTTTCTAAAATTGGCAAGCCTATGAATGCTTGAGTGCATCTTAAGTCAAGGGTCTGGCTCTAAGCCTTTAGTGAAGAAGAGCCAAACCTGAAGAATGATCCTATAGTAAACCTGGCAGAAAGTGAAAGCGATATTGGCAGAAGGTCACAATTTTTAACTAACTGTTGATAACTGCAAGGAGAAAGCAATTTTGTGAGCTAGGAACTATTACTATAAGAGAGAGCATTGTAGTATCACTGCAGTTCCTAGAGCTCGGTTTAACTCTGGGAAAACAAAGCTGCAGTACCTTGAAAGTTCCCAGAAATACAAAAGGGTGAGGCAAGTGAGCGCAAAAAGAGTCTGAAATTTAGATGAGTGTTGGGGGCTGAGACCAAAGGTGGAAAGAGACAGGAGAATAAAAGCAAAGCTGAGGGGAGGAAGGAGATTGAGAGGAAAGGTGAGGCAACTGAGAAAATTGGGAGGCAGAGTATACTGAGACAGGAAGTAGCAAAATAAGTAAGTAAACCAGAGAAGGAAATACAGATGTACACAATGGATAGATATGTGAGGAAAAAATGAGAACCTAACCAAAAAATGGAATATAGCTGATTAACTTAATTTAAAAAGGATTGAAGAAGCAGCAAACCATTGAAGGAACTGAGAAAGATAAAGAAGAGAGATGAAAGAAAAATGCCATTTAAAAAAAAAACAATACAATAGAACGCAATTGAATTAAAAAAACCATGACAAAAACTTAGAACAATTCATTCAAAGATTAGAAAATGTCATATATGCATTAACATTTAGGGGTTGATTTTAAAACTCATCTGCGCGTGGTTCCCGGCATCCATACATGGACACGCCGATTTTATAATATGCGCACATCGCCACACGTATGTTATAAAATACGATATCCATGCACACATGTGAGCCCAATTTTATAATTGGCACGCACATGTGCGGGCGGGTTCACACTTGTGCGTGCAACAGGGGGATTTTGTAAACCAACGTGTGACGACACGAGTAGGCCTTCCCCAGTTCCTTCCCAGTCCGCTCCAATTAAGGAGTGGACTGGGAGGGAACTTCTCTATACCCATACCTAACCTTCCTACCTTTTCTCCTCTCCTCTCCTCTCCTCCCCGACCCCTAACTCCTACCTATCTACCCTATTTTGGTTTTGTTTTCTAACTTATATGCTCCTTCAGAGCAGAAATAACTTACACGCACTCACTTCCCTGGGACAGGGTCTAATGGCTGCTGTCCCGGCTGGGCCCCACCCCACCCCTCCCTGCCCAGACCATGCCCCCCAGCCTACCCTTTTTGCTGGCCGGCATTTCTGTGTGTATTGGGGGTTGCGTGCATGGCTGGACCCTTTCTAAAATGAGCTCAGCGAGAGCATGGCCTGGCCATGTGCGTAACCCGTGGTTTTAATAGTGCGGGCCATTGAAAATTCAATTTAATTAGCAATGGCATTAATATTTTAAGTGTTAAATAACATGGCTTCACTTGACTCATGTTTTGCTTCAGAGTCAAGCTAGATTCTTCTGCTCAACGTGACTTCTAAATATGCTGACTTACCCAGTTGTACTACTTTCTAACTGTAGATTTGTATTCCTTCTCTAGCCAAGGCAGTATGGAAGAAAGCACAGTTGTTGACTCCCAAAGAAGATCAAACGTTAGAAGTTCTGCACTTGACGGAGGGTCTTCCACAGAATATTCTTTAGCATCTGTAGATCTGAAGAGCTTCAAGAGCAATTTGGTGGATGTTATTCAACAAAATAAAGAGAGGTGGAAAGAGCTGGCTATACAAGGTATGACAAATCATTGTGTAAATTAGAAATGTTTTTCCATTACTGTGTTTGGCAAATGTCAAAATAATAACTTTTTATCTCAGGCAATCCTTACTTGATTCAATTTGTCTGCTGTTGACTAATTTAGATGTGTTAAATGATGTATTCAAATAACAAATGAGCTGCAATTATTTTGACCTGTTCATTGCTATTATTATTACTACTGTGTACTAGTAATATTTCTAGACTGCTGTATCTCAATGAATGAATCATAATCAAGTTAGAAATGTTAGGCTATTTATTATCTAGGACATTAGACAGTCATTACTTAAAGAAATAATATTCAATATTGTGTACTAGAAATTAGGGATGTGAATCGTTTTCCATATCGTCTTAACGATAGAAATCGTGTGGCAGGGCAAGAAAATCGTCTTAGGCACGATTTTTTAGTTAAAAAATCGTTAAAAATCGTTTTTTCCGATTAGTGCGCACTAACTGGGAGTTAGTGCGCACTAACTGAAAATGATACAATTTGACACTTTTCAGGTCAGTTAAGGTCAGTTTAGGAATGAATATGTATTCCTATTGGCTGCCCTCTTATTTATTCATGTTACCAAGTTTCCTACTGACAGTATATGGGGGATGGGAAATGGAAACAGTTGGTAGCTTGACAAAACAAGTAATGTGATCAGTCAATGTGACTAGAACTTGTGCCCTAACCCTGATACCAGGGGTATTGTGATCTTCCTGCACACAGTGACCTATCCCTATTAATACCAGGAGTGTTGTGATCTTCCTGCACACAGTGCCCTATCCCTAATACCAGGGGTGTTGTGATCTTCCTGCACACAGTGCCCTATTCCTGATACTGGGGGTGTTGTGATCTTCCTGCACGCAGTGCCCTATTCCTGATACCGGGGGTGTTGTGATCTTCTTGCACACATCCCGATATCAGGGATAGGGCACTGCATGCAGGAAGATCACAACACTCCTGGTATTAATAGGGATAGGGCACTGCATGCAGGAAGATCACAACACTCCTGGTATTAATAGGGATAGGGCACTGCATGCAGGAAGATCACAACACCCCTGGTATCAGGGATAGGGCACTGTGTGCAGGAAGATCACAATACCCCGGAGGAGTGAGGGTCAGGCAGCTCCCCCCTGTCTGTGAAGCCAGCCTCTCACTAGTAATGCAGGGAGGGAGCTGTCTCAGACTTCACCATCCTCCCCCCCCCCTTACCCACACACCATTCACTAGCTGGGACATGGGGGAAGTCAGGAGTGAGGGTCAGGCAGCTCCCCCCTGTCTGTGAAGCCAGCCTCTCACTAGTAATGCAGGGAGGGAGCTGTCTCAGACTTCACCATCCACCCCCCCCCCCTCACCCACACACCATTCACTAGCTGGGACATGGGGGAAGTCAGGAGTGAGGGACAGGCAGCTCCCCCCTGTCTGTGAAGCCAGCCTCTCACTAGTAATGCAGGGAGGGAGCTGTCTCAGACTTCACCATCCTCCCCCCCCCCCTCACCCACACACCATTCACTAGCTGGGACATGGGGGAAGTCAGGAGTGAGGGTCAGGCAGCTCCCCCCTGTCTGTGAAGCCAGCCTCTCACTAGTAATGCAGGGAGGGAGCTGTCTCAGACTTCACCATCCTCCCCCCCCCCCCCCCTCACCCACACACCATTCACTAGCTGGGACATGGGGGAAGTCAGGAGTGAGGGTCAGGCAGCTCCCCCCTGTCTGCGAAGCCAGCCTCTCACTAGTAATGCAGGGAGGGAGCTGTCTCAGACTTCACCATCCTCCCCCCCCCCCTCACCCACACACCATTCACTAGCTGGGACATGGGGGAAGTCAGGAGTGAGGGTCAGGCAGCTCCCCCCTGTCTGTGAAGCCAGCCTCTCACTAGTAATGCAGGGAGGGAGCTGTCTCAGACTTCACCATCCTCCCCCCCCCCCTCACCCACACACCATTCACTAGCTGGGACATGGGGGAAGTCAGGAGTGAGGGTCAGGCAGCTCCCCCCTGTCTGTGAAGCCAGCCTCTCACTAGTAATGCAGGGAGGGAGCTGTCTCAGACTTCACCATCCTCCCCCCCCCCCCTCACCCACACACCATTCACTAGCTGGGACATGGGGGAAGTCAGGAGTGAGGGTCAGGCAGCTCCCCCCTGTCTGCGAAGCCAGCCTCTCACTAGTAATGCAGGGAGGGAGCTGTCTCAGACTTCACCATCCTCCCCCCCCCCCTCACCCACACACCATTCACTAGCTGGGACATGGGGGAAGTCAGGAGTGAGGGTCAGGCAGCTCCCCCCTGTCTGTGAAGCCAGCCTCTCACTAGTAATGCAGGGAGGGAGCTGTCTCAGACTTCACCATCCTCCCCCCCCCCCCCTCACCCACACACCATTCACTAGCTGGGACATGGGGGAAGTCAGGAGTGAGGGTCAGGCAGCTCCCCCCTGTCTGTGAAGCCAGCCTCTCACTAGTAATGCAGGGAGGGAGCTGTCTCAGACTTCACCATCCACCCCCCCCCCCTCACCCACACACCATTCACTAGCTGGGACATGGGGGAAGTCAGGAGTGAGGGACAGGCAGCTCCCCCCTGTCTGTGAAGCCAGCCTCTCACTAGTAATGCAGGGAGGGAGCTGTCTCAGACTTCACCATCCTCCCCCCCCCCCCTCACCCACACACCATTCACTAGCTGGGACATGGGGGAAGTCAGGAGTGAGGGTCAGGCAGCTCCCCCCTGTCTGTGAAGCCAGCCTCTCACTAGTAATGCAGGGAGGGAGCTGTCTCAGACTTCACCATCCTCCCCCCCCCCCCCCTCACCCACACACCATTCACTAGCTGGGACATGGGGGAAGTCAGGAGTGAGGGTCAGGCAGCTCCCCCCTGTCTGCGAAGCCAGCCTCTCACTAGTAATGCAGGGAGGGAGCTGTCTCAGACTTCACCATCCTCCCCCCCCCCCTCACCCACACACCATTCACTAGCTGGGACATGGGGGAAGTCAGGAGTGAGGGTCAGGCAGCTCCCCCCTGTCTGTGAAGCCAGCCTCTCACTAGTAATGCAGGGAGGGAGCTGTCTCAGACTTCACCATCCTCCCCCCCCCCTCACCCACACACCATTCACTAGCTGGGACATGGGGGAAGTCAGGAGTGAGGGTCAGGCAGCTCCCCCCTGTCTGTGAAGCCAGCCTCTCACTAGTAATGCAGGGAGGGAGCTGTCTCAGACTTCACCATCCTCCCCCCCCCCCCCCCTCACCCACACACCATTCACTAGCTGGGACATGGGGGAAGTCAGGAGTGAGGGTCAGGCAGCTCCCCCCTGTCTGTGAAGCCAGCCTCTCACTAGTAATGCAGGGAGGGAGCTGTCTCAGACTGGTATCAGGGTTAGGGCACTGTGTGCAGGAAGATCACAACACTCCTGGTATTAATAGGGATAGGGCACTGTAAGAGATGACTGTAGTAGATTGAATAAAGATCTGATGTTTCTGCTCTCCTCACACCAAACAAAAACAACACACAAGCAGAGAAGCCCTTCTTACAAAGCTGAGCTAGTGAGTTAAGTAGGAGGAAAAGTAAACATACTGGTGCCAGTGTGGCTACTTAAAAAATACACTTACCAACAATCAATTACATATATTTGAACTGTGTACAGTTCCAGCCAGGACCACCTTTCTAAAATGCACAGTGATTGGCAAATTCAACATGCACTAGCATTTCAGGTGCCTGCTAACAAAAATAATAAACAAACAAGTTCTAGTCACGTGAGTGCTGATCATTACATTACTTTTTTTGTCAAGCTTCCAACTGTTTCCATTTCACATCCCCCCAACCATATTGGTAACATGAATAGATAAGAGCACAGCCAGCCAATAGGAATACATACATACATATTCATTCCTAAGTGACCTTTACTGACCTGGGAAGTGTGAACACTTTGTTTCATTTTCTGTTGGTGTTCGTTAGTTTCCAGTTCCATTTCCCATCCCCCCAACCATCACCTCAGTGGTAACCTTGGTAATATCAATAGATAAGAGGGCAGCCAGCCAATAGGAACTCATATTCATTCCTAACTGACCTTCAGTGACCTGGAAAGTGTTTATTTGTATCATTTTCAGTTAGTGCGCACTAAATCGAGTTAGTGCGCACTAACGGGGAGTTAGTGCGCACTAACTCGAGTTAGTGCGCACTAACACGATTTAACGATTTTTAACGATAAATCGTTAGAATTTCTATTGTATCGTGTTCTATAACGATTTAAGACGATATAAACATTATCGGACGATAATTTTAATCGTTGAAAAACGATTCACATCCCTACTAGAAATAGCTGATGTGGATATTCTTTAAATTTCAACAGACTATGGTGCATTGCAGAAAGAACACGGTCTTACAAAAAACTGAGGGGCAGCTTTAAATCTGGTTAAAAATCAAATTAAAAAAAGTTCAAAAGCCTACAATACAAACTAGGATGTCTGCATAATTTTGAAATAGTACTTCTTTTGTCCAAGAATTTCATTGCCCACATTTTCTGTACAGGAAAAAAAATCGGACAAAAAAATTGTGAAAGAAAATATTTCTGCAAAATGCTGTTCTCTTACTGCCACTACTCTGAGCAATATTTCTCTCTGTCTCAATGGTTAGCCTGAAGGAAATCCTGAGTGGATTGGTGTCTAGAAGGACTGGAGGTTGCCGAGCCCTGTGAATGATCTTTCTAGAGTAGACACCAGTTCTCTCAGGATATCCTTAATGAGTATACATGAGAAAGATTTGCATACAATTGAAGCACTATGTATGCAAATCTATCTTATACATATCCATTAGAGGTTTCCTGAGTGGATTGGTGTCTCAAGGACAGGAGGTTGCTGACCCCTGTGAATGATGTTTTATTTGTCTTCTCAAGCAGTAAATAAATCAGCTAGAATCCCAAAGGTAGAGCTCTATAATAGGTAAGTACACAGCGTGATCTTACTTATCAGCAGACCTCATACAAGGCATACATATCTGATGCTAATTATCAGTAGTATACCAGCGGTATAATCATCGGTCAGATAATGTCCAAAATATTTTTTAAGATTTTTCTTATGCACAAGTGAACAATAAAATAGCCCATTGACGCATCATAAGCTATGTAGCATTGCAAATTTAGGCACTTAGCTTTTTGGTAACATTGCAAATTTTAGCACTTAGCTTTATGTTCTCGAGGAAGTAGCAGAGACATGGACGTGAGGACATGCACAGCGTCCAGCGGACGTTGTGCATGTCCTATACCACTGGTATACTACTGCTAATTAGCATCAGATATGTATGCCTTGTATGAGGTCTGCTGATAAGTAAGATCACGCTGTGTACTTACACTATTATAGAGCTCTACTTTTGGGATTCTAGCTGATTTATTTACTGCTTGCTGGACAGCTACTCCCTCCTTCAAACTGGGTGCTATAGGTCTGTTGTGGTCTTATTTGTCTTCTCTCCATCATCAATGTAGGTGTTATCTTCCACTCTGGATTGTCTTTTTATTCTCACATTAGTGCTCTCATCAAAATGTGACACTATTATCTTCTAAACCAAACATCCAAAATATGCTAAAATATTAATTTTCTGATATCACTTGCAAGAATTCACCTCTATAGATTGCCCCCAAGTTGCTTTAAAATGAAAGGCCATTCATATATGATCTCACAAAGAAATATAGGTTTTTCTGTATTTTCATTCCTTAATATGATCATTTGTACTGAATTGTACAAAGTCCTTAAATCCTTTAGGTTGTTTTTTTGTTTTTTTTTATGGTAACTAAGGGCCTCATTTTCTAAAGTATCGCAGGCCTGCGATACTTTAGAAAATCACGCTAATGGGGGGCGGGGTTTGACCCGGGGGGACGGTCCTGCGCTAGCCGGCAGCGATCGCACCGCCGCGCTGTGATCGCTGCCGGTTTTGCACCCAATAGCGCCACCATAGAAGGTGTAGCTATTGGGAGCGAAGTAGGACGCGAAAAGGCCCTTACCTTTTTGTCGTCCGCGGCGTCTTCGAGGAGTTGGCCCCAGTGACGCCCCAACTCCTCCTCTTCCGGGGCTGACTCCACCCCGATTTAGGTAGCGCAGGCGTGTGCTACCTTCACAGGCTATCGCAGGCTTGGCTGTTGGTAAATAAGGCCCATTGTATCTTACTGCATTTAGGGCCTTATTTACCAAGGCTATCACAAGCCTGCGGAAGTCAGCCCCAGAAGAGGAGGAGTCGGGGCGTCACTGGGGCCGAATCCGCGAAGACGCCATGGACGGCGAAAAGGTAGGTGCCTTTTCGCGTCCTATTTTGTGCCCAATAGCTACACCTTCTATGGTGGCGCTATTGGGTGCGAAACTGGCAGCGATCGCACCGCCCCCCATCAGCGCGATTTTCTAAAGTATCGCAGGCCTGCGATACTTTAGAAAATGAGGCCCAATGGTACTTACCATAGCTCAATTAAATTTCTACAAATGGAAAAATCAATCCTTTCTTTAATTTTCCACCTGACATAAATCCATGTTTCAATAATATATTTGCTTTAGGGATTTAATTGCAGAATGATCTTCATGATGTATCTACTTCAAGATCACTGCCGGAAAGTGATTGCTTTTATTCTTGGCAGCATTATCTATGAGCAAAAAACAAATCATTATTTAAAAATCCCAAGTATTTCTATAACCATGAATGCCATGTTGCTGAAATCCCTCAGAACCAACAGGAGAAGATCTTATCATTCCAGGTGATGTTCTTATACCATTCTTACCTCGCCTTCATGCTTGAAGGTTTAACCAATCCTAAAGAATATATACAGTATTGTTCCCTAACATTAAGCAAAACCTCCCTGCTCCACCCCCCATATGCTCAATAATCGTCTATCATAAATCAGAAAAAACATGCATTCTTTGAATACAATGCTCCACAACTGGTGCCTGAAGTTTTATTCTGTTCAGATAACTCCTATGTTCTTTCAGTCTTGTCCTAAAAGGATATTTAGTGTGATCCACACAAAGCAATGACACTTCATGCCAATACTTCCTATTAGCTGCCACAATTGCTGCTGCTCTGTTAGTATACATTGAATGTTTGTATATCAGCAATAACTGTCGAATAGTGTATAAGGTCATGATGGAAGATCTCCATATGATCTTCAAGGGGATACCCCTTCTCCAAAAAATGCCACTTCAGTTCCTTAGTGTGCATCGAAAAATCTATCTATACAGACCTGTTCAGTCTTTAAAAACTGACTAATTGGAAAATCAGACTCAATTTTCTGGGATGAAAGCTCTCATATCTCAAAAAATTATTACATTCATCTGGTTTACAAAAAAGTATCATCAAGCCTAGCCATACACGCATGTGTATCAAATAATAAGTGGGCATGCACAAGTATGCGTGAATGGCACTTCTAATGCATAAATGGGGGATTTTAAATGGATTGCACACTGATGCTATTCACAGTTTTACCAGTTTGTCCCTGGTTCACCCAGTTAAGAGAGAGATCCTCCAAATCCCCCTAGTTTAATAGCCTTCACTCCCCCCCACCCCCCCCCCCCCCCCCAGTTATCCCCAACCCTTAAAACCCCTCAGATCTGCCTATTTATCTTTATTTTATAACCTACACAACAACCATAGCAGAAGTAAAATTACATGGCTGGGGGCCTCAGCGTGTGCCAGATTGCGTAAGTATTTACGCGCACATCTCAGGTTCATGCACCGAAACTCCCATGCCCCACTCAGACCACGCCCATGCCCTGCCCCTTTTTGAAACATTTTGGGATGTGCGTACTTTAGCATTTCTTTTTTTTTTTTAATTTATACTTTATTAAATTTCTTAATACATTTTACAATGAAATAAGAAAGCAAGTAAATTTTGGAATACATTGCAATTCTACATTGAAGCAAACACTTTTATAAAAGAAAAATACTTATCAAAATGTAATTCCAATATTTAAGTCCACATTAATGGGAAGCCATCAAAAAGAATATCTTTTGAAGCAAAGTTCATACCAATATGACCTAAGGAGAAATAATTATTTTGTAACCAGTAACTTTATTCAATTTAAGGCTGTTACTATTCTCTCATCTACCTTTATCAGCAAGAAATACTTCCAAATGGGCAGGGTCTAAAAATACAAACTTATTCTTTTGAAAGGTAATCATACATTTACAAGGAAATTGCACTGTAGCATTTCTGCGTGTATCCAGGTGGTTTTTAAAATCCGTTTGGCATGTGCAAGCCCAACATTTTCACACATCCCCTAATTAATGTGTGCATCAGGCCTTTAAAATTCACCTGTAAATTTGAATTCAAGGAGTTCAACCATTGCCCAAATCGAAATTAATTCTCCTCTGTTGACAATTAAATAAAAAAAGACATCATCTATATATATTCACTATATAATATATGGGTACCAATGAGATGAATTCAAGAAAACATTTTTCAAAATGAGATACATACAAGTTTGCTACATCTGGTGATATAGGGCCTCATTTTCTAAAGTATCGCAGGCCTGCAATACTTTAGAAAACTGCGCTAATGGGGGGCGGGGGTCGAAGCGGAGGGGCGGTCCTGTGCCAGCCGGCAGCGATCGCACCACGGCGATGCGATCGCTGCCAGTTTCGCACCCGATAGCGCCACCATAGAAGGTGCAGCTATTGGGCGCGAAGTAGGACGCGAAAAGGCCCTTACCTTTTCGCCGTCCGCGGCGTCTTCGCGGAGTCGGCCCCGGTGACGCCCCGACTCCTCCTCTTCCGGGGCCGACTCTGCCCCGATTTAGGTAGCGCAGGTGTGCGCTACCTTCGCAGGCTATCGCAGGCTTGTGCTAACAGCGCAAGCCTGCGATAGCCTTGGTAAATAAGGCCCTTAGTGGCACCTATGACTGCACCTTGAATTTGAAAATAAAATCTGGTTCAAAATTAAAATAATTGTAAAATAAAGTTCTTTCTGACAAATCATAAATGAACCATCTTAGTATTCATGTTTTATTTATTATCTCGAGAGCTGCCTTTTGAGGGATGTTGGTATATAATGATTTCCCATCAAGTGATACCAATATTTATTTATTTACAAGATTTGTGTACCGAAATCTTACCACACTTGTGTTCAAAGTGGTTCACATCTATCATACAACATGTATAAATAAATATCACAATATCTTAAAAAACAAAATCATTAGAGAACATCATATAAAAATTAAAAAAAAATAGTTTTCAAACTTTTCCTAAAGCACTTGTCTGTTATTAAACATATTTCTGAAGGAAGCTTATTCCATAAAACAGGAGCTATTTGTAAGAATGCATGATTCAAAACTACATTAAGCATGTATCTTTCACACGTGGAACGATTAACAACTGTTGATTTGCTGAGCATAGACAACATCAAGGGCAGTATACTTGCATTAAATTTAGTAAATATGAAGGGCATGTCCCCTTATACAATCCAATGTACTAGCATCAAAATTTTGAATTGAACTCGGGATTCGACTTAGAGCCAATGTAGCTCTTTCAGCATTGGAGTTATATGAACTGAAAATGTACAATCTGTGACCACCCGAGCCGCAGCATTAATTAATAATTGTAGTGCTTTCAAATAACACCTGAGAAGGCCCACATAAAGCCCATTACAGTAGTCTAGGCACAATAACACAAATGCCTGCATTACATTTCTGAAATCATTCTTATTTAATATATTCTTATTTATTTATTTATTTATTTATTTATTTATTTGTTTAGTGTTTTTCTATACCTGCATTCAAGATAAGAATCACATCATGCTGGTTTACATTTAATAGGGGGTGTAAAATGAAAATAAAATAAAACAGTAACTGGTGAAGAGAAACAATGAAGTTACAATAAAACAAGGATGTTCAAAACTGGGTGAAGGAAAGGCTAAAGGAATTTAACAGAAAGAACAATTATTTACAATGTTCTAGGAATGTCTGACTATGGTTGTCATTGAATTGAGAATCAGTTGGGGTCTGGAAAGGCTTGATTAAACAACCACGTCTTAAGCCTTTTTCTGAATGTTAGAAGGCACGGTTCCTGTTGAAGATCCAGTAGAATGGAGTTCCATAGCAATGGTCCTGCTGTGGAAAAGTCCTGGTCTCTAAATGTTATATGATGAGAGTTTTTAGTATGGAGTACATGTAGTGATTCTCTGTAGGCTTCTCTAATGGGTCTGGAGGAGGTATGTTTTCTGAATGGGATTTGTAGGTTGAGTGGAGCATGGTGATGGATGGCTTTATAGATAATGGTAATGGTCTTATGAATGATTCTATAGTGAATTGGCAGCCAGTGTAGGTCTTTAAGGATGGGAGATATGTGGTCTCTTCTTCTTGTGTTTGTCAGTAGTCTGGCTGTCGTGTTTTGGACCATCTGAAGGGGTTTGGTGTGAGACGAGGGGAGTCCTAATAAGATAGAGTTACAGTAGTCTATCTTAGACTATATTTAATATATATTTCAATTGTTTAATTTTTCTTAATTTAAAAAAGCCTTTCATTACTACTGTTTGTAACTGCAATTGCATAGAAAATTCTGAATCTAAAAGAACTCCTAAATCATGGACAAATTCTGCTGCCTTCATACTATCCTCTCCTACCTTTAATGATGGCTGCATTGTTTATACTCCAATTTCAAGGAAATCCTTCCTTTTTCAAAATATTTGCTGACAGGTTATTCTGGCACATACACATAATAATATCATTTATAACCTTAGTTATATTTAACATAGCTTCATCTGCATCCCCAGCAATTACAAAAAATAACTGTAAATCATCAGCATATAAATGGAACATTATATCAATATTCTGTAGTAAGAAGTACGGTGGGTGGAAGTAAAGATTAAAAAACAAGATCCTTGGGGCACACCCCATTGTAATGGTATCCAATCAGATAAGTCTTAATCTCTTCTTACTAGATGATCTTCTAGAAAAGAATTGAACCAATTGCTCACTTTCCCTCCAATCCCAGTCTCCAATGAATGTGATAATAATATAGTGTATGAAACCAAGTGATGAAGGACAGAATTAAAAACCAATATTAAGACTGTCTCTATACTTTAGTTACAGCAAAAACCACTCTGACATGGGTGTGACACTTTGTTCTCTTCTAGCTAAGCCACCAGTTGGTTCAACACTATATTCTCAGTAATCTTTCCCATTGCACCAAAATGGGAAAGTAATTAGAAGAGTCAGCCATGCTCAAGGCATTATTAGGCCCTTTTAATATACAAAGAGTGGACAATGGCTTTTTAAAGCAATCTGGAAAACAGCCATCATCCAAAGAAGTGTTGACCAATCTTACTAGAGGCACTGGAAAGCTCTCTTTAAGAGCAGCTAATATCCAAAAAGGACAGGGATCCAATGGGCATTGGGATCTTGTAAGGTCAGTTATTACTATTGTCACATTATCCATTTCTTGTAAAGGACACATCATACATGATGTGTCCTGAATATAAGACTTAGATGGACAAACAAACGGTTTCAAAAAGTATCAATGAAAATAGAAAGAGGTTCTAAATAGGAGCCTATGATTGATATTATAAAAGATTTTAAGATGCATGCTAAAAAAATGAAGTGGCATTTTTTGCATGTTGTTTTTAAAGATCCCTCATGTATAGCTTACAAATATGGTTATAGTACTCGAGAGAAGATAGTCTAAGCAAATTTAGATCCTGTGGAGATACAGTAAGAAGCTATATATGGTCATTGGTCCTGTGGAAGTTGCTCCTTTTGTGTACAGACAACTGAGGGCAGCAGATGGATTAATCCTATTTCCAATCAAATTTTTTGTCTTCATGAAAAGCCTGACGGTACATCTTCTTTTGTGATTATATGTCACCATTTGCCCTTGCCTGATGCTATATGTGGGTTGCTATTAGGGATGTGAATCGTTTTCCATATCGTCTTAACGATAGAAATCGTGTGGCAGGGCAAGAAAATCGTCTTAGGCACGATTTTTTAGTTAAAAAATCGTTAAAAATCGTTTTTTCCGATTAGTGCGCACTAACTCGAGTTAGTGCGCACTAACGGGAGTTAGTGCACACTAACTGGGAGTTAGTGCGCACTAACTGAAAATGATACAATTTGACACTTTTCAGGTCAGTTAAGGTCAGTTTAGGAATGAATATGTATTCCTATTGGCTGCCCTCTTATTTATTCATGTTACCAAGTTTCCTACTGACAGTATATGGGGGATGGGAAATGGAAACAGTTGGTAGCTTGACAAAACAAGTAATGTGATCAGTCAATGTGACTAGAACTTGTGCCCTAACCCTGATACCAGGGGTATTGTGATCTTCCTGCACACAGTGCCCTATCCCTATTAATACCAGGAGTGTTGTGATCTTCCTGCACACAGTGCCCTATCCCTAATACCAGGGGTGTTGTGATCTTCCTGCACACAGTGCCCTATTCCTGATACTGGGGGTGTTGTGATCTTCCTGCACACATCCCGATATCAGGGATAGGGCACTGCATGCAGGAAGATCACAACACTCCTGGTATTAATAGGGATAGGGCACTGCATGCAGGAAGATCACAACACTCCTGGTATTAATAGGGATAGGGCACTGCATGCAGGAAGATCACAACACCCCTGGTATCAGGGATAGGGCACTGTGTGCAGGAAGATCACAAAACCCCGGAGGAGTGAGGGTCAGGCAGCTCCCCCCTGTCTGTGAAGCCAGCCTCTCACTAGTAATGCAGGGAGGGAGCTGTCTCAGACTTCACCATCCTCCCCCCCCCCTTACCCACACACCATTCACTAGCTGGGACATGGGGGAAGTCAGGAGTGAGGGTCAGGCAGCTCCCCCCTGTCTGTGAAGCCAGCCTCTCACTAGTAATGCAGGGAGGGAGCTGTCTCAGACTTCACCATCCACCCCCCCCCCTCACCCACACACCATTCACTAGCTGGGACATGGGGGAAGTCAGGAGTGAGGGACAGGCAGCTCCCCCCTGTCTGTGAAGCCAGCCTCTCACTAGTAATGCAGGGAGGGAGCTGTCTCAGACTTCACCATCCTCCCCCCCCCCCTCACCCACACACCATTCACTAGCTGGGACATGGGGGAAGTCAGGAGTGAGGGTCAGGCAGCTCCCCCCTGTCTGTGAAGCCAGCCTCTCACTAGTAATGCAGGGAGGGAGCTGTCTCAGACTTCACCATCCTCCCCCCCCCCTCACCCACACACCATTCACTAGCTGGGACATGGGGGAAGTCAGGAGTGAGGGTCAGGCAGCTCCCCCCTGTCTGCAAAGCCAGCCTCTCACTAGTAATGCAGGGAGGGAGCTGTCTCAGACTTCACCATCCTCCTCCCCCCTCACCCACACACCATTCACTAGCTGGGACATGGGGGAAGTCAGGAGTGAGGGTCAGGCAGCTCCCCCTGTCTGTGAAGCCAGCCTCTCACTAGTAATGCAGGGAGGGAGCTGTCTCAGACTTCACCATCCACCCCCCCCCCCCTCACCCACACACCATTCACTAGCTGGGACATGGGGGAAGTCAGGAGTGAGGGACAGGCAGCTCCCCCCTGTCTGTGAAGCCAGCCTCTCACTAGTAATGCAGGGAGGGAGCTGTCTCAGACTTCACCATCCTCCCCCCCCCCTCACCCACACACCATTCACTAGCTGGGACATGGGGGAAGTCAGGAGTGAGGGTCAGGCAGCTCCCCCCTGTCTGTGAAGCCAGCCTCTCACTAGTAATGCAGGGAGGGAGCTGTCTCAGACTTCACCATCCTCCCCCCCCCCCCCCTCACCCACACACCATTCACTAGCTGGGACATGGGGGAAGTCAGGAGTGAGGGTCAGGCAGATCCCCCCTGTCTGCGAAGCCAGCCTCTCACTAGTAATGCAGGGAGGGAGCTGTCTCAGACTTCACCATCCTCCCCCCCCCTCACCCACACACCATTCACTAGCTGGGACATGGGGGAAGTCAGGAGTGAGGGTCAGGCAGCTCCCCCCTGTCTGTGAAGCCAGCCTCTCACTAGTAATGCAGGGAGGGAGCTGTCTCAGACTTCACCATCCTCCCCCCCCCCCTCACCCACACACCATTCACTAGCTGGGACATGGGGGAAGTCAGGAGTGAGGGTCAGGCAGCTCCCCCCTGTCTGTGAAGCCAGCCTCTCACTAGTAATGCAGGGAGGGAGCTGTCTCAGACTTCACCATCCTCCCCCCCCCCCTCACCCACACACCATTCACTAGCTGGGACATGGGGGAAGTCAGGAGTGAGGGTCAGGCAGCTCCCCCCTGTCTGTGAAGCCAGCCTCTCACTAGTAATGCAGGGAGGGAGCTGTCTCAGACTTCACCATCCTCCCCCCCCCCTCACCCACACACCATTCACTAGCTGGGACATGGGGGAAGTCAGGAGTGAGGGTCAGGCAGCTCCCCCCTGTCTGTGAAGCCAGCCTCTCACTAGTAATGCAGGGAGGGAGCTGTCTCAGACTTCACCATCCTCCCCCCCCCCCCCTCACCCCCACACCATTCACTAGCTGGGACATGGGGGAAGTCAGGAGTGAGGGTCAGGCAGCTCCCCCCTGTCTGTGAAGCCAGCCTCTCACTAGTAATGCAGGGAGGGAGCTGTCTCAGACTTCACCATCCTCCCCCCCCCCCCCCCCCCACCCACACACCATTCACTAGCTGGGACATGGGGGAAGTCAGGAGTGAGGGTCAGGCAGCTCCCCCCTGTCTGTGAAGCCAGCCTCTCACTAGTAATGCAGGGAGGGAGCTGTCTCAGACTTCACCATCCTCCCCCCCCCCCCCTCACCCACACACTATTCACTAGCTGGGACATGGGGGAAGTCAGGAGTGAGGGTCAGGCAGCTCCCCCCTGTCTGTGAAGCCAGCCGCTCACTAGTAATGCAGGGAGGGAGCTGTCTCAGACTTCACCATCCTCCCCCCCCCCCCTCACCCACACATCATTCACTAGCTGGGACATGGGGGAAGTCAGGAGTGAGGGTCAGGCAGCTCCCCCCTGTCTGTGAAGCCAGCCTCTCACTAGTAATGCAGGGAGGGAGCTGTCTCAGACTGGTATCAGGGTTAGGGCACTGTGTGCAGGAAGATCACAACACTCCTGGTATTAATAGGGATAGGGCACTGTAAGAGATGACTGTAGTAGATTGAATAAAGATCTGATGTTTCTGCTCTCCTCACTCCAAACAAAAACAACACACAAGCAGAGAAGCCCTTCTTACAAAGCTGAGCTAGTGAGTTAAGTAGGAGGAAAAGTAAACATACTGGTGCCAGTGTGGCTACTTAAAAAATACACTTACCAACAATCAATTACATATATTTGAACTGTGTACAGTTCCAGCCAGGACCACCTTTCTAAAATGCACAGTGATTGGCAAATTCAACATGCACTAGCATTTCAGGTGCCTGCTAACAAAAATAATAAACAAACAAGTTCTAGTCACGTGAGTGCTGATCATTACATTACTTTTTTTGTCAAGCTTCCAACTGTTTCCATTTCACATCCCCCCAACCATATTGGTAACATCAATAGATAAGAGCACAGCCAGCCAATAGGAATACATACATACATATTCATTCCTAAGTGACCTTTACTGACCTGGGAAGTGTGAACACTTTGTTTCATTTTCTGTTGGTGTTCGTTAGTTTCCAGTTCCATTTCCCATCCCCCCAACTATCACCTCAGTGGTAACCTTGGTAATATCAATAGATAAGAGGGCAGCCAGCCAATAGGAACACATATTCATTCCTAACTGACCTTCAGTGACCTGGAAAGTGTTTATTTGTATCATTTTCAGTTAGTGCGCACTAAATCGAGTTAGTGCGCACTAACGGGGAGTTAGTGCGCACTAACTCGAGTTAGTGCGCACTAACACGATTTAACAATTTTTAACGATAAATCGTTAGAATTTCTATTGTATCGTGTTCTATAACGATTTAAGACGATATAAACATTATCGGACGATAATTTTAATCGTTGAAAAACGATTCACATCCCTAGTTGCTATATCTTACTGCATTTTATTTGCTATTTAAAAAATGAAAGTATATAAGGATTTTGTACAATTCGGACAAATGATTATATTAAGGAGTGAACATACACACCAAGAAATATTGGTGGTTTTGCTCATATATGAATATCCCTTTTATTTTAAAGCAACTTGAAGGCACTCTATAGAATTAGATTTTTGCATGTGATATTGGTTTATTAATTTTCCATTCTCTAAACAGACTGGTTAGAGTTTAATGTATTAATCGTATCAGTATCTCCTATCTCTACTATTCACACTTGTGATCTTCTTTACTTCTTCCTCTTTTATTGATGCGGATTGCTGCAATATTTCTCCCATATTGCTCTCCTTTATCACTACTCTCTACTTCCTTCCTTTCATGTTTTATATTAAATTCAAGATTTTCATCTAAATTTACCATCTATTTACATTTTCATTTCTCCATTCTATCTCATCTCTGTCTCTCATTCTCCCCTTGCTATTTTCTGGTGATCTGTCTGTGCACATTTCGGTTTGTTCTCCTCTTGATATCCTGTATTTTTTTTTGTTGTTGTTGTTACCTTTCCCTTCCAGAACCATTTACTCCATGTTGTCCTCACTGTATTGCTTTCAGTTTTTTAAGAGAATTCTCAAAACTCATTTGTCACTCTGGCCTTTCTTCATAACTCTAAGCCCTCTTGATATATTTTCCTAGATGTCATGTTTTTCTTCTCTGTACTACTTCATTATTAATTGTAGGAATAATATTAAGAAGCAGAAATCATTAACAGAAATGTATTTTCTAACTGAATGAAGTAGTTTAAATAGTTATTCAATATAGTAATACAGCTAAGCAGAAGCTACCATTAAGAATTTGCATATTATATCCCATGTGTTACACGTAAAATATTATATATTCCTTGGAATTTCTAAAGTGCAATTTAGTTTTACAATATTATATAAAGTGACAGCACTGCACATATGTTGAGCATTGCTATAGCAACATTTTATGAGACTATTAAAGTCAGTGGTAACGATCACGCTTTACTATATAGCCCATGGCAAATCTCCAGGACACCAGTGAGAGATTCCTGTATCATTACTATAGTGCTACACATCCACCTAAGGTAAAAATCATTTTTAACCATGAATCTAGAATTCAGTTCAAGTAGTAGAATATATCACCAATTAAAGGCTCATATGCAGATTGACTATGAAGTTTTCTTAGAGAATAGTTCATTTTAATGGTAAATGCCATGAACGAATATTATAAACTATACAGTTGCACAAAATGTTTTAAAGTAAGAACGGTACAGGCATAATAATTAACTATCAACACTGCATTGAAACTCTGAATTAGGTGATGAGCTGTCATGCAGAGAAGCATTCCTCATCCTGTAGTATTAGCCATGCTTCCCTCCATATGACCACTGCAAGGAATAGGAACAGCACAATGTGGAAAGGTGAACATCCTGCACACTTTACAGGATGCAGGTTTTACACTGTTTGCACAGTATGAGTTTGCACATTTTCAGATTACTGTACCTAGAAACATACACATATACATTGAGGGCAGGGAAATTTCCAAATAGCCGATGTCTTTGTAACATATGCAGGTGCTTTCAGCATGCATACTTGATGCTTTGGACAACACATATTGGGGCAGGGGAAATGATTTCTAAGTAATTTTAAATAAATAAATAAAATAAAAGCTTTTTAGACAAAGACTTTGTATACTTTGTCTTTTAAAATTAGCATCAAATGTGCATGCCGGCGCCATCTTGTGCTCCTACCATGTGACAAGGGCCGACCAATGGCACCGGTAGCTCCTGTGACATAGTAAGGGCAAAGGCTATCGGCACCATTTTGAATACCGGCAGCCGACGGCCCGAGTGCAGGAGATCGCTCCAGGACCCCCGTTGGACCACCAGGGACTTTTGGCAAGTCTTGGGGGGTCACGAGGGTGGGGGTTTTATTCATTAATGATACGTTGCATTCGTGGGGGTTCATCATGCGTTTTGGAACCCCACAAATACAACGAATAGGGACCTATATGTTGTGGATTGCGTATTCATTCAAAACGAATGCACATCCCTAGAAGGTTCCCAGACCAATCCCTGAGTCAGGTCTTCTACTCCCCAGGACAGCTGAGGCTGGGGGTGCCGTGGATGCAGCTCTCCACAGGGGGGAGAGATTCATGATCCTTGCTGAAATGTGACACTTAGTGGGTGATTTCAGGCCCATGATTGTAGGGTTATAGAAGGAGGCCTGGTGCATGACACCCCCAACCAGTCCAGGGCCTTCACTGAAATGATCAGACTAGGTACATTGGCAGGGAGGGGAAAAAAATCTCCCAGTAGTGGCAAATGAAGACTCATGGTGCCAGATTCTGACCCTGGTTCTAATTGAGATGGAACTACAAAGTAGCACAAAGAAACTGCTGGTTCATAAAAAATGTATGCCATAAAAAAAAAAAGAACAAAACCCAAACTACAGGCCGTTTGCTTAATCATTAAATTTAGCTCTGGGGATAAAGGTTTCACAGCACATTTTGCACACTGTTTTGCTCACCCAGGGTTTTCTGTGGAGATTTTTCTGTGAAGTATTTTCTTTTAGAAAATGCAGGATATGAAAACTGGGGAGCAAGATGCATGAAAGCACAATGACCTGTAGCCTTTTTGCACATATTTTTTGCCCAGTCAATAAAGGTGATAAGACACCATCATTGTTTCTCTTTGTTCTGGACCCATTTCTGGATTACAGCTTGCTGGTGTGTTAGGTGCATACTTTCAGCCATTTGATGTAATATATTAGATGTGCTGTGAGAGCACCTCTGTTGGAGGTCACCAGGGTATCCTGTTTCTGTTTGAGCATCAAGCTGTAACCCTGAGCAGATCAGCAGTGAGAAATAGAGAACAGTAGCAGCATGGTGACTGCAATATGGATTGAAGATTGGGGTAGTTCACATTTTATATTGTTCATTACTGGCTTTGTATATGCTTTTAATTACAGAAAAAAATCAAGTTGAAAAAGACAATACAGGGATGTCAAATAAATCCAACATTTTTTTTTTATATTCCACTTTTCACAGGGCTTCAAAGTGGATTACATTCAGGTACAGTAGGTATTTCCCTATCCCCAGAGGGCTTATAATATAAGTTTGTTCCTGAGGCAATGGAGGGTAAAGTGACTTGCCCAAGGTCACAAGGAGCGACAGCAGGACTTGAACCCTGCTCTCCTGGTTCATAGCCCACTGCTCTCACCACTAGGCTCCTCCTCCACTCCAGACTTATTTTTGTTATATATTTATTTTCCCAATAGAGATCAGTTATTAGGGCTGATTGCAAGTTCAGTATTATCACACCAATGTGGGAATATTTCATTGAAATTTCATTGAAATTGCCTAATTCAGGAAAAATGATTGCACATCCCTAGTAAAATACAACATAGAGTAGGAAAGGAAAACCTTAATGTGGATTTCCGGTACAGAGAGGTGTCCCCTAGTACAGGCAGATGATCAACTAACTAAGAATGAGCTGAGGGAAAGGGTATGTGAGAGAGAGTATAGAAAACTCCCTCAAACCACCTTAAGTGACCAGTTACAGCCATCTGGCCTTGTCCTTCTTAAGGATCAGTCCCATAAGGGATTTTGGTTGAAAGGAGGTTCCCTTCAGCCTACTATAAGGAGCCAGAGCCCAGAAAGGTTAGAGAGTAGGGGTGTGCATTCGGATTGACCGCATTAGTAAAACGCAACTCATATTTTTTTTTTACTTAAAAAATTGATTCGACATAAACGATCGGATTTCCCACATATCGAACATAGATATGTTCGATATGTGGGAAATCGCGATTGTTGAGCCAAAATAAAAATATAAACCCCCTCACCCTCTTAATCCCCCCCCCGACTTACCACAACTCCCTGGTGATGGAGCGAGGAGTGAGGACGCCATTTCTGCAATCCTTGGCGAGAAGCATGTGACATCGGCGGCACGTCGAGTGACGCCGGCGTCACGTGATTCCCGGCTCGTTCGCGCCGGACGGCTCGTTCGGCCCAAAAAGAACTTTTGGCCAGCTTGGGGGGGCCTCCTGACCCCCCCAAGCTGGCCAAAAGTTCTTTTTGGGCCGAACGAGCCGTCCGGCGCGAACGAGCCGGGAATCACGTGGCGCCGTGTCACTCAGACGCGACGTCACGTGATTCCCGGCAAGTTCGCGCCGGACGGCTCGTTCGGCCCAAAAAGAACTTTTGGCCAGCTTGAGGGGGTCCCCCCCAAGCTGGCCAAAAGTTCTTTTTGGGCCGAACGAGCCGTCCGGCGCGAACTTGCCGGGAATCACGTGACGTCGGCGTCACGTGATTCCCGGCTCGTTCACGCCGGACGGCTCGTTCGGCCCAAAAAGAACTTTTGGCCAGCTTGGGGGGGTCAGGAGGCCCCCCCAAGCTGGCCAAAAGTTCTTTTTGGGCCGAACGAGCCGTCCGGCGCGAACGAGCCGGGAATCACGTGACGCCGCGTCACTCGACGTGCCACCGACGTCACATGCTTCTCGCCAAGGATTGCAGAAATGACGTCCAGGGAGTTGTGGTAAGTCTGGGGGGGGGGGGATTAAGGAGGGTGAGGGGGTTTAAATTTTTTTTTTGCACATATGTACATATACCCAATTCATTGGATTTTTTTTATGTCCATATTGGCCGCAAGTGGGACCCCCTTTCGGACATAAAAAATATGAACATAAAATTTTGCTCTGCACATCCCTATTAGAGAGTACTGTGAAGCAGGCAGGAAGTCATACTATGTAAAGGCCTGTAAAGTTTGAGGTTGTTCTTTGTCAGAAATGCAAGGTGAGCAGCTTTTCTGTGTATTTGTTTTTTGCACTGTAAATAAAATTGCACTTAAGCAAACAGCCAGAGTATGCCTCCTTTATCATCAGAACATAAGGCTTGCCATACTGGGTCAGACCAAGGGTCCATCAAATTCAGTATCCTGTTTCCAACAGTGGCCAAGCCAGAGCACAGGTATCTGGCAGGATCCCAAGCTACTTATTCCAAGTTATCATGAAAGGATGGGCTCCACCTTAACCAGAGTGTAACCAAACTGCAGGCACTAACTTTTAAAAAGGAGATAGAGCAGCTTTTAAACTAGAACAAGGGGGAAAGCCGACAGTCACTCAGCAGTGCATGGTTCGGAGGAATGTATCCTTGAAGAATACTAATGAAACAGAAGAGCAGGGCATCCCAACAGAGAGGTTCCAATAAAAGCAAATGCAGTCCATGTGTTTATATATAAAAAAATCACTGAACTAAAGATTTCCAAATTATCCATAAGACAATGCTATATCAGGGTACAAATTATATGGCAATGATAGGGAGGATCAACTTGGTAGGGGTGTGGCACTTTATGTCCGGAAGGGTATAGAGTCCAACAGGATAAAGATCATACAAGAGACTAAATGCTCAGTAGAATCTATATGGGTAGAAATCCCAGGTGTGTAGGGTAATGGACAAAATGGTCAGATGATGAAATGCTAAGAGAAATCAGGGAAGCTAACCAATTTAGCAGTGCAATAATAATAGGTGATTTCAATTACCCCAATTTTGACTGGGTAAATGCAACATCAGGACTTGCTAGAGACATAAAGTTCCTGGATGTAATAAATGACTGCTTTTTGGAGCAATTGGTTCAGCAACCAATGAGAGAGGGAGCTATTTTAGATTTAATTCTTAGTGGAACGCAGGATTTGGTGAGATAGGTAACGGTGGTAGGGCCACTTGGCAATAGTGATCATAACATGATCAAAATTAATTAATAACTGGAAGGGGGACAATAAGTAAATCTACATCTCTAACACTAAATTTTCAAAAGGGAAACTTTGATAAAATGAGTAAAATAGAAAAAAACTGAAAGGTGCAGCTGCAAAGGTTAAAAGTGTTCAATAGGCATGGACATTATTTAAAAATAAAATCCTAGACGCGCAGTCCAGATGTATTCCACGCATTAAGAAAGGTGGAAGGAAGGCAAAACAATTACCAGTATGGTTAAAAGGTGAGGTGAAAGAGGCTATTTTATCCAAAAAAATCCTTCAAAAATTGGAAGAAGGATCCATCTGAAGAAAATAGGATAAAGCATAAGCATTGTCAAGTTAAGTGTAAAACATTGATAAGACAGGCGAAGAGAGAATTTGAAATGAAGTTGGTCGTAGAGGCAAAAACTCATAATAAATACTTTTTTATTTTATTTATTTATTTATTATAAATTTTTATATACCGCCGCTCATCAAAGATATCACGTCGGTGTACAGTGAACAGGAACTTACGCCGGAGCGTTATACATTTAACAGAGTTATGTAAGCGTTATACAATTAACAAAGGTAAGTATATAAATATTTGAACATAAAACAATTAGAATCTTTTAAAAAACAGAACTATCATTTAGTTATAACTTAACAGAGCTGAATTAAAAAGTACTAGAGAGTAATAGGGTTCAAGGGGAATAGGTAAAGGCTGAGGGAAAGGGTTAGGAGGAGATGGAGTTCTAAATTAGAAGTGGTAAGAGGGGAGAGAAAGCGCTTCGATTGCGATTAAGAGCAATTATATGGTAGGATATTTATAGTAAGAGCAGAAAAAGGGGAAATTAGAGGAACACAGAGGAAATTCCTTTGAAAGGAGTGGTTCAGGGGATCGAGAGCACTGCTGGACTACCCCCAGAGAGTGGCATCATCACATGACACTATTCTAAAGATCAAAATCGTAGAGCATATAGAAAGACATGGTTTAATGGAACATAGTCAACATAGATTTACCCAAAGAAAGTCTTGCCTAACAAATCTTCATTTTTTTGAAGGGATTAATAAACATGTGGATAATGGTGAACTGGTAGATGTAGTGCATTTGGATTTTCAGAAGGCGTTTGACAAAGTCCCTCATGAGAGGCTTCTAAGAAAACTAAAAAGTCATGGGATAGGAGGAGATGTCCTTTTGTGGATTACAAACTGGCTAAAAGAAAGGAAAGAGTAGGATTAAATGGTCAATTTTCTCAGTGGAAAAGGGTAAACAGTGGAGTACCTCAGGAATCTGTACTGGGACCGGTCCTTTTCAATATATGTATAAATAATCTGGAAAGGAATACGATGAGTGAGGTTATCAAATTTGCAGATGATACAAAATTATTCAGAGTAGTTAAATCACAAGCAGATTGTTATACATTGCAGGAGAACCTTGCGAGACTGGAAGATTGGGCATCCAAATGGCAGATGAAATTTAATGTGGATAAGTGCAAGGTGTTGCATATAGGGAAAAACAACACTTGTTCTTTTATTAAACAGTTAGATGGTAGCCACCAGGTGGCAGTAGTGAGGTAGTCTGTAGTTGCAGTCCCAGGGACCTCGGCAGAGGGAGCCCTTCTCTCCACGATGATGTCAGGAGGTTCCGTAACAGGTATCCCAGCGAGGAGATACTGTGGGTGAGACAAACTGAGAGGTTAGAGTACTCACTGAGAATAGCTGTTGGTATGTGATTCCACCAGATAAGTAGATGAAGGTACTAGGGATATGCAGAGGGACCACATATGTTACATTTGGTATTCGTATTCGTGGGGGGGAAGATACATTGCATTTGACAAGGGGGGGTCTGATCCGTTCATGCGTTCCATTCTTATTTGTTTCCCGGCTAAAATTTAATTAACTACAACCCCCACCTCCTGTCCCCCCCCCCCCAAGACTTTCCAAAGATCCCTGGTGGTCCAGTGGGGGTCCAGGAGCCATCTACTGCACTCACACCGTCGGCTGCCAGTATTCAAAATGGTGCCGATAGCCTTTGCCCTTACTATGTCACAGGGGCTACCAGTGCCATTGGTCGGCCCCTGTCACATGGTAGGAGCAATGGATGGTCGGCGCCATCTTGTGCTCCTACCATGTGACAGGGGCCAACCAATGGCACCGGTAGCCCCTGTGACATAGTAAGGGCAAAGGCTATCGGCGCCATTTTGAATACTGGAAGCCAATGGCCCGAGTGCAGGAGATCGCTCCCGGACCCCCGTTGGACCACCAGGGACTTTTGGCAAGTCTTGTGGGAGTCAGGAGAGTCCCCCAAGACTTGCCAAAAGTCCCTGGTGGTCCAGCGGGGGTCCGGGAGCAATCTCCTGCACTCGGGCCGTCGGCTGCTGGTAATCAAAATGGCACCAATCACCTTTGCCCTTACTATGTCACAGGGGCTATCGGCGCCATTTTGAATAACTGCAGCTGACGGCATGAGTGCAGTAGATGGCTCCCGGACCCCCGCTGGACCACCAGGGAGTTTTGACAAGTCTTGGGGGGGTCAGGAGGGTGGGGGTTTTGTTTAAATGCGCACCTTTAGATGGATGAATAATTCGGTGAAGATTTGTTGTATTCGTGGGAATCGTGATACGTTTTGCTTCCCCATGAATACAATGAATAGGGTCCTATACATTGCGGATTGCCAATACGTTGGAAACGAATGCACACCCTTAGAAGGTACAGGCACCGAGGCAGGGAGAGCAGGCCCTCGAGGAGCGAGTACCTGTTCTCTGAAAGGCAACTGAAATAAATCAGAGGGCCCCTGAGGAGCGGTTACCCAAGTTAGTTGATACCTCGACGGGCTGAGAGAAAGCTTTCAGTGCCAGCACGGAAGCGGCAGAGTAGCGTAGACAGGAACAGATTTGAGTCCTTGCTAACTCGGGGAGCTAGCAAATCAATGAGGCTGATATACCCAGATGGCATGATGTCAGCAAGAGGGAACGCCCTCGAGGTTCGCACCAAGGGTTGTATAAAGACGTGGGTTGCGCACAAGCCCCCTAGTAGGTACCTGGGAGGAGCAATAGCAGGTTGCTGCACCATAGCTGTTCTGGGGATGCCAGAAAGGTCGGCTAGTAGACGCTGTGGTAGCCATCTTGCCCAGGTAAGCGGGAGGAGCCAATATTAAGGTGAGGCAAGCGGGGTGAAGCCGTCAAAGACCGACGGACGCAACAGAATTTCTTTCATTTGTTTTAAATGAGCTACTTTCTAACTTAATGGAGTGCTCCCTAGTCCTTCTGTTATCTGAGAGAGTAAATAACCAATTTACATTAACCTGATCAAGTCCTTTAATGATCTTGTAGACCCCCTCAGTTGTTTCTTCTCCAAACTAAACAGCCCTATGTTCTTTAGCCTTTCCTCATAGGGGAGCTATTCATGCCACTTAACATTTTGGTTGCCCTTCTCTGCACTTTCTCCAGTGAAACTATATATCTTTTTTGAGATGTGGTGGCCAGAATTGCACACAGTATTCAAGGTGCAGCCTCACTATGGCGCAATACACAGGCATTATGACATCCACTGTTGTTTGCCATTCCCTTCCTAATAATTCCTAACATTCTGTTTGTATTTTTTTGACTGCCACAGCACGCTGTTGGTGTTTGAGGTAGTTGTGGGTGGATCCTTGGGCCGTGGCAGATGACCATGCCCCCGGGGGAAGATCCCGAGGGGGACCACTGGTCAGGCTCAGAGAATGGAGACAGAAACACACTAGTTCTTTTATTAAACAGTATATTGAACCACCAGAGGTGGCAGTAGTGAGCTGGATGTGCCCGCAGGGCTGTAGTCCCTCAGGTTCTGGAACAGCGATCCTGGATAACTGAGCTGTAGAGAAACTGAATATAGTGAGTAGGCAGAGTATGCAGAGTTCAGGAACAGAACCTTGATGGTAACACTCGCACAATAGTCTCTAGAAGTAGTCCAGGTGTTGGAATGAGTTAGGCCCTCGAGGAGCGAGTACCTGGTTAAAGGGAAAGCTCTGAGAGAGAGAGAATAACTCACAGGTGTAGTAGGCAGCGATGACTTCCAGGCAGAATAAGTATTCAGCAACCAGTGTGGGAACATGGGCCCTCGAGGAGCAAGTGCCGGTTCCTTACTGTGACCTGAAAAACAAAGAGAGAGCAAGGCCCCCAAGGAGCGGGTACCCCTGGTAAGTCTGAGGAGGCAGAGTAGCTTAGGTAGAGTAACCCTTTCTCTTGCTAACTCGAATCGTTAGCGATTGCTAAGACCTTATATATCTGGTACTGATGACGTCATCTCAGGGAGACGCCCCTGAGGTTCGCGCCATTGCTGCTACATCAGTAGGGGCCACGCCACATGCGCGCCCTTAGGCCCTTGTGAAAGATGGCGGATTGCAGCATCGAACCACTCCGGAGATGCCGGAGGAAGATGGCAGAATGACGCCGCGGCAACCAACCTTCCACTGGAGCAAGAGGGAGTCTCCAAGGAGGTGAGGAGGGCGGAGTGGAGATGTCGGGCAGCGACAGTCGCAACAGTACCCCCTTCAAAGGGCGATTTCCTCTTCAGGTACCAGGTTTAGATCTTGAAGGATGTGCAAGGTGGAACTGATGAAGCATCTCCTTGTCCAGGATATTGGTCTGAAACTCCCAAGAATCTTCTTTGGGCCCAAAACTTTCCACTTCAGAAGGTATTCAAAAGTCTTGCCTCATATGAACATCCAGATCCTCTTCAACTTTGAATTCTAAGTCGTCTTCTGCATTGATGACAGGTGGATCTTTTGGAAGAAATTTCACTGAGTATGAGTGGTTTCAGATGAAAATGTGGAAAGCGTTCTGAATATCAGCAGCAATGGATGAGCTGCTGGGATGTCACTGAGCTTCAGTGGAAGTGGTGGTGTTGGGAAACGTCCATAGACCACTTCAAAAGATGACACAGTAGTGGATCTTTCAGCTTGATGGAAGGACTCCTCACGTCTTCCACTAGACGTCTGAGATTAAAGTTGCCTTCTGCCCCTGGGCACGGTCCAGACTCCTGCCCCGATGGGGCAGGAGTCTGGACCATGACCAGTCTGTGAGTCCAAGAGACTGGAAGAGAAAACGGAGGAGTGGGCGTGGTATGGCCTAAGAACAGTCCTCCTGCAGGACTTAGGCCCGTCCGTTTTCTGGACAAATGGAGCATGTAGAGACATTATGGCTGGGCTGACAACAGTACATGCAAAGACCGTGCCTCTTCCGAAGTCTTCTTTCTTTGGAAGTTAAATGTCCACGACACAGTTGCATCGGTTCATCTTTATCTACAACCATCCGAGGTGCAGATATGGCACTAGCCTGTTTCAACCCAAGTAAAACCTTGGGCCGGAGTTCCTTCACCTTGTCCCGGAGCCGATGATCAATCCAAGTGGCCAAGGCTACTAATTTGTCCAGCGAGTCAGGTTTTTCACGAGCAGCCAGCTCGTCTTTTAAATGGGTATCCAGGCCTCTGCAAAAGAGTGTCTTGAGACATTTGGGGTCCCAGCAAAGTTCTGCCGCAAAAATTTTGAACTTGATGGCAAATTCAGCCAATGATCTGCTGCCTTGCTTCAATTCCACTAAAGCAGAACCGGCTACAGCAGTACAAGCAGGGTCATTGAAAGTCCATAAATCTTTCTATGTCCTGCAAAATGGGGTCCTTGTGATCCCACAAGGTAGATGCCCAAGACAAGGCCCTACTATCCAGGTATGAAAGGATGTAGGTGGTCTTGGAAAGAGCGTTGGAAATAAAGATGGCGGTAAGGCAAAGTGCATGCAGCACTGGTTTAAGAAGCCCCGGGCCTTCTGAATTTCACCGCAAAAGCGGATAGGACCCGCCAGTGGTATAGCAGTTTTTAAAGTTACCTCCTGTAACTGACCTTCTTGATTGGAAGCTGTGCTTTGAATCTTCTGTGTGTGTAGCTGATGAAACGCTGAAGTAAGTTTCTCCAAGGTGTCTTGCTGCTCTACAATGCGCTGGGCCAGGCCCGGTATGACCTGCAAAGCACTGAGTTGTGCCGGATCCATGGAGTTAGCAATCTGTTGGTGTTTGAGGTAGTTGTGGGTGGATCCTTGTGCCGGTGGCAGATGACCACGCCCCCAGGGGAAGATTCCGAGAGGGACCACCGGTCAGGCTCAGAGTATGGAGACAGAAACACACTAGTTCTTTTATTAAACAGCATATTGGACTACCAGAGGTGGCAGTAGTGAGCTGGAAGTGCCTGCAGGGCTGTAGTCCCTCAGGTACTGGAACAGCAATCCTGAATAACTGAGCTGTAGAGAAACTGAATATAGTGAGTAGGCAGAGTATGCAGAGTTCAGGAACAGAACCTTGATGGTAACACTCGCACAATAGTCTCTAGAAGTAGTCCAGGTGTTGGAATGAGTTAGACCCTCGAGGAGCGAGTCCCTGGTTCCAGGGAATGCTCTGGGAGAGAGAATAACTCACAGGTGTAGTAGGCAGCGATGACTTCTAGGCAGAGTAAGTATTCAGCAACCAGTCTGGGAACATGGGCCCTCAAGGAGTGAGTGCCGGTTCCTGACTGTGACCTGAAAAACAAAGAGAGAGCGAGGCCCCCAAGGAGCAGGTACCCCTGTAAGTCCAAGGAGGCAGAGTAGCTTAGGTAGAGTAACCCTTTCCCTTGCTAACTCGAATTGTTAGCGATGTCTAAGACCTTAAATATCCGGTACTGATGACGTCATCTCAGAGGGACGCCTTTGAGGTTCGCGCCATTGCTGGTACATCAGTCGGGGCCGCACCGTGCCCGTGCCCTTAGGCCCTTGTGAAACATGGCGGATTGCAGCGTCGAGCCGCTCCAGAGACGCCAGAGGAAGACGGCAGAATGACGCCACGGCAGCCAACCTTCCACTGGAGCAAGAGGGAGTCACCAAAGTGGTGAGGAGGGCGGAGTGGAGATGTCAGGCAGCAACGGTCGCAACACACGCTGAGCTGACAATTTCACTGTGATGCCTAGATCAATTTCTTGGGTAGTAATTCCTAAAGTAGAACCTAATATCATATAACCACAGCAAGGAATATTTTTCCCTATATGCATCACCATGCATTTGTTTACATTAAGTTTCATCTGCCATTTGGAAGCCCAGTTTTCCAGTCTCACAAGGTCTTCCTGCAATTTATCACAATCCGCTTGAGATTTAACTACTCTGCATAATTTTGTGTCAACCGCAAATTTGATCACCTCACTTTTTTACCCCTTTCCAGTGCAAAAAGCGGAATTTAAAAGATCTAAATAAATAAATACAAAAAAATAAACATATTAAAAAACACTGGACCAAGTACAGGTTCCTGAGGCACTCCACTGTTTACCTTTTTCCACTGTGAAAGTAGACCATTTAATCCTACTCTCTGTTTCCTGTCTTTTAATCAATTTGCAATCCACAAAAGGACATCACCTCCTATCCCATGACTTTTTAGTTTTCTTAGAAGCTTCTGATGAGGGACCAGCGCCGGCCATCCAGTGCTCCTACCATGTGACAGGGGCCGGCCAATGGCATGGATACCCTGTCACATGGTAAGGGCAAAGGGCCATTGGCGCCATTTTTATTAACGCAACTGATAGCCCGAGAGCGGGAGGTCGCTCCCCGTGCCCTCACTGGACCACCAGGCAATTTTAAAGCGGTTTTTGGGGGTTTGGGAGGGTGGGGGAGGGTTTTTTGTTATTGGATCGGGCGGAGCCGAAAACAAGAAAAAAATCGAGCCGGACGATCAAAATTTTAAGATTTTGAATCGGAACCGGAACCGATCAGATTCCGGTTCCGATTCACATCTCTATTACAAATTAATTAAAGACATTATTGAGTTTTTTGGAGCTCTTAGTTTTTGAATGGTAGTGGAAAAAATGGAACAATTTTATACTGATTATTTTCTTCTTTCTTATTTTCTTGCCACATTAACCTTCAGTAGTAATTTAGATTAGATTCAAGCCCTCTCCGATCTGAGGAAAGCACTTGACTGAATATAATTTTCTACATGTTTGATGCATTGTGACTTGGTCATTTCACCCCAAGCTTTGTTTTCAGGTGTTTTTGGAATTTGGCTGTAAATGTAACTTAGAACAGTCCATTTGTTACAGGAACATTTTTTAATCCATACAGCCTGAAAAGGATGTCATTAAGATGTAATCATACCAGAACACTTCCCTATTCCATGATATTGAGTGCCTATCAATATCTTATAAATAAAGTGCAAGAAAGCTGCTTTTTTACAGACAATAGTAAGCAAACTGTAAATAAAATATTCATAAATAAAATTAGCAACTTATTGTCATCTTTCTTATTGGTATGATAATTAATTTAAGCCATAAATGCCTGGGTTTATTATTGAAAGTTTTTAATATGAATAAACAATATATGCAGGAAGTTTTTTTTTCCCTTAAAAAGGCAATACATTAGCATATCTAATGTTTACATACAACATACTTAAGGCAGCTGTTCAAAAGTCTCTTTAGCAGAAGGCTTAGTACAAGAAATGAGTACTTGTTACCAAAAAGGCTATCTTGTATAATTGATGACACAGAAGCTCAGTGTTTTATAGCCTAAGGATCTCCAACCTTTCATCACTGAAGGATTAGTAGGATGGTTCTGTGGCCTTTGGGGGATGCACTTAACAGGGTATTACCATAATGATCAACATCTGGGACTCTAATTTCAGAGCCTTGATGCTTAATTAATGATATGGAGCTCTAACTGCCATATAATCTGTCTTTGTTCACATCAATTTAGTATTCACATAGATTATTCCAGTTTACCCATAGAATAGCAAATACTGTACTGTTAAATAGTGAGTGAAGTCTGATAGCTGTTAACAGGTCTATTGCAATGTTGGCCAGATGGCTGCACCATTGTAACACTCTATAAATTGAGCTGGGACTGGTCAGTATCTTAACATATTGAATAGAGTAGCATTGCTGCTGTGTTATGTGCTTTTGACAAACTGAGAATGCAGCAAATAGCATGCACTTTATATTTGAAACTTAAATAGTTTTAAAGGGATACAAATAATTTGAAGGATGTTTGCCAAGCAACATTTAGGGCAAGTGTAAACTTTTCATCTTTGAAATTAATAACTGCATTTAATATGTTCAGTTTTAGCTTGTTTTGCTTTAAGACTTGCTATTAAACAATAAACATAAGGAGGACAATATTTAGAGTGTGTTTTGCGCTATTTAGCCAGCTAAGTGACTGCTGCTGAAAATTTGGCTATGCTCAGCAATCACCACTTAGTCAGATAAGGCACTTATCCAGCTAAGTTGATAGCCGAATAGTTAGTGGGCAGATCAGAACCATGCTACTTATCCGATTAACTTAACCAGACATGTAGCAAAATTCACTCTTATCCGGTTAAGTAAATCAGATAAGTTAGACCTGCCGTAGAGCAGTAACTCTATATATTACTGTATAGGAAAGATTTGTTTTTTGTCACAACTATCCCTTGAATTTAAATATTCCATCCTCCCCCTTTCCTGACTCTTACTCATAAACAAGCTGTATTTTTAACCTAGTGGGAGAATCTGCAGTAATTGAATACAACTTTTTTGTATAAGTAAAGTTTTGTTTAAACAAATAAAGCATAAAAGCACACTGTTTATATAGAGTCTGCATATTCTGTAGGATACTATGCTTGCTGATCACAAATTTGCCATTTCACTGTGCTGTGTAAATTTGATAACTGTTTCAAGCATTGGCAATGCCATAAACAAGCTTAGTGTAGTTGATACTAGGTGCCCTGCTGAGAGGCCTCCTCTGTGATCTTCCCTGGCCTCCGGTTCCTGCTGGGGAGAGCTGGACCAGTGTAGCTCTACCCACCTGGAGAATCTCTGCCCCTGCCAACATCAGCTCCTGCCCTGGTGGTATTGAAAAAGATGCTGTGCCACCAGAGGTGCTTTGCCTAAGTAGGGGTGATACAAAGGGGATTGCCCATTTGGAGATTCCTTTGGAGGTGAGGAATGATGGGGAGAGAATGCTTTTGGTGTTGGGGGAGTGCTGTTAGTTTAATGGATTGGGATCAAGTGTGGGTTTGTTTTGTTTAGCTAGAGGATGGTTTAATGGCTTCCCAGACCTGTAAGAAAGGAGAATATGGCTCGTCTTAAGCTTTTCAGGGATGTACTCCTTGGGAAGGAAGGAAATGTATAATGTGGTTTGAGTTTGACCTAATGTATTATGATTATGTATAATGTAATATTTTTATTATATTACATTATAATGATATATTATTTTTGCAATATTTATGTATTTTTTAAATGTTGTAATGAATTGTGTGCTTTATGATATATGGAGGAAATATTTTTTTGATAAGTAAAAAATGCTTTTCACTCCCCTAGAGAAAGTGAGGGATGTGACAGGCAGTATAAGGGATTTTTTAATTTCTCTATGCAGTTTTGATGTATTTTATTATGTATATTAATGTATAATGCTAACATGTTTTATTACTTTCAAATGCTTTAGCTTCCCTATGGAGGAGGAAGGCACTATGTAAGCCTAAATATAGAAATAGGGATACCATAAAGTGTTCAAATAGTGTTCTTTCAAAAGAGTTTGAAATATATTTCATTATAGTTTCAAACCCATTTCAGCAAATTTGCTTCAAACCATATGGTCCCTGCTTGGCCACTAGAATGTGGTTTGTGTGTTAAAATGTAGATTTTCCAGCTTGGAAGGTTCACTAAGGGGTCAGAGGAGTTTTGACATATTCTTCTATTTTCTATAATGGGGAATCTTGTAGCAAATGAGTTTCAGAGGAAGTTCAGAGAGTGTGTGCGCATTTTATCTAAGTGACAGGGTGATTCTTCCCCCAAAGGGGATTAAACAATCTTGGGGTATAAAACTGCCCTCCACAAGGTGTAGAATGGAGTGTTTCTTGGAATTCTTTGGAGCTGGTGTTCTCACAGGCACTCAGAGGAGTCTGGAAGAAGCTTTGGGAATTGAAGTCGGTAAGCAAGAGGGGGCCAGAAGGGCAGCAAGAAGCTATATTCCTGTCTTGAAGCTTCAACGCAGGGAATAAGAAACTTCAACTACCGGAAGGCAAAGGAGGAAGTTGTCTTGGGCCATCTTTGCTACACACTGAGGCGAATTTTAAAAGTCTGGCATGTGCATTAATTAGGGATATGCAAATAAGTCGAGCTCGCGCGCACCGAGAGGATTTTAAAAGCTACCTAGATACGTGCGTATCTCCCATGGCGCGCACATCTCAAACGTTTTTAAAAGGAGTGGGGTGTGGGCATGGTCTGGGCGGGGCATGGGCATTTTGAGACATGAAATTGAGATGTGTATGTAATACTTATGCAACCCAGAGTGCACCGAGATCCCCTGCTGTATAGCTTTATTTCTGCTATGGATGACGTTTAAATTAAAAATGAAAGAAAACTAGGCAGATCTGCAGGGTTTTAAGAATTGGGGTTAACTGGGGGAGTGAAGGCTATTTAACTAAGGGGTTTGAAGGACCTATCTCTTAACTGGATAAACTGGGGATGAACTGGTAAAACTGGGAATAGTGTCATTGTGTGCTCCTTTTAAAATCCCTTGATTTATGCGGTAGAAGTGGGATTTACATGCACATGCCCTCTTAAAATTTGGCAAGCATGTACATGTGGCCAGGCTATTTTATAACATGCATGCATGTATTATAAAATGGCTCCATCCCTGTGTGTGGGCCAACATATGTAGGCAAATATGTGCATGCACGCCAGTTTGAAAGTTATCGTCATGAGTAAATTGGGAAATATCAAGAGAGACTCTGCAACTGAGGTACTGGAAATACTGCCGACCTGTGACAAAAGAGCTGATGGTGAACTCTGGGAGTAACATAAATTGTACAAAATCTGAAGTTTGGAGCCTGAATGAAGGAGTTTTAGACTGTGAAATGTTGTATCCGAACAATTTTTCCTGCTTTCTCTACCAGTTCTTTTTTTTACTATGAATTTTGCTTTCTGCTGAATTGGTTATTTTTCCATGTAAACATTTTTTTTGTTTGGAGCACCTGCTACTGTATTGACTCTGTGTGGGTTTTTTGGAGGTAACCTCTGCCCAGCTGGTCTTGCAAGAGAGGCTGCTTCCAATCCATGGACCCAGATTCTGTATTCCCCAACCCCAGTTGCAAGAATCCACTGTTTTCCATGGCTGGGAAGGTGACCGCAAGTTGAGGGGCAATTACATGTAGAAGAGTAAATTTTAAGCTTATTTGACTGTAGTTAATTGAATAATGTAGAATAACCATAAGATGGGTAGGTTGCAGAAGAAGGAGAGTTTTAAGTGTTCCTTTCAATATAGTTTATTTATTTAAATTTATTTAAAATTATTTATATACCACATTCTTCAAGAGGGGTATATCAAAGCAGTACAGAAAAAATCGTAATGAATATAATAGCAAAGTTCCACCCAGAACTAAAGGAAGTCCATATTTAGATGCTGACTGACTAGCAAACTTGAGAAAATAAACTTATCCAGCTAACTTTGCTGGAATATTCAATGGCAACTCTATCGTGCTGAATATACCTGGTTATTTATTATTTATTTATTTATTACATTTAATATACTTCCTTTCCCATAGCATCAAAGTGGTTTACAAAGTAATCAAAAAATACCAACAAATCCCAAATAATCTACCATCCTCCAAAGAACAACCCAACCAACTCTCCATCCAACAACTCGATACATCAAATAAATCCCACAACCCAATCCACCCTTCACCCACAAATTCTGAATAACTCCAAACATCCTCCAGCCACCAACTCCACACAACCACTAATCAAATCTAACAACTATTAAAGCAGCCTAAATCCATATCCCTCCAAATGACCTCAACCCATGAACTGATATCAGTCCTATAAATGCATTTTACAACATCCACATCCTAGACAAGTCAGAAACACATAATCCAGACCACAGTCCGGGACTCTGAGTTGATGCTAAATAAAAGCAATTTTACAATACCATGTTTTGACAAATTTACAGAATTTAAGATAATTAGTTTCAACCCGAGCCTCTAGGGGCAAGCTATTCAAAAGAGTTGGAGCAATATACATAAAAGCCCCATACAAGTAGCCATCAGATGAATAATATCCAAAAACTAGGCTAGTGGTTAGAGCAGTGGGCTGTGAACTGAGATCAGGGTCACTCCTTGTGACCTTGGGCAAATCACTTTATCCTCCATTGTCTCAGGTACAAATTTAGGCCAGGATTCATCATTCCATGTAGAATGATGAAGCCTGCACTAAAGGGGGTGGGGGGGCCGAAGGAGGGGGCAGGTGAGCGATAGCTCACAGTTGATCGCACCACGACAGTGTGATTTCACCTGCTGCAGGCTATCGTGGGCATGGCGCCACCATAAATGGTGGTGCTATTCCCCGCGCTACTGTCGGCAATAATGTTTGAAACATTATCTCCAGCAGCAGTGACTCCGCCCTGACTCCTCCCCTCCCCCTAATTTTAATGTTACCGCCGCAAAAATGACCTTTTCGCGTGCGACAAGGCCTTAACACACACGATAAATCCTTAGAAAATAACCCCCTTAGATTGTAAGCCCTCTTGGGATAGGGAAATACCTAATCTACCTAAATGTAATCTGCTTTGAAGTGCAAAAAGCAGAATATAAAAATATAAATAAACAAAGAAGGAACAGTCAAAAGAGCCTGCTGTGACAATCTAAGCACTTGCCTAGGATCATAATAAAATAAGCAATCAGGGAGATACTTTGGGACCCCATTCCTTAGACACCAGAAGACAAGTATTAATATTTTGAACTGTTCTCCACTGGGAGTCATTGCAACTCTTTCAAGATGAGTGTAGCATGGTCAAACTTTTTTCTTCCCTGCAGCAGTCTAGCTGCAGGCTTTTGAAGCAATTGAAGCTGTTTTAAATTAATAGCAGTAATGCCTTGATACAAGTTGTTACAATAATCTAATCATGATATGATAAGTACATGTATTACCAAAGCGAGATCCTTTCTGTCAAGTATGGCACAAATTTGGTGGATGTGACATGGGCTCCTATATGAACTTTGAATGATGGCTCATATATGACCATGCATGGACAAGGGGGTCATCCAATTTAATCCCCAAGCTATGAACTAAATTTTTAGGGGATAGAGATACCTTTGTCAGTACAGGGGAAACTAATAATTTATTTCCCAGTTTACTAAACCAGAAAGCCTCAGATTGAAATTTTTGAAAAAATGTTTTAGCTCTTTAACCAATCTGCTACTCCTTTCATTCATTAAGTTTGTTTTCCATTGATGTTATGAACCCTCCTGTAGCGGTGCTACGGGAGGCTCCTTACCTCTTCCTGGAGGCCGCTCCAAGCCAGGGTCTCGCCTGTGAACTGTCCAGGATTTGCTTCAGGGCCTGGGAGGCCTCGATGTCCTTGGGGCCTGCCTGAGGCTGCTTGTGCTTGTATGGACTTCCTGGTTGTGCCACGCCCTTTTCCCTGGGGGCCGGCCCGCAGCACTTCTCCGTAGTTATAGGGCCAGCTAGGTGTGGGCCTGCCAAACTCCTCCCAGGGAGTCTCCGGTCTGCAGCCCTATATAAGGACTTCAACTTCATTCTGTGTTTGCCTTGCATCATCGTGACTTCCCTCTGGAGGCTCCTGCTTGCCAGAGCCTTGTAAGGTCTTCTGTTCTTCGTGGAGCTCCTTGTCTCGTCTGCTTTTATACCATGTCGTCATGTCTTGATGTCTTGCCTGAGGTCCCTGACCATGTCCTGATGTTCTGCCATGATCTTCCTTATCCTGATGTGTCCGCCTGCCAGGATGTTCTTCCCTGCGTCTTTGTCTGGTGCTCCTGAGCCTTCCGTTCCTGCAGAGCCGTGGTTCCCGGATGGTGTATGCCCGAGATTGGTGCGGTCTGCAGGTGGGATTGGTCCCTGCGCTCTGGAGCCTCCATTCCCGCCAGCCTTAGAGGGAGCTTCGGGTGACACCGGCTTCGTCATTGAAGTCCCTCTTTGCCTGGACCTTTTCTGCGCTGTCCCATTCTCCTCGTGGTCCGTGACCAGCCTGCAAGGGCTGTGTAGGGCGCGCAGTGGGACATGGTGGTCCGCGACTCAGTCCCGCGGGTGGCCTGAGTAGGGCGCCCTGAGAGACAGTGCCAATGTCCACGCCTTGTGTGTTGCCTGTTTGGATGTCAAGTTCCTTGTCATGCCCGTGATGCCGATGCATCAACCCAGTTGTTGTCTTCGTCAGGATGCTGTCGCATCAACCAAGTGTCTTGTCTGTGATGCCACCACATCGACCATAGTCCTGTCTTCGTGTCAAGGCCTCTGTCTGCCCTCAACCTCAGGCCAGGCCTGCTGCTCCATGCTGTTCGCAGCAGGTCTGAAAGGGCTCGGAATGGTCGGAGGACCATTCAACTTCCAACATCCTTGGGGGTTGGCTTTGGGAGCTTGCAGGCCTGGCAGAGGGTCAGCCCGTCAGCCATGCGAAGCCACCGTCAACCCTCGGCTCGGCCCTGAAGCTCTGGGCCCGGGCTGAGGCACAAGGGCACACTAAACACCCCCCGTTCACAACAATTAAAGCCGTGTCCAAACCAACATAGATGACAATCTGAATATCGTCCACTAAAATCTGGCAAATGAATCATGAGCTGTAGATCAGTGCAGTCAGTGGGGGCCAAATAAACATTAAAAGTAGAAAGGTGAATATCAAGCCCTGTGGAACCCACAGAACAAGTTCCTACTCAGAACAGTGCGACTTCAACAATACCACTGTGTACCATCAGATAAAAAAAGATTAAAGTCTGACATGACACCTACATATCCACATCTCCCAACAGCTGGGTAAGAAGCCCATGATCAATTATATCAAAGGCTGCTGATAAATCCAGCAGAATGGAAAGGGAATCCATCCTCTTATCTGACTGAAAGGCCAATACAACCACAGAGGCTGTCTCCATACTATATCTGTAATGGAATGCAGACTGGTGTGAGTGGAATCCTTAATTTGCAAGAACAACAGGCAGCATTTGCTTGTAAACCTCAGTCAATGATTATATTAAAAATGGCAGATTAGAAACTGGCCACTAATTGTCTACCACATTTGCATCAAGATTCTGTTTCACGTGCAATGAAATAGTGCCCGGTTCAAACTTGCATTCACAATGCCTGTCATTATAGGCAGTAACTGCAGATCAGGCTTCTTCAAAAGATAAGAAGAAATAGGATCCAAACAATAGATCGCTAGTCTATCGGAATCTAAAATTTTAGTCATATCAGCAACTGACATCTTAGCAAAGGTAGACAACCCTACAGGGTGACACCCTCTGGCTTGGCATAGTATGACAAATAATTAACAAAGACAATTCAATAGTTTTATCCAAGGTATTACAGCCCCTTTCCTCAATAACATCCATAATACTACTTACAATATTGGGGAAAGTCTTTATCCCCAGGATAAAGTACATTATGAACTGAGTATCCCATAGAATCAAAAGATTGCACATCCCCCACAAAAAATAGGATCACAACAGATTCCTCTACAGAGCGAATATTAGCAATTGCTCCAATTTGATGCATCAGTGAAAGTTTTTCAAATAGTTATTACTTTGTACTCAAAATGGGATGCAACATCTTCACTAGGAATATTACAGGGAGCTTTTCCCAGTATATGTCCTTCAACCCTGGAAAGTCTCTCAAGTTTCATATACCTTCTTAGGGCAATTCTCAGCCCTCTGAAGCTGTTTGGCAGTTGTTACCCATTGCTGATGAGTATCAGGCTCTGCCACAATAAGGCAGATACGTGTATTTGAGTAATTTTAGGATAGCTCTTCTGCAGTCCTAAAGTTATCTGTCCCAGAATGCCCCCAGTCCACCTCTGAGTTAGCAATTAACTTTAAGTAAATAGCATTGTTGAAAAGCATTAAGTTCCAATGTAAAGTGGATAAGATCTTACTGGAAAAAATATTGATTTGGTTGATTATATAGTTAGACTCTATATAAAAGGGACACCATGTTTAGGTTTGGGAAGGAATTTTTTCACTCCTGAAGAATTGAGTAAAGGTGCATGGGAGAGGGTATTTCTCTTTCCAGTGTTAGGGCCTCATTTTCCAAGCCGTTCGCACGCGATAAGGGACCTTTCGCACGCGAAAAGTCCCTTATCGCGTGCGACACCAGGATGGGGGCGGAGTCGGCCCCGGAAGAGGAGGAGTCGGGGCGTCACCGGGGCCGACTCTGCACCAACGCCACGGACAGCGAAAAGTAGGTGCCTTTTTGCTGCCTATTTCGCTCCCAATAGCTACACCTCCTATGGTGGCGCTATTGGGTGCGAAACCGGCAGCGACGGTGCGATCACTGCTGGCTAGCGCAGGCCCGCCCCCCATTTCGGCCCCCCGCCCCTCATCTTCTAAAGTATCGCAGGCCTGCGATACTTTAGAAAAATGAGGCCCTTAGGCTATAAGAGGTAGGATTCAATGGTCCTATGATCGTTTCTCAGTCTGACCAACCATGCAACCTGTTGTGCACAAAGGTCTAAGGTTTCAAATATATAAAACCAGATTTACTAAAAGGTTTTTCCTATTTTGTGTCTGGGGAAAACTTTAGTATATATGACCCTTAATTGCCTTTTACATGGGTAAGAATAGAATTTTTATGCATGCGCTAGCTATATCCAGGTAAATTAGTTTTCAGTCACCTTAAAGTACAAATGTACATGTACACAAACATGGCTGCATAAAAAAGAAATTGTAGGAAATGTTCCAGGGGAATGTATTAGATGTACATTTGTGTTTTATATTTTCTAAAATTGCTAGTATAGATTAGATGGCATGCTGCTAAAACACGTAACTTTATACACTCATTTTTTCCCCCTACATGTATAAACATACATTAAACTGTATGGCAACCAAATTTTCAATTTCAGTTTAGATGGCTACCTTACGTTTGAAGAGCTACTTCTTTTGGGCACACTTTAAAGTATGTGTTTAAATTTGCATTTAGGATCTCTAGAGAAAATGTAGCTTAGAGAGTTTATGCTTGCTTTAAAGTCAAATAAGCCAAAGTAATCCAATGTTCACACTACAAAGACTAGAAAGTCAAAAATAAAAATGATTGAAAATATTGCTTCCAGATGCCATTGTTAATTAGCACATTAATAGGACATAAAAATGTTGTCATTACTTAAGATTTATATGCATTATGAGCCAAAAGTAAGGGTGCACAATTTAGGTTAAAATTATATATCTGACTTAAAAATCTGGGCCATCAGGTACTGAGTACTGTGAGATACAACTTATTAAATATATTTTAAAAAGTTATAGCAAAGATTAGTATTTGTAATGCTGTTTTAAGAAAGTATCCTAGTGTTGTGTATATTTAAAATGGTTTGAATAAGCAGACAAGCAGAAGAGACTATGTACTGTAGAATTACTGAGCAATACAAATAATTAAATGCCTAGAGATATTCTGGCCATGAAATGTTTGTCATTCGGCAAAAATATTCATCCAGGAATGTAGCTCAGATAGATCTTCAGCCCTGCCTTTGTTTAAGTGTTTGTACATTTCAGAATATTGTAGAATGGAGTGTATTGTTCTTCCCATAACTCTAGTTTTAGATCAATATAAAAAGGGATGCGGTTTATTTACTTTTCATATCCCCTTTAATTCCTACAGAAGAATCAAAAAGAAAATTTGATTGGACTAAAGATAAAGACGTTCATAGACCAGAAGAGCTAAAGCAAAATTTATCAAGTGAAGGTTTGACTACTAATGACTCTGATGAAAACTTATTTGATGAAATATTTGATACTGAATCCCTTCCTCCGATAAAAATAAAGAGAAACCTCCTTGTCAGTGCAATTTCTGTTGTATTGAAAGCACCACAAAATACTCCCAATGGGTCGTTTGCTGATATATCAGCTAATAATGACACTGAAGATATATATATCAACAGTTCTCTTTGGGAGCCAGAAGCATCTGACCATAACTTGGGAGATCAAAATATGGAGATGGCTGAAGCATGGAATGGTAATCTTTAGTCAATAATCAGATTTCTATAGTTTTAATATTAACATTAATAAAATGGGTTCCGTCTTTGAGGCACCATTATCTAAGATTGTGTGTAACACTCCTGCTGTTATTACAGTCAATAATCTAAAGACTCAAACATTGTCTGATGACTCACTATAGTATTGCTTGAAAATCCAGCATACTCATAGTCTTAGAGAAAACTGTATTATATTGAAAAAATATGCACAATATTCAAAGATGCTATACATGAATGAAACATGTATTGAGTGTTCAGGACCACATATAAGGTCTTAAGAAAGGATGTGTTCATCTCATTAAAAGAGGTTCACCAAATGACTGAACCGTTAAAAATTCCACAGATTTGATGAATCTGTTCAATTAATTTTTGTAATTCTTATTTTCAGCATAATTTGTTTTGTATCTGTGAGAAAACTGAAACAGATTCAAGAAACTCATATATGGATCTGCTTTGGATTTTGGCAGATGTTCTTCAAGTTTTCCCCAGATCTATACAAAAAAATTGTGCCCTCTCCTAAATTCTAACAAAATCAAACCAGGATGAAATCCACCTGATTCGCATTTCACTTTGAACACATCCTGATTCTCAAGAGTTTGTGCACGGCAACATCTTTGAATAATTCTTATATTGATCCAATAAATTAAACAAATGGTCATAAGGAAAATCTCACTGTCTATTTTTCAATGCTATACTTCATTGGCTTTAAATGAACATGTTTGTTATCAATATACAACAGTTTTTCTTTCTGTCTATTAATATATAGATTAGAATAACATGACAGTTTGGCAAGTTGCAGTGTCAGGAGGGTTGACAACCACCTCCATGTCATAAGATCCTAGATGAGTCCTTCTTGGTTTCATACCTTTTTTGATTAATATTTTGTGTCTATACAATATATTTAAAGGATAGGAGTAGAAAGGACCTCATGGTAACTAATCCAAAGCCCTACCTCTAGGCAGATCCACTATATCTAAACTATCCTAGACAGATATTTCAAAGGTCTAGTGATGAAGATTCCATTACTTTTTTAGTTAACTGGTTTATATGTTGTTCTATTCTTTATTTATATGGGAAATTTTCTATAAAATCACCCCTCAGTCTTCTCTTCAGTAGGTTAATAAATCCAACTCTTTCTGCCTTTCCATATAGACAATAATTTCTAAATATTTAATCTTTTTTTTTTGCTCTTCTGTGGAATTTCTCCTATTTTCCTTCTACTTCTTGAAATGTGAGGCCCACAACTGGAGACAAGCTCCAGTAAAGGTCCTATTAATGCTAAGTAGAATAGGAGAATTACTTCACTTGTCTTCCATGTGATAGTTGACATATGGTATTGTAATAGCCTTTTTTAAAATTTAATTTATATTATATCACATTACGTTATCTAGCCAATATGCATATGTTATACCAATTTTCAAACAGACTTAGGTGCATAAGCCTGTTTTTCAAATTATTCCAGCAGAATTATACATACATTTTATTTATTTATTTATTTTATTTATTTTGAGTTTTTCTATACCGGCATTCGCGATGGGAATCGCATCAATCTCGCGATGGGAATCGCATTAACCAAAGAGGGAATTTCACCTCTTCTGTACAGATAGGGGCAGATTTTAAAACCTGCGCACGGGTGCAGATTTGTTCGCGCAACCCGGCGCGAACAAATCTATGCCCAATTTTATAACATGCGCGCGCAGCCGCTCACATGTTATAAAATCCAGGGTCGGCACACGCAAGGGGGTGCACAATTGTGCAACTTGCGTGCGCTGAGCCGCGCAGCCTGCCTCCGTTCCCTCCACCCCCCCCCGCACCTTCCCCTCCCTTCCTTACCTAACCCGCCCCCAGCCCTGCCTAGAACCCCCCCTTACCTTTGTTGAAGAAGTTACGCCTGCCTCCCAGCAGGTGTAACTTACACGCGCCGGCTGACAGCCAGCCCGCGATCCCGGGCACAGCGGCAAATGGCCGCTGTGTCTGAAGGCTTGGGCCACGCCACGCCCCCGCCTCCAGACTGCCCTGGACACCCACACCCCGCCCCTTTTTGCAAGCCCCAGGACATACGCGTGTCCCGGGGCTTGCGCGCGCCGCTGAGCCTATGCAAGATAGACTTGGCACGCGCAGGGGCAGCTTTTCGGGGGTTACGTGCGTATCTTACACACATAACCCTTTGAAAATCCGCCCCTAAGTGAATATCTTTTAAAATGAAAAAAGAAATATGCGTAATTCCTAATCCAAACCAAACTCGCCACTTCCTGGAATGTCTCTCCCCTATGTTTTTAAAAACATGGACATGCTGTGTGTATGCACATAATTTAATATACATATTTATCACCCAATTTTCTGAAGGGCCATTTCTGTGAGTAAAATGCTATATTACCCACTTAAATACCTATGAAAATTACCCTGTCCATGATCAGCACAGGGCATTTTTTTTTAAAAGATAATAGGTGTACTAAACATTTTCTTTAGACAAAAAAATATTGCCAAATTCCCTAAATAGTGAAAATGCTTTCAAGGGCTAATTTTGAAAACTATGGGGCGGATTTTAAAAGGGTTACGCGCGTAAGTTCCACGCGTAACCCTTAACCCCCCTCCACGTGCGCCGAGCCTATTTTGCATAGGCTCGGCGAGCACACAAGCCCCGGGACGTGCATATGTCCCAGGGCTTGCAAAAATGGGCAGGGAACGTCCGGGGGCATGTCCTGGGGCATGTAAAGCGGTCCGGGGATGGTCCGGGGCGTGGCCGCGTGCATGTTATAAAATCGGGTGTACATTGGTGCGCACCAGGTAGCACGCACAAATGTACCCCCCGCGTGTAATTTTAAAAATCTTCCCCTATGTGTTTGGATGCAAAGGGGTAGATTTTCAAAGGGTTGCGTGTGTAAAATACATGCGCAGCCCTCGAAAACCTACCCTTGCCTCCCCCTGTGTACGCCGAACCTATCTTGCATTGGCTCGGCAGCATGTGCAAGCACCAGGACGCGTGTAGCTCCCGGGGCTTGCAAAAAGGGGTGGGGCATGAGCGGTCCAGGGTGGTCCGGGGGGCAGGGAGGGGCGTGGACTGAGCCTCCAGGCACAGCGGCCATTTACCTCTGTGCCTGGGATCGTGTGCCGGCTGCTGGCCAGTGCGCGTAAGTTACGCCTGCCAGGAAGCAGGCGTAACTTCTTCAACAAAGGTAAGGGGGGGTTCTAGGTAGGGCTGGGGGGCGGGTTAGGTAGGGGAAGGGAGGGGAAGGGAGGGGGGTGAAAGGAAAGTTCCCTCCAAGGCCGGTCCAATTTCGGAGCGGCCTCGGAGGGAACGGAGGCAGGCTGCGTGGCTTGGCGTGCACAAGTTGCACAATTGTGCACCCCCTTGTGTGTGCCAACCCTGGATTTTATAACATGCACGTGGCTGCACCCGCATGTTATAAAATTGGGCATAGATTTGTTCGCACTGGGTTGCGCGAACAAATCTGCGCCCGCGCACAAGTTTTAAAATCTGCCCCTATGTCTGTATGTATTCTTATCTGCGTGCTTTGCACCAGTTTTCATAGGTAAAATGCAAGTATTCTATCCATTTGAATATTCCTCTGGGTAAAAGTACCCACAGAGATTTATACCTGATTTTTCTGCAGATACTTTTTGCCTGGAAAACAATAAGCATAGTTTTGAAAATACAAAACTTATACATGCTGCTTCCCCAGCCTGACTCAGCATTGAAAACACATCTGCAAAAATGCAGGTAAGAATAGGTGCACTCTGGAACTAGACACCTACTTTTACTCACATTCAGGGTAGACAATACAGTATTTAAAACACCCTTTTACCTGGGTAGTCTTTTACTTGAGTTAATGGCTTTTGAAAATTGCTCTCCCCAGATTATTCTATTCATTCATTTTTAATAAAACTGTTAGGGAAGGAGATTTTATGATTGATATATAAGAGCATAAGATGTACTATGTTGGGTCAGAACAAAGGTACACCGAGCCCAGCAGCTTGTTTCCAACAGTGGCCAATCCAGGCCACCAGTATCCAGCAGGGTCCTGGGGGTAGATCCATTCCTCACTCCTAGGGATAAGTGGTGGCTTCTACCTGGTTAATGACTGTTTATGGACTTTCCTCCAGGAACTTTTAAACCCAGCTATGTGTATGCCTTGATCACATCCTCTGGCAACAGAAATGCTGTGTATAGGATTACTTCCATGAAAATTGGCAATTAAATCATAGAATTGTAATATTACAAAAAACATGTAAATATATCAGGTCTTACTGTGGTTTTTTTTTCTGTTTAGAAATTCATGAATGTATGTTTGGGTGTATAAGTAGGAATATCAACATCAGGGAAAAGGCGGGGTGGGAACTACCTTTGGACAGGTCACTAATGAGACCCCACCCTGAGTACTGTGTTCAGTTCTGGAACCCATACCTTGAAAACCCATTAATAGGATGGAAGCAGTTCAAAGAATGGCTACCAATATGCTTTAGCCATGCCAAGTGAACCCTGCACAGAGAACTCAAAATATACTCACAGAAGAACAAGGAGAATTTGAATGAAACATTTGACCATTTAGCAGGCTTCAATAAAGTAGAAAGAAGCATTTACCTTAAAAAATAAAATTGCATTATGGAGGGAAGGAAGACTCTGAGGAAATTGAAAAAAAAAATACTTTTCTATGAGAGTGGTGGATACCTGAGATAGCTTTCCAATAGAAGTAGTAGCAACCAAAACTTACAGAATTTTAGCACTTTTGGAACAGCAATGCTTCAATATATACTTAGATGTAGGACACTATGTATTAAGCATGTTTTCCGTAGGCACAACATTGGAGAACATCTTTAGAACATGAGAGGAGATGGCCAATTTCCTAACACAGACTGCTGACTAACTTGGCTACACTTCCTAGTGAGAGAAAGGGAATAATATTTAGGCGCTCAAGCTTGTATGGCTGACAACTGGAAGATATCCTTATTCTGGTGGAAAGAAGTGGGGATAAGAGAAAGGAAGGGTAATGGCCACACCTAGAACAGTAAAGGCAGCCAGACTTGCATGGCTGACATCTGGGAGATAACCTGAGGTAGAATAGTGTAGTCAGAGGCAAAAAGGGAGATTGGGGGGGGGGGGGGGGTGTCAAACAGTCCTTATCTGCCAACATCCACATACTATGAGACATCTTGATATATCTTTAACTTGTTGTTAATACTGAATATATGGTGAATATCTCCTTTTATGACGTTTGCTATTAGGCTAAACCTAAATATTTCCTGTTATTTACCTTCCAGAGGCCAAAATAAATTTGGGTGAATAAAGTCCTAAGTAATAAGCTTTAAATAACATCCCCGAAGTTTGTGAATTATTGTAAGCAGAAGAGTTAAAAAATGGTAGGCATAGATGAACACATATATACACATGCATAATGAAGATGTACCTGATCCAGTTCCTACAGATTCATGCTTATATTCATATAATACTGAATAAAAGCACAAAAATTATACTTTAATTTGACAGTAAATGCATTTTTAACTTCTAAGAAAAAATATTATCAGCTTTCTAAAGGCCATTCTGTAGATGGGGAAAAACATTTAATAAAACAAATCCAATAAGCTAAAGCTCTTCAGTCAAAAACCTTGAAACAATTTACAGCCTTCTTTCACATTTAACATATTTTATTCCCTTTCTGCAGAAGAACAAATGGACAATGAAAGTCAACAGGAAAAAATCAAAAGAAGGCAATACAGAGATGCAGAGAGAGAAGGGAACTTACCAAGGACAAGCAGTGAGAGTTGTAAGGAATATAACTCCTTATGGGATTGTACATCTAGCCCTGGAACCAGCCAGGCTGTAGAATTCGCCCAGCCTTTCACCCATTACTCTTCTTTTTACGTTTTTTCTCCTCAGATAGATAGTAACCCTTCATTGTTTCTTTCATGTCAGAATAATGTACAGGCGATAGAACCATGTTCTGATAATTTTCCATCACTCACCACTTCAGTCTCTCATCAGTCAGTTCTGTCTAGACCAAGGGCTACAACAGTGACTAGAGGAGGAGCTTTGTTAATGACTTTTGCATCCCTGGTAGGCCTGAGTTTATACAGGTTGCTTTATTAAGGTATGAACTGCTGAGAAGAAAACATGGGAAAGCCCCCTTTACACAGGGACCTCATCTAAAATAAAAACTGTTTGTCAGCAATAAATGCAGTTTACTTTGTATTTAGAATATTTTACACTTATTTATTTAACAAATGCAAATCCATGAAGCCAATGTCGTCCTTGTTTATTGAGTTCAACGTTACTAATCCATCTCTTGCCAGAGGATTTATCATTCTGCCATAAATATAGCAGAATGATGAGCAGCGGGAAAAAAAGTGGTGGTGGGGGGGGGGGTGATAGTGAGCAGGCGGCCGTATTGCAGCCGTGCGTTTTCGTCTACCACGTTTGCGGGCGCGCTGCACACTATCGCCCCCGTAACACCAGTGAAACTGCTGTAGCTATTCCTGCGCTAATGCAGATGATAATGTGTGATACATTTTTGCCCACAGCGCTACAGGCCCCTAAATTTTCTTAACCCCGCCTAAACCCCACCCAAACTCTTCCACTTTCCCTCATTTACATTTTCAACTCTCGATGCAGTAGTTATCGCCTGCGTTAGGACGTTATCACGTGTCATAATGCCCTAACGCACGCGATAATGGCCCATCGCGATTTGAAAAATGCCCCTGTAAGTTTGTAAAGGGTACACTGTATAAGATATAATATAGTTTGTATCTCTCCATAAGTACACAACTATGAGGCCCCAGTAGTATTGGTCAGTTGCACATTGGCCTATTTTAAACATGTCTAGAAGGAATCATTCTTGTCTTATTAATTCAAAACCATCAAGTTAATGAGTGGGATTTAAGACAAGGAACTTGTTCATGATTTACCATCATTCCCATTTCTTGATCCAAAGGATATCTGCAGACAGATTTTGGCCAGGAAAGTTGCATTTCCAAGGAGTGTCACAAGGAAATAGGCAAGATTTAGTTGGAATAAACAAGTCATTGTAGAGTGGTAATTAAAGTGCAGCATGAATGGTTTCAGACAGCCTGTAGTTCATCATGAGCCAGAAGGTTAATGGATAGTGATATTTAGAAGCCAAGGGAGGCAAGTAGCATTGAGAGTTCCAGTTATGATATGCATGGTTGCATTTAGCTGGGTGACACCTAGAGGTTTACATGATTATTTTTGCCAGATAATTACACAGTACTCAGCTGCTGAGATCAATATAGCAAAAACTGGGGTTTGAAGTACTTTAGCTACAACTCGCCATGTTAGAGCATTAGAACATCATATGTCATACTAGGTCAGACCAAGGGTCCATCAAGCCGAGTATCCTGTTTCGTGTTTCGTGTTTCCAACAGTGACCAATCCAAGTCACAAGTACCTGGCAAATAGTTAAACATTAAATAGATCCCAAGCTACTAATGTAAGCTACAAGCAGTGGCTATTCCCTATTGATTAATAGCAGCTTGTAGACTTATCCAAAACTTTCTTATACCCAGCAACACTAACTGCCTTAATCACATCTTCTGGCAATGAATTCTAGAGCTTAATTGTGCATTGAGTGAAAAAGAATATTCTCTGATTTGTTTTAAATTTGCTACTTTCTAACTTCATGAGGTGCCCTCTAATCCTTGTATTATCCCAGAGTAAATAACCAATTCACATTTACCCATTGAAGTCCTTTCACGATTTTGTAGACCTCTGTCATATCCCCCTCAGCCATCTCTTATCCAAGCTGAACAGCCCTAACCTCTTTAGCCTTTCCTCATAGGGCAGCCATTCCATCCTCGTTATCATTTTCTGGTCGCCCTTCTCGGTACTTTCTCCAGTGCAACTATAACTTTTTTTGAGATATGGCGACCAGAATTGCACACAGTATTCAAGGTGTAGTCTCACCATGGAGCAATAAAGAGGCATTATGACATCCTCCATTTTATTTGCCATTCTCTTCCTAATAATTCCTAACATTCTGTTTATTTTTCTGACTGCCACAGCACACTGAGCTGACAATTTCAATGTAATATAAATTATGATGCCTAGATCTTTTTCTTGGGTGGTAACTCTTAATATAGAACCTAACATCGTTAGCATGGGTTATTTTTCCCTATATGCATAAACTTGCACTTGTCCACATTAAATTTTGTCTGCCATTTGGGATGCCCAGTCTTCCAGTCTCACAAGATCCTCCTGCAGTTTACCACAATCCACTTTGTGATTTAACTACTCTGAATAATCTTATATCATCTGCAAATTTGATCCCCTCACTGATCGTACCCCTTTCCAAATCATTTATAAATATAATAAAAAGTACCGGTTCAAGTACAGATCCCTGAGGCACTCCACTGTTTGCCTTTTTCCACTGTGAAAACAGACCATTGAATCTTAAACTATATTTCCTATCTTTTAACCAGTTTGCAATCTACAAAAGGTTATCACCTCCTATCCCATGACTTTTTAGTTTTCTCAGAAGCCTCTCATGAGGGACTTTGTTAAATATCTTCTGAAAATCCAAATACACCACATCTACCCATTCACCTTTATCAACATGTTTATTTATCCTTTCAAAAAAATATAGCAGATTTGTGAGGCAAGACTTCCCTTGGGTAAATCCGTGCTGGATGTGTCCATCAAATCATGTCTATTAGGCAGACCCTCCCAATCTAGCTGCTAGATGCCACTATCCCTGTCCTTAATATCTTTTTCATAGGAGCCATCCATACCCTTCAGTCCTTCCCACCTGGATGCTCTGGATTGAATACCTCAGTGCTATTTAGCTCAGCCATGTTAACACTCAGAGGATTCAGTTTGAGGAAGCATACTAAGGATGTATTTTACCACACTCTGGTGGGGTCTTCTGGCCTCACCCTAAAGAATTTTCTTTCAGAGGGGATACCTCATTGTGCACTCCCTGCCAGGAGTGCACAATGAGGTACTTTAAGTTACAAAGAGATAAATTGTTAAGTCTGATACACTTTAGGGGGAAAAGGGTTCTCACCAGGAGATCAAAGACCTATGAGCCTACTCTAAACCCTAGATAGTCAAGCACCAGTGATGGATCCTGCTGTGAGAAACAGTGAAGGCTAGAGAAATCCTATTTTTGGAAAGAACTGAGGTTCATTCTGCTTCTTTGGGGAAAGTCATCCTCGCTGGCTGTACTCAAAGTACAGGAGCTGAAGACCAATGAGCCTATTGACAACCTGAATGTGGCAAGCACCTGTGACAGCATAAACACCAGCTTAGGAAGAAGTATACAACTTAAGCTTTAAAGTGTTTTTTGGGTTTGAGTTAAGTGGGGAGGTTTTGGATCTCCCTTCCCCACTGGGATTGCAGTGCTCTGTGAAGTCTGATCCTGCTGATTTTTCCCTAAGAGACATCCCCAGGAAAAAGAGCAATCAAGGAAAAAGGAACAACTGAAATAAAGGAATGAAGACTCAATCAGGAGATCCCATCCAAATTTCCACCCACCAAGGGACCAGGACAGACTGGGTGTTCAAGGAGGAGAAGATGACTAAAGGTAGGATTTTTGTAATGCAAAGGGGACCCTATCACTAGGATTCCAAGGGAACAGCTGCTGGGAGAGTATGCACGTTTAAAATCACCAGATGTCTGTAATAAGGACACCTACCTACCAAGCAGCAATCAGATATACTCTCATTTTTGGACAAATGGACTTTATTTCACTTTCTAAATCCTCAAAATATTATTTTACACCCAGTCATGGTCCTGTCTAAATATTACTGCATTTCACATCATGGGAAGCACCTACACTTTTTAAAGATACACACTGGTGACCTTTTTTCATTATCTGGGCCATAAGTGAGAGCTTCAACCCATAAAACGAATCCACCTAGGGATTGAGAGTCACAGTGGGATATGACCCACACACAAGGGATTACGTCTATCTATATATTCTATTATTTTATTCTTTATAATTGTTTCCATGGTTTTTCCTGGCATTGAAGTCTGGCTCATCAGTGTATAGTTTCCCAGATCATCTCTGGAACTGTTTTTAAACATTGGGGTTACATTGGCCACATTCTAGTCTTCAGGTACAATGGATGATTTCAATTATTTATTTATTTATGTATTTATTTATTTATTTAACATTTTTCTATACCGACCTTCATGGTTAAATACCATATCAGGTCGGTTTACATCGAACCGGGGTAGAAAATAACTAGGTAAAGGAAAAAAACAAAGCTACATTAAACGAGGACCGTGAACTTGGAAGCTTAGGTAGCTGGAAGAGAAAAGATTAAGTTAAGTTAAAAGGAGAAATAACAAATTCCGGACTAGAGATAGTCCAGACTAGAGTTAGTCCACATGTTAGAGTCGGTATCCATGCTGTCCAGGTAGTCAGAGGAGGGGGGGAAGTTCAATTGATCGTGAGTAGATAACGTCTAATGTGTATCCCAGGGTTCTGGGAAGGCTAGGCGGAACAGCCACGTTTTGAGTTTTTTCTTAAAAGTTAGCAGGCAAGGTTCCAGCCTGAGTTCAGCAGGGAGGTTGTTCCAGATGGCTGGGCCTGCTGTCGAAAATGCTCGGTCCCTGGATGCTATGAGTCGCGTGGCTTTGGTTGGAGGGGCTTGTAGCGTTCCTTTGGATATTTCTCTCATTGGCCTGTTAGAAGTATGGAGTTTTAACGGAATTTCAAGGTCGAGATAAAGGAGATTATAGATGGATTTGTGAATTAATGTTAAAGATTTGTGAAGGACTCTGTGGTTGACTGGTAACCAGTGTAGATTTCGGAGGATGGGTGTAATATGATCACTCCGGTTGGTGATAGATTACAAATTACTTGTAATAGGTCTGAAATTGTATTTTTTAGTTCTTTTAGAACCCTGGGGTACATGCTATCTGATCCAGGTGATTTGCTACTCTTCATTTTGTCAATCTGGCCTACTACATCTTCCAGGTTCATCGTAATTTGGGTCAGTTCATCTGAATCATCTCCTTTGAAAACTGTCTTCACAATGGGTATCTCCTCAACATCTTCAACAGTAAAAATCGAAGCAAAGAATTCATGTAATCTTTCCATGACAGCCTTATCTTCCCTAAGTGCTCCTTTAACCCCTTCATCTGTCTAACCGACTCCCTCTCAGGCTTCCTGTTTCAGATATATTTTTAAAAGTTTTTATTATGAGTTTTTGCCTTTATGGCCAACTTCTTTTCAAATTCTCTTAGCCCTGGAAGGGTTGGGGTTTTTCTTGACCCCTGTTCCATGCTTTTACCTCCTCTGAGCAGAAAAAGCTCCAGGTTAACATTTATATTTAACTTGCCACAATTAAACTCTGGAATTTGTTACCAGAGGATGTGGTTAGTGCAGTTAGTATAGCTGTGTTTAAAAAAGGATTGGATAGGTTCTTGGAGGAGAAGTCCATTACCTGCTATTAATTAAGTTGACTTAGATAATAACCACCACTATTACTAGCAACGGTAACATGGAATAGACTTAGTTTTTGGGTACTTGCCAGATTCTTATGGCCTGGATTGGCCACTGTTGGAAACAGGACGCTGGGCTTGATGGACCCTTGGTCTGACCCAGTATGGCATGTTCTTATGTTCTTATATGCTTTTTCCTATTTTCTTCAGATGGATCCTTCTTTCAATTTTTGAAGAAAGATCTTTTGGCTAAAACAGATACTTTCACCTCACTTTTTAACCATACCGGCAATTGTTTGGACCTTTCTTAATGTGTGGAATACATCTGGATTGCACTCCTAACATGGTATTTTTAACAATGTCCATGCCTGTTGTACACTCTTAATCTATTTTTCTATTTTTCTCATTTTATCAAAATTTGCCTTTTGAAAGTTTAGTCCTAAAGCAATGGATTTTAAGTATTGTACCCCTTCCTGTCAATAATTCAAATGTAATCATGTTATGATCATTATTGTCAAGTAGCCCTACCACCATTACCTCTCTCACCAAATCATGTACTTCACTAAGAATTAGATCTAGAATAGCTTCCTCTCTCCAATTGCTCCATAAAGTTGTCATTTATTCTATCCAGGAACTTTATCTCTCTAGCATGTCCTGATGTTACATCTATCCAGTCAATATTGGGGTAATTGAAATCTCGCAGAAAACACAAGTGCAGGCGCACAGTTCAATCCTGATAGAGCACTCACAACCGGTGTATATATTAAATTCTTTTAATCCTTCAATATGGCAACTCCTCTGACTCATACAGGCAACAGACTTAATGGCATCCCCCGACACGGTACCCGTGTTTCGCCGCGGGCTGCATCGGGAGGGCTCGCCAATAGGGGTTCATAAGAAAGCTGTGAAAGATAAATATACATCAGGACAACAAAACAGGACTTATAACCGAACATAAAGTGCAAAGTTATACAACATCATAACATACCTGACAGCATAGGAACTTAAAAGTGACAGGGAGCGCACTACCCTTTCCCACTGACAGGTATTTAAAGCTGATTAAGGCGCCAAAACAGGAAGACAAACCACGTGGGACTTCACCGTCCCATTCATTGGCTGCCGTTCCTGTGGCGCGCCTCAGCAGGGTTGTAAACCAAACAGTGCTTATGAATGACCAGCACTAAGGAAGAGTTCTATGTGAACAGAAACCATTCAATGTCTCGATTTAACCCCTTAGGAAATACTGAATCTAAAGTGAAAATCCAACGTTGTTCGATGCGACCCAGTTGTTCAGAATAGTTACCCCCTCATGGGCACCGCGGGAATACCTCAAGGACACTGTATGCGAGATCTGACAAGGTGTGTGATTTTTTAACCCAATGGTCTACGAGGGGTTCATTTTCACGGGAATGACGAATATTGGAGCAATGCTCTATAATTCGGGTTTTTACCATACGGGATGTTTTCCCGACGTAGATCAGAGGACAAGGGCATGTAATAACATAGATCACTCCAGCCGTAGTACAATCGGAGTAAGAACATAACCTAAAAGTTTTTTTGGACACTGGATGAATAAAACTAGTGGAGGGTGAAGTGTGGGAACATACAATGCATCGTCCACACGGGTGGTGACCAAGTACACTATCAAGATTCCGTGGCACCGGAATATCAGTATGAATGAGTTTGTCACGTAAATTTTTTCCTCGTCGAAAAGTGAATCTAAGGGGACCCGGGAATAAAGTGTGTAAGGACAGAGCCTCCCAATGTCTGCGAATCATCACAGTAATCTGGCGGCTGAGAGTGGAGTATGGCAGAATACAATTTGTGACTGTTTGATCATCATGGGACGATGGTAAAAATAATAGTTCACGATTGGTGTACAAAGCCCGTTTCATCGCCTTTTTAACTACATGCCTCGGGTACCCACGGGATATAAAGCGAGAGGACATTATTTGAGCCTGTTTGAGAAACTCACATCTGGTGGTACAAAGTCTACGAAGCCTAAAAAATTGGCCAGTGGGAATATTCCTTCGTAATGTACTGGGATGACAACTTTGAAAGGCAAGTAAGGTGTTCCTATCAGTGTCCTTGCGATGGATGGTGGTCGAAAAACGACCCTCATCCACAGACACAAGTACATCCAAGAATGCCATATGGGAACGATGTAAACAAAAATTGAACTGCAAATTAGAGTCATATGAGTTGAGCCAATCAATGAACATATAGAATTGAATCTCCGTACCCTGCCAAAGTAAAAAGATATCATCGATGTAGCGGAGCCACACTGCTATGTGTTGAAACCATTCACCAGGGTACACAAAAAGATCCTCAAATTCCGCCACAAACAAGCACGCCAAACTGGGGGCCATAGTGGAGCCCATAGCGGTACCCTTTACCTGGAGATAAAACATCTCACCAAATCTGAAAAAATTCTTCGTGAGTGCCAAAGTAGCTAACGTAACTAGCAAAGAGGTGGGGACACGCTGGGGACCAATGCGAGAGTTCAAAATTTTTTCTATGACTTGTAAAGCAGCAGTTTGGGGAATGCTGGTGTACAGAGAAATAATATCTAGTGTAACAAATAGAAACGGTTCACTGGGGACAGGTGTCATGTCCAGAAGGGTGATGAAATGTAAAGAGTCCCTTATATATGATCGAATACGGGGTACAAAAGGTTTAAGGAAAAGGTCCACGAATTGGGACAGGGGTTCTAACAGTGAACCAATGCCTGCCACAATCGGTCGGCCTGGCGGGTCCTGTTGATTCTTATGTACTTTTGGCAAAGTATAAAAAACCGGGGTAATCGGGTGTTCTGGTGTGAGGAATTTGGCCTCACGAGGGGTCAAAATGTGGCGGTCTAATGCTTCTTCAACCACTTGTATAACCTGCTGACGTAACTGAGGGGTGGGATCCTCAGTTAAGGGAAGATAGAATGAAGTATCGTTTCATTGTCTAAGTGCTTCAGACATGTATTGGTTTTTGTCCTGGATGACAATACCTCCACCCTTGTCGGCGGGTTTAATAATGATAGAAGAATCTTGCCCAAGGGATAGAACGGCCTGATGTTCAGATTTTGATATATTGAACTGTGTATAGTGCTGCCTTGAAACCAACTCGGTCATACCCTGGTCTACCAGCCGCTCAAAGGCCATAATGAGCGGATCTCCGGGGCCAGGAGGAACCCATCTGGATTTTGGACGGGCTAGAGATAGGTCTGGGCTGGAAGGCACATCTGCAAAAAACATTTTAATCTTCAACAAACGACAAAAACGATATAAATGTATTCGAAGATCAAACAAATTACATTTTGCAGTAGGCACAAAGGAAAGTCCTTTAGATAAAACCCCTAATTCAGAGTCAGTAAGGGAACGTGAAGATAAATTGAATACCGAAGGTAGGTCTACAGCCACGGGTCTGGAACTGCATGGGTCGCTCTGGTGATTCGAGGAGGAGGCTGAAATTGTTGATTGCGGCCACTGGACCGAGTCGTGCGAGTAGGTTTGGTGAGAGGGCCGGGATCGGGTGGGTGTTGGCCCGAGTCTAAAAAAGACGCTGCTATAGACGCATAGCGTGATGATGGTGTACAAGTGGAAGAACTGGATGGTGCTATTGCCGGGCGAGTTTCCTCCCGAGGTGGTCTTGACCGGGTTGTCTGAACCTCTTCGCCGGAGGAATCGCCGGAGTTGTCGTGCGCGAAAGTTACTTTTCTCGCAGGTTCTCTGCCGTTCCTGCTGAGGCGCGTCACAGGAACGGCAGCCAATGAATGGGACGGTGAAGTCCCACGTGGTTTGTCTTCCTGTTTTGGCGCCTTAATCAGCTTTAAATACCTGTCAGTGGGAAAGGGTAGTGCGCTCCCTGTCACTTTTAAGTTCCTATGCTGTCAGGTATGTTATGATGTTGTATAACTTTGCACTTTATGTTCGGTTATAAGTCCTGTTTTGTTGTCCTGATGTATATTTATCTTTCACAGCTTTCTTATGAACCCCTATTGGCGAGCCCTCCCGATGCAGCCCGCGGCGAAACACGGGTACCGTGTCGGGGGACGCCATTAAGTCTGTTGCCTGTATGAGTCAGAGGAGTTGCCATATTGAAGGATTAAAAGAATTTAATATATACACCGGTTGTGAGTGCTCTATCAGGATTGAACTGTGCGCCTGCACTTGTGTTTTCTGCGATATTGCTTGGAGTGCAGGATTTTGTTCTTATGTACTGTTGGTAATTGAAATCTCCCATTATTACTGCACTACCGATTTTGGTTAGCATCCCTAATTTTTCTTAGTATTTCATCATCATTTTGGCCAGGTGGATGGTAGTATACTCCTATCGCTATATTCTTCCCCAACATACATGGGATTTCTACCCATAAAGATTCTATTGTGCATTCAGTTTCTTGAAGGATCCTTATCCTGTTAGACTCTATGCCATCCTGGATGTAAAGTGCCCCCCCCACACCCACATTGAGTTGCTCCTCCCTAACATTGCAATATAATTTATACCCTGGTATGGTACTATCCCATTCGTTATCCTTCTTCCACCATGTTTCTGAAGTGCCAATTAAATCTATCTCATCATTTACTGCTATACACTATAACTCCCATTTTACTTCTTAGACTTCTGGCATTGACATACAGACATTCCAAAGTGTGTTTTTTGTTAGTATTAACAACCTGCTTTTCATTTGACAGGGATAATTTGGAATCTTTTAGCTCAGGTGATTCTTTACTTATAGGCACATGGACTTCTTTTGCTTTTATTGGAACCTCTCTGTTAGGATGCCCTAACTCTCCTGCTTCATTAGAATCTTCGATGATACCTCCTTCCAAACTATGTGCTGCTGAGTGACTGTTGATCTAGCAGGCTTTGCTAACAAGTTGTTTTGGGATTTGACCATTGCTGCTGTTCCCAGAAAGTAAGAATTCTGTCTAAAGAAACTCCCCAAGGATTCTAGGTAAGGATCATGTTTTAGACTTTGGTCACCATGCAGATGTTATGCCTATCTATGGTGTTGTGAAGGTAGAATACACTGGATTCAGTTTTGCAGGGCTTAGCATAAACCACAATGAGGTACAGTAATCTGTCAAGTTTGTGATATCTTATCTGGCCTACAAAGCAAAATATGAAGCTTGAATGGTATAGCAAATTTCATCAGATGTATATTGTTAGTATTTTGTATATGAGTTGGGGCCTACACTGAGCCCTGTGGAAGTCCATGATGAGGTGAGAGGCTACTAATTAAAAAAAAAAAATCTTTCAAAAAATGGAAGGCTGATCCAAATAATGAGAAGTGGAAAGAACATAAACTTTGCAAATTACTAAGGGCCTCATTTTCCAATATCATGAGAGTGAGAGAGAGAGAACCTTACTATAGTGTCTCCTCCCTAGACAGGTATTTGTATCCCTATGGTAGGCCCACCTAGTAACTCGAGGTGAGGGTTAAGTATTAGTGTAGGGGGTTAGGGGCCACTTTGACATTCAACGTGAGACGTACGAACAGAACAGTGGTCTCTTGTGAAGATTTGATGACCTACGGAGTGAGGAAACTCACTCCAAGATGAGATTTGTGCAATGTTCTCTCCACCTAGCTTGATGGACTCTCTACCTGGGTAACAACAAGCTAGGTGGAGAGAACATTGCACAAATCTCATCTTGGAGTGAGTTTCCTCACTCCGTAGGTCATCAAATCTTCACAAGAGACCACTGTTCTGTTCGTACGTCTCACGTTGAATGTCAAAGTGGCCCCTAACCCCCTACACTAATACTTAACCCTCACCTCGAGTTACTAGGTGGGCCTACCATAGGGATACAAATACCTGTCTAGGGAGGAGGCACTATGGTAAGGTTCTCTCTCTCTCTCTCTCTCTCTCTCTCTCTCAGCCTGCATCATATTGAAACAGGCCTGTCAGGAGACATCATGAACTGCAATAAACCTTTACTGGCCTTGCCATAGCGGCAAAAATGTTTTAAGTACATAAAAAACAAGTCAGTTGGATCACTAAATGACAAAGGGGGGAGGGAGGTGCACTCAAGGAGCAGAAAAATGAAATTAGTTTTTTGCTTTTGATCTGAAGCAAATAGCAGTGTAACTGGAAGATATACTAGAGCAACTTGACAAACTAAAGATTAACAAATTACATGGTCTAGATGGTATTCATCCCAGAGTTCTAAAAAAAGTATAATATGAAATTGTAATCTATAACTAGCAATCTGTATTATTAAAATCAACTACTATGCCTGAAAACTAATCACTATGTAATACTACAATTCAAATAGGGCTTCAGGGTGATCTGGGAAACTATAGTCTAGTGAGCCTGATGTTTTGTGCCAGGGAAATAGTATAAATTATTCTGAAGAATAGAATTATGTAGATAGACATGGTTTCAGTAAAGGGCCATCTTGATTGCTTTACCAATCTATTATAATTTTTGGAAGGTTTAAATAAATATGTAGATAATGGCAAGTCAATTGTAATATATCTCGATTTTCAGAAGGCATTCATACAGTTCATCATGAGAGATTCCTGAGGAAATTAAAAAGGTCACATAGCAGGAAGTGTTGTCCTATTGTGAGTGTTGCGCTGGAGGTGGACCCTTGGCCTGATGCAGGATTGGTTCAGCCCTCCGGTCAGATCTGGAGAGTGCCTGCCACAAGGAGGTGGAGCACAGGAGGAGACAGAGGCTAGCTGGAGCTTCACCAATAGCAACCCAGGGTTCCCTCAGGTTGAGCCCTTGGTTACCCGGGCCGCCTGGTCTTAGGTGGGCCTCGCAGGATCTCCTAGAGAGGAAGTGCAGGGGAGTGCCCACCATGAACAAGGGTGCACGGTCGATGTCCAAACAAGAATGTCCAGAGGTCACAGGAGACCAGAACAGAGAGTCCGAGTGGATAGCGAGGATCAAGGCCAGAATATCAGTCCAGAATGGTAAGCTGAAGCAGGGGTCAGTACCTATAGTCAATCCGGAAGTAGTCAGGTCAGGCAGAGGTCAAATTCCAGGCATTGATCAGGAGTAGCCAGTGGTCAGGCAGAGGCCAGTTCCAGGCAGTGATCAGGAGTAGTCAGTGGTCAGGCAGAGGTCAAGTCCAGGCAGCAATCAAGAGTAGTCAGAGAACAGGCAGAGGTCAGGTCCAGGCAGTAATCAAGAATAGTCAGAAGCAAGCAAAGGTCAGTACCGTGAGGCTCAGTCCGAAGGGTACTACCAGGGATGGAGAGACGAAGGAACAGAAGACACTGGATGAAGAGACGAAGGAACAGGAGACACTGGATGAAGAGACGAAGGAACAGGAGACACTGGATGAAGAGACGAAGGAACAGAAGACACTGGATGAAGAGACGAAGGAACAGGAGACACTGGATGAAGAGACGAAGGAACAGGAGACACTGGATGAGGAGACGCTGGAACAGGAGACACAGGAGACGCTGGAACAGAAGACACTGGAAGGCAAACTAGAGACACCGGAGTGTACGACCCGATTGCCAAGGCAAGGAAGTGGTGCCTGACGCACAACAATGGCTGGTTAATTATTTAAAAGATAACTGAATGGTCAGTTTTTCCAAAGGAGAGAGTTGAATAGGGCATGCCCTAGTGAACTGTACTGAGTGTAGTGGTGTTTAACATTAACATATATTATCTGGAATAGTGTAGGGAAGTACATTTGTGAAATGTCAATGACATTTCCTATTTTGTTTCATTACGTTTCCAAAATGGAACGAAAGAAAAACCAATTAAATATTGTAGATTTTACATTCATTTCATTAAAAAGAAAAGCAGCAAAAAAGAAATAAATCTCTACTGCCAGTTTGGGTCTTCCTGAGGCTTCCCCTTGGCCTCCTTCAGGGCCCCTGAAGCCTCCCTGGGGCTGCCCCAAAACAAGTTGCTGGCCATCCTTCCTCCCAAATAAAAGTGCCTTGAGGTCAGCAACACCCCCCCCCCCCCCCCCCCACACACACACACACAGAAAAATATTGCTAGGGCCTGGGACCCCAGGCCCCTCTAACCCCACAAAAAGATAGTGGGGGGCTAGGAACTACCCCAGCCCTCATTTACTCCATCTGTGGGGATCTTGTGCAATAAATGGGGCAGGTTAGATACCCACTCACCTTCTGCCCCTGGGTCATTTCCTTTCAAATGGAGCCACTTGGCCCTGAAACCAGTCTCTTAGTGACTTCAAAATGAGGCTGGTTTCAGGACCAGCTGGTGCCATTTTCTTGTGTGGCTATACAAACATATGGCTCATGACACCAATCTCAGGGCTGACCGGTGCCATTTGAAAGGGATTGACCCAGAGGGAGGAGTTTAGTAGGCATCTCTCTCGCTCCTTTTACAGCCCAGGATTGGTTCCCAGCCCCAGCACTTAATGGGAGTAGGCAGGGATGATCCAGGATGGCCCCATTTCATTTTTTTGTTAATTTTCAGCCTTTTTTTAAAATGTTTATTTCATTTCAGAAAAGGAAAACAAATTAAATAGACATTAAAAAGTGAATTTTCAAAGAGTTGTATGTTCACAAATTAGCAGATGTGCATACAAATTAGCAGATGTGTACGCAAGTAGCACATATTCACATAAATGCTAGCCTCAAACATGTGTGCAAGTAATGGTGCATGAATAGATTTGTTTGTATAAAAAAGTGGCAGGCCAGGGGCATTCCAGGGTATTCCAGGGTGAGGCCAGCATTTATGCACATAAGTTGCTATTTTTTAACCTGCCAAAGGGAAATGTGTATGTCTATGACTTGCGCATATTTACACCTGCTAATTATTTGGCATAAGTGAGAATAAAATTCCTTATAGCCAAATATTGATTGACTGAGAGATCAGGGTAAAGTGGGAGAGTTCAGGCTGACAAGCCAAGAGTGTCTTGGTGAACCTTAGATAGACTGAATAAACTGGTGGACTACTCGACAATTTCCTTTACGCTTGCTTGTTACAAAATTTGATGATTTACGTGTGTAAAAGCCAACAAGGGCTAAGGAAAATACGTGAGTTAAATTTCCTTGTGTAAATGCTTAAAATTAGGAGCACAAATACTCGCATATAGGAGATTTGCACCACTTATCCGGATACATTTTGGCTTCTCCAGCTAAGTGGCAGCTTGCTGCCACTTATCTGAATAAGTCTCAAAAACCACTACCTATCAGGCTAAATAAGATAGCAGGATAAGTGTTAAAATGGTACTTATTCGGTTATGTTGAAAATACATGCTGCATATCTTTTAGATACATGTATGTATTGTTGAGGAGATTTAAATGTATTTTATTTAGTGTGCGTGCATTTGCAAGCATGACATAAAATAAGGGGTAGATTTTAAAAGGAGTGCGCATGGCCTACATGTGCGCACACTACCCCGCGCGCACACATGTACACCTGATTTTATAACTTGCGTGCACGTTATTTATTTGTTTATTTGAAATTTTTAGATACCGACATTAGTTTACAAACATCATTCCGGTTTACATTGTAACTAAAAGATGGAAAAAATACAATGAACAGGGAGGGGGGTAAGGGGAAGCAGGTAATACAACAGAAACTTGCAGAGTGGAAATGTAGTGCGGTGAAAGCAACTAACTAATCTCTTGCTGTGGTGTAGCAAAAAGGATTGAAAGTAAATATATACAAAAATAGTAACTTGTATACAAGTGTGGGTATATAAAATCGGGTCGGCACGTACAAGAGGGTGCACAATTGTGCACCTTGCACGTGCTGAGCCGCGCTGCCTTTCCCCGTTCCCTCCCCCCTAACCTGACCTTCCCACCCCTTTCCCTAACCTTTCCTCCCCCTAGCCCTACTCTAACCCCCCCCAAAAAAAAAGTTTTTATTTTACCTTTTGCACCTGCCTCTGGGCAGGCGCAAGTTGCATGCGTCGGCAGCCTGCCAGAACGCGATCTTCCAACACAGCGGCAATGGCCGCTGTGTTGGAGGTCTCTGGCCCCACCCCCCGGACCACCCCCAGACCACCCTGCCCAGCCCCCACCCCACCCCACCCTCGGACCTCCCCTTTTGTAAATCCCGGGACATACACATGTCCCAGGGCTTTACACGCATCGCCAGACCTTTTTAAAATAGGCCCGGCGCACGTAACCTTTTTAAAATCCGGCCCTATATGTTCATGTGCATGCACTTCCATAGAGCTGTGTACATGGGAATGTGCTCTGATTTTAAAGTTATCTTCTCTGTGAATTGAATCCCAGAAAAACAAAGCAAACAAACAAAAAACAATTTGGAGTCTGCACGCCTCTAGAATAGGGAACTACAAGTAAGGGGGTCAGATGAGAAGATGCCACAAAATTATTCAATGTTGTTAAAAAAACCCAAAAAAAAACAAAACCCAAAGGAATTGTGAACAACTGCAGAAGGGCCTTGTCAGTTTCCCAGACTACCATCTAATTGGCACATGAAATTTAATGTGGACAATTGCAAAGTTGTTACAGGAAATTACTAGGCGCTATCTGATAGGTGTCTCCTTTAGTAAGCACTTGGTGGGCAGACTTACATGCGGACAGGACAAATAAAATGTATGAGCGATTACAAATGCTGCAGCTTAAACAAGCAAACACATGAACTTACACCTTTTATAATTTATGTGTGGCAGGCTCTCCCAGTCTGACCACTAGATGCCACTATCCCTGTCTTTATAATACTCTTAGAAGGGAGCCATCCATACCCTTTGGATTGGGTGACTCAGTGCTATTTAGCCCGGCCATTTTAAGACTCAGGGGGTTCAGTTAGAGAGAGAGCAGCTGCAGAGTGAACATGTATTTTTTCCACACTCTGGTAGGGCCTCCCGGCCTTGCCCAAAGGAATTTTCTTTTAGAAGAGACCTCACCGTCTGCTCTCTGTCAGAGGGTCCTTCTTTTAATTACAATGAGATAGACTTTTAAGGCCTGGGGCAAGGGGCTCTCTTCAGGGGACCAAAGACCTGTGAGCCTTCTCTACTCCCTAGGTAGGCAAGCGCCAGTGATGGATCCTGCTGCGCGAGAGAGATAGTGAAGGCAGAGAAGCTACCCAGATTAGGAGTTAAAGCACTTTTTGGAACCAAAGAATAATGGGGAGGTTTTAGATCCCCCTTTGCCACTGGAATTTCAGCGCAGGATTAATAGCCTGGTCCCCAGAGTTTTTCCACAAGAGAAATCACCTGAAGTAACAGTTGAGGAATAAAGAACAGCTGAACCAAAGGAAGAAAGAGTAAGAGAAAGAGATAAGAACATAAGAACATAAGAAAATGCCATACTGGGTCAGACCAAGGGTCCATCAAGCCCAGCATCCTGTTTCCAACAGTGGCCAATCCAGGCCATAAGAACCTGGCAAGTACCCAAAAACTAAGTCTATTCCATGTAACCATTGCTAATGGCAGTGGCTATTCTCTAAGTGAACTTAATAGCAGGTAATGGACTTCTCCTCCAAGAACTTATCCAATCCTTTTTTAAACACAGCTATACTAACTGCACGAACCACATTCTCTGGGAACAAATTCCAGAGTTTAATTGTGCGTTGAGTAAAAAAGAACTTTCTCCGATTAGTTTTAAATGTGCCCCATGCTAACTTCATGGAGTGCCCCCTAGTCTATTATCCGAAAGAGTAAATAACCGATTCACATCTACCCGTTCTAGACCTCTCATGATTTTAAACACCTCTATCATATCCCCCCTCCAAATCCCCCTCCAAATCTCCACCCTAGGAATCAGGATAGGCTAAGTGCCCAAGTGAAAGAAGATATCTAAACATAGGATTTTTGTAGTTAAAAGGGAACCCTTTCACTAGGATTCCACGGGACAGCCACTGGGAGAGTAAGTGCAATTAAAACCACCGTGGGCTCTACCCTGAGATCTGTATTAAGGACACCTTCCTACAAACAAAGAACCCTGTAACTACAGTCAGCTGTATACTTATCATTTTGGACAATGAACTTTATTTAACTTTATGAATCAGTAAATTTTATTTTTACACCCAGACCTGGTCTTGTCTGAGTTTTTACAGCCTCTCACCCCTTGAAAAGCATTTAAATTACAGCACACACACAATAGTGACCTTCTTTCATTGTCTGGGCCATAAACGAGAGCTTCCCCCCTAAAAAGAGTCCCCCCTATGGATTAAGAGTCATTGTGGGAGTGAATGATTAGCTGGAACAGCCCCAGGAGCTAAGATTGTGTGCCCTTAGCACTTAAAACACCCCACTAAGGGTTACATATTTGTGAATTATTCTATATTTTCACTAAAGGACACAGTGTAGCCCACACTTGGCAACTCATCTTATATTTATATATCCCCACTTGGCAACACTTACTTCTTATATTTATATATCCCTTTGCTTTTTTTTTTTTCTCATGCCCTCTTGGTAAGAGGTCCTTGCATCTTTGCCTCAGGGTTGCCTCTCAGGATCTGGGGTCATCTTCACTGCCTCAGTGTCCTCTGATGTATCTGCTATTGTAAGCTGGAGCTCTGGTTGAGGAACTGGCTTGCTTCTCCTTTGTTTTATTGATGTTTGTTCCATAGGCTAGACTGTCTCTTTGTTCATTGCCAAATATTTGGATAGCCTTTAAGTGATATCTTGTTGATTTTTTCATGATTGATGGGGACTTTGATACCAGGGTAGAGTGACTTCGATACCAGGGTAGAGCATCTGCAATCTTGGATCCCACATATACATCTGTTGGAGTTTGTAGCCTACACTTCACCCATATATGTACAATGATGAAGGGGTTTGTCTCTGTGTTAATGGCTACTAGTCCTTATCTCATGTTCCATGTAGCTTGTTAGGCTCATTTTGTTTGTTGTAGAAAGTCCCATGCTAAAAGTCCTTTTAATATTCTTCTTGAAGCCTACTTCTTAGATTCCAGGAGAAAGAAAAGACAAACCAAGTGTCCCGGATAACCTTATTCTATTTTTATATGATAACCCTATTATCCTTAATCTCAACCCTCAAATTCTGCGATAAAAAAGTGATTTATATAGAGAACAATAACCCTAACTAAAGGAAGGCAATGATGGATTCCATATTAAGTCACCACCCAGGAAAAGGTTCTTATAATCATTGTGCACAATAAGTTGAAATCTTCAGCTCATTGTACAGCAATCAAAAAATCAAATTGAATGTTAGCAATTATTCAGAAAGAAATGGAAAGTAAATCTGAGAACATTACAATACCTCTGCATCAATCCATGGTGCGACTGCACTTTCAGTATTATGTGCAGTTATGGACACCCCATCTAAAAAATGATATAGCAGAATTAGAAAAAGAACAATGAAGGGCAATAAAATGATAAACTGGATGGAACAGCTCCCTTATGAAGAAGGCTAAACAGATTACGGCTCTTCATCTTTGAGAAGAGATGACTGAAAGGAAATATAACAGAGATTTATAGGGATGTGAATCGTTTTTTGATGATTTAAAACAATCGTCAGATATATTTTAAATCATCCAAAATCGTTAGAGCCGCGATACAATAACAATTCCCCCAATTTATCGTCAAAAAATCGTAAATCTGGGGAGGGGGAGGGCAGGAAAATCGGCACACCAAAACAACCCTAAAACCCACCCCGAACCTTTAAAACAAATCCCCCACCCTCCCGAACCCCCCCCCCAAATGTTTTAAATTACCTGGGGTCCAGTGGGGGGGTCCCAGCGTGATCTCCCCCTCTCTGGCCACGGCTGCGTTAAGAGAAATGGCGCCGTGGCCCTTTGCCCTTATCATGTGACAGGGCAAAGGTAGCGCCGGCGCCATTTTGGTTCCTGGCGCCCGACGTCACGCGTGCAGGAGATCGCTCCCGGTCCCCCGCTGGACCCCCCAGGGACTTTTGGCCAGCTTGGGGGGGCCTCCTGACCCCCACAAGACTTGCCAAAAGTCCAGCGGGGGTCCGGGAGCGACCTCCTGCACGCGGGCCGTATTGCCAATATTCAAAATGGCGCCGGCGCTACCTTTGCCCTCACTATGTTATACGGGCGGTGCCATTTTGAATATTGGCAATACGGCCCACGTGCAGGAGGTCGCTCCCGGACCCCCGCTGGACTTTTGGCAAGTCTTGTGGGGGTCAGGAGGCCCCCCCAAGCTGGCCAAAAGTCCCTGGGGGTCCAGCGGGGGACCGGGAGCGATCTCCTGCACGCGTGACGTCGGGCGCCAGGAACCAAAATTGCGCCGGCGCTACCTTTGCCCTGTCACATGATAAGGGCAAAGGGCCACCGGCGTCATTTCTCTTAACGCAGCCATGGCCAGAGAGCGGGAGATCACGCCGGGACACCCCCCCCCCCCCACTGGTAATTTAAAACATTTTGGGGGGGTTCGGGAGGGTGGGGGATTTGTTTTAAAGGTTCGGGGTGGGCTTTAGGGTTGTTTTAGTGTGCCGGTTTTCCCGCCCTCCCCCGATTTATGATTTTTAACGATTTAAAAAAAACAAAACACGACAATTAGATTTCCCTCCCCCCCAGCCAAAATCGATCATTAAGATGATCGATCACATGATTCACACCCCTAGAGGTTTATAACCTCTAGGGATTTCGGAGGGGCATGGGATAAACACTGTGGATCCCTAAAGGCTAGAGGATGGGAATAAAGCTTGGGGGTAACCTGTTCGGAGCAGCAGTTGCTGCCCTTGGCAGAAACATGGGGGTGACCTGCGTGGAGCTGCAGTTGCTACCTTGGGAGGTTTGCTGGGCAGACTGGATGCACCATTTTGGTCTTTTTCTGCTGTCATTACTATGTTACTATGTTACTATATAAAATCATGAATGGGATGGAACAGATAAATATACATGGCATTTACCCGTTCAAATAGTATTAAGATCAGGGGACATGTCATGAAACTAACAACAGATTTTTTAAAAATCAGGGAATGCAATTTTTTCACTCAATGCACAATCAAGCTGTTGAATATGTTGCTAAAGGATGTTGTAAAGGCAAGGTTAAAAGTGGTGGGGACATGTTCCTGGAGGAAAAAGGCCATAAACAATTAGCCAGGTAGACTTGGGAAAGCCATCACTTTTCCCTGGGAATGAGCAACAAGGAAATAATCTACTCTTACAGGTGAATTTTAAAAGCCTGGTACATGCATCATTTGCTGATACATGAATATATCGGGCTGACATGCACTGAGCAGATTTAAAAGCTCTCAAAACCACACGTATCTCCCATTCTGCACACACAATTTATTTTCCAAAAAAGGGGCAGGGCAAGGTGTGGTCTGGGCAGTACATGGGTGTTCCTGGATTTTACCTTGAAATTAGCGCATAAATACTTACATGCACTGGCATGAGCCAGGGTCCTCTGATGCTATGCAAGGCATGTAAGTAAATAAAACAAAAAACCTAAATAGATCAGCAGGGTTTTAATAGTCGGTGCTAACTGTTATGGGAGTCTCAGTTTAATGGACCCTTGGGCCAACCTGCAGAAGACTGGGAGAAGATGGTCAATGTATCTGATAACTGGCAGGCCAGGAGGCAGATGTTCAGGCTGGACATAGAGGTGCTCTTCACCCTGGAAGCTGGTACTCCCCCGAGAGGAGCCCATAGGAGCCCAACCGCTGGGACTTAGGCGGTAGTGGATCAGGACTGGAAACTGGAACCAGACTAGAACAGTAGGTCAATACTGTAACGGGGCTCGGGTTCTGGAACCAGACAGGAACTGTAGCAAGACTCGGGAACTGGAACCAGGCATGAACTGCAGCAAGACTCAGGTACTGGAACCAGGCAGGAACTGTAGCAGGTAAACAGGAACCAGGCAGGAACTTTAGCAAGCAAGCAGGAACCAAGCAGGTACTATAGCAGGCAAGCAGGAACGGAGTGAGTAGCAAGGCAGGTTGCTCCGGGGCACAGCGCAACAGGGATCCGGTAGGTTAGCCCGTTGCAAGGCAAAGACTGGGTGGCCGCGGCCGGCTTATCAAGGCCGCGGCATCTGACATCAGGAATTGGGCGGAGTCACCACTGGCGGGAAATGGCTTAGAAAAGCGCCCAAGTGGCGTGCGCGCGCACCTAGAGACAGGGCGTCCATGGAAGGCTTCCCGGCGGCACGGCCCTTGCAGGGACGCCGCTGAACAGGCCCGGAACTAGGCCAACGAAAGTGGGAATGGGTCCAGGAACACAGAGGTAAGGGTCTGGTCGCGGTACTCGTGACCAGAACCCCAACACTAACAGGGTTGGGAGAATGAGAGCTATTAAACAAGGGGGTTTGGAAGTTCTATTCCTTAACTGGACAAACTGGGAATGAACTGGAAAAATGGGCAATGATTATGCTCATGTCTTTTAAAATTCCCCCACTTAAGCAGTAGAAGCAGGATTTGCGCACACAAGCACACACCCACTTAAAATTGAGCGCACATGTGCACGCGGCTAGGATATTTTATAACATGTGTGCATATACGCATGTATGTTATCAAATATCCATGTCCCTGGGCGTGGGCCGACGATTGTGCACATGTGTGCCCACTCATCAATTTCAAAGTTACCATCCCTGGGACTTTCTGAGTACTTCAAAATGAACCAGACTGAACACTGTCAGAGACAGAGATATTGGACTTGATAGAATTTTTGTTCTCACCCAATATGGCATATTTTATGTTCCATTGGGCTGTCTCCTTGATGTTCATTGCCCCTTACCCAAGGTAGAGTCTGAATTGCCTGAGCAAATAATTCTTTCAATGACTGAAACAACAACCCAACATGGAAGTACTCTTGATAGCTCCTTTGGTTCCAGTAGGGGGGTGTTGCAGGCAGATGATATCAATGGAGTGCGGGATGGTGAGAACTTCAGTGAGATAGTGCTTGGTCGCCAACTTGAGCTGCAAGATTCATAGAGCAGGATCTGTTGAAAGAAATCTAGAGAGCTGCTCCTCTTTGCGGCTGTCAGTTGTGGGAAGATTAGGATTTTATGAGAGGGCGTTTTCTGAGGTTCTCTTAGAAAACATTCTGTTATTAGAATCATTTGTTTCTCCAGGAGATCCTAGATAATGACAAGCAACATGTGAATGTTGATCCATCACATCCAATTTTACATTGTAAAAATACATGTCTTGCTAACCTCTGACATGGAACATTGTTATATATAAAACAATGTGCTTTCCTCACTTTGATTTACACAATTGATGGCATGAACACTTTTTTGATTAGTATGATTACTCCTTCTGAAAGTGAACTGCAAATTTGATTTTTGCATATTAATTTAAATTATTCATGACGGCAAATATGTTTTCAAAAGCAGCAAAATCAAAAGGGACTAAATATATATTTTTAAACTGTTTTAAAATTTTATAACAATTATTATTATAAACTGTACAGAATGTTCTTATTGGCTGGAATTAAATATAAGAGATATGCATTCATTTTAAATGAATTAGACAATTTTAAACAAAATTGTCTAATTCGACATGGTTTGGGAGCGCGCTGAAATGAAATAAATTTTTCCGAGTTAAATGGGAGTTAGTGTGCACTAACTTTAAAATGATAGTGCGCATTAACTATGGTTAGCATGCACAAATGGGAATTAGTGCGTACTAACACGAGATTCAGGAACCACATAAAAAACACCCCCCCTCAAAAAAAACCCCAAACCACTTAATGCTCTATTTCATTGAATTCTCTGGAATACTCATATGCCTGTCTTCTGTTTGAAAATATATATACAAAAGTAAACATTAAACCCTATAAAATAAGCTTAATGCGGCTTGTAATGGCAATAGTTTGGCATTTACTTTCAGTGACTCACATTCTAGGTTAAATACCACAGATGAACATTTCTACCCAGGTAGTGTATGTCCTCTCCATCGGAGTCTCATTGTATTAATAATTTATTTTAATTGCCTTATTTTATTCTAAAATTCTCAGTTAAAGTTAATAGTAAATAGCATTCAGAGTGAGGTAGTCCCTGTTGTAAGTACAAAGCAATATTCTTTATGTACTGTGTACACAAGAAGTAATAAAATAGTATTTATGTTTCATCAATGGAAACATGTCACTGCTAAGTCATTATTTCTGAATATTTTTAAGCTACTGCCCTGCAGCTGTTCTGGGAATAGCTATGTTTGATACATTGTCACAAGAAGTGGGACCTTGTTGGTTTACATTGTATGCATGATATTGGAGCCAGAGAGTACGAGATAATTTGTAGCTTTCATATCACAAATTACCTTATTCTCACAGGTTACAAGTAATAGGGGAGCAATTTCACTGTAGAAAATGGGTGGGCAACAGCTACCTGGAAGATCTGCTTCCAAGAGTTTGAGAGAACTATAGAGAGGACATTTAGAGGGTATTTTTCAAAGACATTTCCATTGGTAAAACAGTGCTTTACCCAGAGAAATGGCCTCTTAATGAAATTGCCAGCCCAATGGTCCTGCTTGAGACGCTTCTAAGAAAACTAAAAGTCATGGGATAGGAGGCGATGTCTTTTTGTGGATTGCAAGCTGGTTAAAAGGCAGGAAACAGAGAGCAGGATTAAATGGTCAGTGTTCACAGTGGAAAAAGGTAAACAGTGGAGTGCCTCAGGGATCTGTACTTGGACCGGTGCTTTTTTAATATATTTATAAATCATCTGGAAAGGGGTACGATGAGAGAGGTGATCAAATTTGCGGATGACACAAAATTATGCAGAGTAGTTAAATCTCAAGTGGACTGTGATGAATTGCAGGAGGACCTTGCAAGACTGGAAGATTGGGCTTCCAAATGGCAAATGAAATTTAACGTGGACAAGTGCAAAGTGATGCATATAGGGAAAAATAACCCTTGCTGTAGTTGCACAATGTTAAGTTCTATCTTAGGAGTTACCACCCAAGAAAGAGATCTAGGCATCATAGTGGACAATACATTGAAATTGCTGGCTCAGTGTGATATGGTAATCAAAAAAGCAAACAGAATGTTAGGAATTATTAGGAAGGGAATGGAAAATAAAATGGAGGATGTCATAATGCCTCTGTATCACTCCATGATGAGACTACACCTTGAATACTATGTGCAGTTCTGGTCTCCACATGTCAAAAAGGATATAGCTGTCTGGAGAAAGTACAGAGAAGGGCAGCGAAAATGATAAGGGGCATGAAATGGCTGCCCTAAGAGGAAAGGCTAAAGAAGTTAGGGCTGTTCAGTTTGGAGAAGAAACGACTGAGAGGGGATATAACAGAAGTCTACAAAATCATGAAAGGACTTGACCAAGGGCCTCATTTTCCAAGCCGCTCGCACGCGATAAGGGACCTTTCGCACACGAAAAGTCCCTTATCGCGTGTGATACCAGGATGGGGGCGGAGTTGGCCCCGGAAGAGGAGGAGTCGGGGCGTCACCGGGGCTGACTCTGCGCTGATGCCATGGACAGCGAAAAGGTAGGTGCCTTTTCACTGCCAATTTCACTCCCAATAGCTACACCTCCTATGGTGGCGCTATTGTGTGCAAAACCGGCAGCAATCACACCACGACGGTGCGATCGGTGCCGGCTAGCGCAGGCCCGCCCCCCGTTTTGGCCCCCCGCCCCTCATCTTCTAAAGTATCGCAGGCCTGCGATATTTTAGAAAATGAGGCCCCAAGTTAGTGTAAATTGGTTATTTACTCTCTCAGATAATAGAAGGACCAGGGGGCACTCCATGAAGTTAGTAAGCACCTCATTTAAAATACATTGAAAAATATTCTTTTTTACTCAGTGCATAGTTAAGCTCTGGAATTCATTGCCAGAGGATATGGTTACAGCAGTTAGTGTAACTGGGTTTAAAAAAGGTTTGGATAAGTTCCTACAGGAAAAATCCCATAAACTGCTATTATGGCAATTAATAAGCAATAATAGCTTGTGATTTATCTAATGTTTCAGTACTTGCCAGGTACTTGTGACTTGGATTGGCCACTGTTGGAAACAGGATACTGGGCTTGATGGATCCTTGGTCTGACCCAGTATGGCATATCTTATGTTTTATATACTTATGTTCTATTCTTTGCAAGTGTGGAGGCATTCCCAGGGGTGGGATGGGGGAGTGCTTTGCATTTACCTGCTTATTTTTGCATTTTAAAAAGTATACAGATCAATTTTCTTGAAAAACAATCTACTACACACAAATCAGCAACTGTGTAAATGTGTGTGGTAAATTTAGTGGGGTGATTTTCAAAGCAAATTTATGCTCATAAATTTGCTTTGAAAATTGGTATAATGGATATACCTATTTGCTCTCTAATTTATGCAGGCTATTACCAAATTATCTCCTTAGGGGGGGGATAATTTCCTGACTGTCTGCAATGGGACAAAGTTTGACAGCTCTTTTTTTAGTTTAGAACTTTGCGCCAGTTTTCATAGAGAAAATCTATGTGCCCTTTTACTGTGACACTTGCCGCAGGTGCAAATTGTCCATGGGCATTTTGTTGCAGGTACTTTTTCTTGGAAAATAACACTCAGAGAGTTGGAAATGTAATCTCCATGCATTTTCTTCCCCTGATCAAAACACACCCTTGGGAATGTTTTTTCTGACAGTGGTTGAATGTACACACACATACTTTTATCTATATCAAGGAAGGACAATTTTCCAACAACCAATTGATTTTTGTAAATGGCTATTTAACACTTAAATGCTTTCAAAATTGTCCTTTGAAAAGTAATGACTTATGAACCTTGTCAACTGAGACAGGATGAGTACTATTGCTTGTTATTTGTGCTTTTGAAATGCTATTTTCTTTTAATGTCGTGTTGGATCTTGGGCCTTTGATTTTAAACTGAGCCCTTGACTCTTCCAGGTATAGCATCAACTCATTGATGTGTAGTTATTATTATTAATTTTTTTTTTTTTTGCATAAACCAGTCCACAAAGATGCTTTCATGCATCAAATTTGGCTGAATTCAGAATTAACAAGCTGCTTTGTATGATCTTTCATGGCAGCAGCTCATTAATTTTGAATTTCAATAAAATGTTGCATGTAATGAACTATATATGGCAAACTATCCCTTGTTTGAAAATTGCATCTTGGACAACTAAACATATTTGAAGGCTTTTACAGCATGCATACTTTTAGCCAGATTATAGGGGGAATTCCTAGTGATGTATTTAGGCCAGAAAAGGAAAATGGTAGACATAAATGATATTATAAAAGTTAATCAGGCTATTTTACCCACCTTGGCCACATATGCACAAAAGCAGGTGTAAACTATATGGGCATTTTTTGCAAAAGTCCTTTATGCTAATTTTCAAAGAGAAACTACTCGCAAAGAGAAGTTATCATATAGTACATGCATTAAAAGTTTTACTTTTCAACTTCATGGGAAATTTGAAATTAATGATTTAACTGCTTAATATGCATTTATGTATAAAGTTTTTCCTAAAGTTTGAGAAACAATCTCCTCCTGTTTTCAGCTGAGTATGGGGACAATTTTCAAAGCTGTTTCCACAGGTAAATATCAATTTACTAGGATAAATTGGCATATCTCAAAAATGCCCTCCATAGATCAACTAAAAGCTAATACCAGATTCCCAACATTCTTACTTTTACCTCATTAAAAAGGGGCATTTCTTTGGAAGTGTTTAGGTTGAAAGAGTGGGCATACTTGACATTTTCAAATATATGCATGCTATTTTACCCCCTCAGCTAGCTGCACAAATTGGAGGTACAAAATACATGGGCAGTTTTAGCAGGCATTAATTACGTTAGTTAATTGGAAATTAGCTACAAAGCAGGCACGGCAGAAGTTCCCACAGACTATGAAATATGCAGGCTACTCACACTTGTCCTCCATTATGGCAATGTTTAAAGAAGTCACAACGCTTGCAAGCATTGCACCCATGGGCCTGCAAGCAGATTTTCAAAGGAAAATCTTACCCTGGGGAAAATCTGACCAGCAGGGGACAACAGGTACTATTGTACAAATGTATACCTTATTTGAAGTAGAGGCAAATGTATCCACGTTGGGCTTTCAAAATGAAAGTTCCATGCAGACTTTTCCTCTCCCAGCCTAAATCTATCCCAGCTCCACCCCTTTTTGGACACAGATAAAAGGGCAGGTGCTTTTACCCACAGAGGGGGATGGGTAATTTTCAGTGAAACATTTCCTATTGGGTAAACAGCTATTTTCCCCACAGGAAAATCTTTATAAATTGCCTTCCCTTTTTATAATATTTCCAGGATTTTCATGCCAAACTTTGAATCTTGGTTCTTTTTCTATTCTGAATATTGATCACTGGCAGGAAATTGAATAGTTTTACCCACAATTTCCTTAATAATTTACATAAGTGTTATAATTTCCATTTAGACATGTTGAATGTGTTTTCATCTTGTATTGCACATTTAAGACTAATCGGAGAAAATTCTTTTTCACTCAACGCACAGTAAAGCTCTGGAATTTGTTGCCAGAGGATGTGGTTAGTGCAGTTAGTGTAGCCGGGTTCAAAAAAGGTTTGGATAAGTTCTTGGAGGAGAAGTCCATTAATGGCTATTAATCAATTATACTTAGGGAATAGCCACTGCTATTAATTGCATCAGTAGCATGGGTTCTTCTTAGTGTTTGGGTAATTGCCAGGTTCTTGTGGCCTGGTTTTGGCCTCTGTTGGAAACAGGATGCTGGGCATGATGGACCCTTGGTCTGACCCAGCATGGCAATTTCTTATGTTCTTATGTTCTTATTGCATGATCTCTCCATTGCTTTCTGTTTTGTATTTTTCATTCATTTGAGTAGAAAACATCAGTGTGCCTATCAAGATTCTCTTAGCATTTCCTTGAAAAAAAAAAAAGGCCTAGATTCATCATTTTGCTTGTGATAAAAAATGGGCAGGTAATTTTTATGTTATTGCAACACATGCTGTTTTAGTACTCAGGCACTTCCTTGTTCTGGGGAGGGAGGGAGAGGGAGAGAGCGAGAGAGAGAGAGAGAGAGAGAGAGAGAGAGAGTGAGTGAGAGAGAGTCTTTATAAGGCCATCATATTAGTCATCTATTTATACCACTATAGGAGGGTCATATAGTAACTGAAGGTGAGGTTTTGGTGGTGTTCTAGGGTTTGGGGGCCAGTTTTACATGCACAGGCAGACGTACAAGCAGCATAATACATATCAGTGAACATTTGAAGATTTGATTTGATTTAGAATGAGGAAAGGTAGACTAAGATGAGATTTCTACAAGGTACTCTCACCCTAGCTTGATGCACTCTCTACCTGGGTACTATCAAGCTAGGGCATTAGTGCATTTTAGAAATCTCATCTTTGTCTACCTTTCCACCTTCTAAATCATGTCAAATCTTCATTGATCTGCCTGTGCATGTAAAAATGGCCCACAAACCCTAGACCACCACCAAAACCTCACCTTGATTTACTAGATGACCCTCCTACAGTGATATAAATAGATGACTAATATGTGTGCCACCCCAGAGACATTCACTCTCATTCCCTCTCCAAGTCTCTCTTACTCTTACTTTCACTCTCGCCTCTCCCCAATCAAAATGGGATTCACGATAAATATTCCAGACATATCTCACAGCTTAATTCCAGGGAAAAAGGTATAGTTATTTCCAGTGTTAAAATGTACATTATGCTATCACATGCAATGATAAACACCCTTTATTTTCCTAAACTCCACCCAAACTCCTTTCCTTTGGCTAAATTTTGGGGATTTGCATATGCATCACACGATGTGAAAAATAACACATGCTTATTGGGGTTATCATGGGCGTTAGGGCCCTAGCACCCATGATAATGCCCTAATGCATTTTAATGAATGGCCCTGTACATGACTTGTATTTTTATTTTTATTTTATTTTTTATTTATGCATTTTCCAAAATAACAAGATATAAATCTTGATCAGAAATATTAAGCATAGGATTAATTAGAATAACAGAAAAATTACTGAGGTAAACATCATTTCTTTTCTCAATATAAGTCCTCATATATGGGGAGTGCAGTTAACCCCAACCTAAAGTAATACATCAAGAAATATCAATAGACAGAACAGCAACCATACTTTATCTATAGGGAACACAATGTATTAGGGCTGGATGTTGCTGGCAACACTGGGGTTTTCCCTATTAGAAACTGAGTTAACTGTGGGGGATCTTAAAATATATATGTATTATTTAAATACTTTATCATGCACTTGCATGGAAACTTTAAGAAGAAAATACCCCCAATTTGAAAAAACCTGCAGCCTCAGCAAGAGAAAGGATTTTCTTTTTTTTTGAGTCTCCCGTGAGACATCAGGGAACACTCTAACTTTGCATTGAAGAAAAGACTCATCCTATGTCTGAAACAGAGTCTCATTAACCATTCCTTGTCTGGTTCAAGTGCTAAAGTCACTTTAAGTGTAGCTGGAACAGCTACCTCTGAATCGGATGTCTCCAGTACTGCAGAAATATTCACACTTGGTTCTCCGACCGATACCAACGGTACTATTGCTTCACCTTGTTCTTCCTTTCTTCTAAACTTTGGCAAATAAAAAATCTTGGATATTGGTGGAATCGCATTTTCTGGAACCTGAAGAATTTCCATTAGAAAACTCCTAAAAATTTCCCTAGGAGGGGTTAGGGGTAACTGAGGAAAGTTAATGAATCTCAAATTTTTATTCTTAACCATATTTTCCAGGTTTTCAATTTTCAAGGCAAAATTGTTCCTTTCTTTAGTCATTGCTGACTGTACTTGCTATATTCCATTTACTTGATCTCTTATAGAAGAAATTTGTTGATCCATTGTTGTTGTTGTGTTGGAAAACACCACAATTCTTTCCTCCAACTCTTTACATTTAGCAATAGCTGGTGATAGTTGTTGCAAAATTGAACTTCTCATTTCTACAATGGCTTCCCAAATTGTCTCAAGGGAGAATACTGTAGCTCTTTGCACATTAGGCTGCAAAGTAGGCATTCTCAAAGGAAGAGACTCCCCAACATTGCCACCAATCCCTTCCAACAATACATCTCCTCCCGAACCGAACTGTCCTTGATGGAACTCTAGACTCCCTGCAGCTACTGCCACCCTGTCGTGCCCCGCAGGGCTCAGTTTTGGCACTCTGGTCTGATGGCATCTCCCTCAACTCTAGGGCCCCTCTCGTAGCAGCAGGATTATCGAGCGATGTTCCCTCCATGGGGATGAAAGGTGACAAGGAGCCTGGGAGAGAGGGGAGCTCACATTCCCCTTCCCCTCTCTCCAACAGCTGAAGCCCCGATATCGAGCTGCTGTACAGGACGTTGGTGTCCATCGGGCCAGAGAAATGAGTCGTCGGAGGAACCGCGGGGTAAGCTTCCGTCCTGGGTTTTCACTTTCTTCCCATCGTGGGTAAAGTGTAGCAAGAAAACAAAACTTGTAAAGCCCGAGAGAGCCGATGCTGAGCAAATCTTTCGATTGGACATTTTGGATCCGTCCCCCCCCCCCCCCTCCCAACTTGTATTTTTCTATTTCAAGTCTGAAGGTGTCATTCAAAGCAAATTACAAAACAGAAAAGAAAGCACAATATTATAATAATTGTCTTTTAGTTCTTGCCATTCCTGAGTTTCTTTGCTAAACATAATACTAGAGATTGAGTCTACTTTTGTTACTTTGAACTTTGGATATGTTGCTGTTCCTAGATGGCTTCCCAACTTTTGGATGTTTTCTCACATGCTGCACATCAGTCCCCAATAATGAGACTTTACAAGTTGGGATTTCTGCATCTCTGACTGGCTCTATTGTTTATCCCTGAAATATGTTGAGATGTTCCTTTGTCACAAGTTGGATTTTGTTCCATGTTGTTTAAGGTTTTATCCCATTCTAATAACTATGTTCTGTTCTTAAGGGTACAGGAGAGTCTTTTGCCTGCCTTCCTGGAGCTTGTCTGGTACAGATATGCATTCATTTAGAACAAATTGGTAATCCAATCCTAAAAAGACCTTTTTGATTTGTTTTGTTCCAAATTAAAGAAATGAACAGGGATTTTGAAAATAACATACATTTTCATTTGCATTTATTTTAGGATCCATTAAAGTATATGGGTAAAACAAAAAAAACAAAACATTTTTTCTTTTGTTTTGCTTGCTTTTTTTATTGAAGGAAAGCAAGCTAGGATGGAGCAGAGATGAAAAGGGAAAGGGAAAAGGAAAGAAGAGGACTGATTAAGGTCAAGCACTTGTCCATCCAGCCTATGCCAACTGGCAGCAGCATAGATTGACAAAGATTTGCTTTTTTTTTTTTTTTCAAACTTGCAACTGAAAGGGACTTTGAGAGCAGTCACCATTTTGAATCATTTTTCTCTTGGAGTTCAGTGAGAGGTGCTAGTTTCTACAGCTCTGTGTTTTGCCAAGTGAAAGAAAAAGTTCCTAAAACATTTAGACAGTCAATAGGAAGTTGAGTTTAGGCTTCTGTTGCTTCTTGTCAGTGTAGGAGACACACTGATCTCTCTGCTTGTTAAGGTCACAATATCAACAGAAGTTAGAGAGATGTGGAGAGACACAGATGTCAATATTCAGAAAGGCTGCAAGTGGACAAGTTATCCAGCTAAAATTTACTCAGATAAGTTTAACCCTACCCAGAAATATTTACTGGTCAATTTTCAAATGCTTGCAGCAAAACCGGGAGATATGCACATGACTTGGATGCGCGCTGGCCATGCGATTTTAAAAGGGCCACAGCCATGTGCGTATTCCCTGGTACACGCATTAGAAAGTTTTGCAAAAAAAGTGCAGGGTGGGGCAGGGCATGGGTGGCCCAGGACTATACCGTGGTGTCAGTTATATGCACAGGGATCCCCTGCCACATAACTTTACTACCCCTATGGACAGCAGGTAAGTCATGTAACAATAAAAACGAAGCTAATCAGCGGGGTTATAAGACTCGGGGCTAATAAGGTAAAAGGGAGGCAAGTTAGGTAGGGGATTTAGGAAGTCATTTCCTTTACTGGGGGTGACATGGGGGAGAAGTGGGAAAAAGGCCTAATGTTCTGCCACGTGTATCTACTAAAATTCCCCCACTTATGCGCTCGAGACGGCATTCGCGTGCATATGCACTCGTCAATATAAAATTGTGCACGCATGTATGCACGGGTAACTGATTTTATAACATGTGTGCATATACACACTTATGTTATAGATTTGGCATATCCGTGTGTGCATGCCGGCAAATGCACACACATGGGTGCACGCACATGGGTCTTAAAATTTACTTCTTAGTATCTAGCTGGGTAAATCAAAACAACAAAAACATCTGGTTTTCTTGGGAAAATCTACATTTTCCCAAATGGGAACTCTGAAGCATATATAGAAGTAGTGGTAACAATAAATTTTACTGAAAAATAATCTAATTTTATTGTTTGTCTCCAAGGCTAAGCTGGTATTTTAAGAATAACATAAGTTAGATAAGGCAGGTGGTCTTGAGTTATAAGATCCCTTGTGAATGCTTTGACTCACATGACCCCATTTAGGACCCTCATCTTATCCCTACCATTAAGCGACTAATATTCATCCATAACCATGACTTTCCTCTACCACCTTTGACCTTTCTCTGATAAAAGATACTCATCATCTTCTCCAGGGGCTTCTATACAATAAGCAGAGCTCATGAGAATCCCAGGCCTGAGATATACTGAACACAAATAAGTAAGCAGGGTTTGAAATATACTTTCTGCACTGTCCTGTCAGTGATTATAACATAATCAAATCTTGTCTGCCTTCATTTTAGCACATTGTGCTAGTCTTCAGCAAGCAGCACTCTTTTCTGTACTTTTGTAGAATGTATATTCATATCATTTGCTTTAGGGAGCAGTGATGTGCTACCCTTTGTAAGAATTCTGAACTGTGGCACCAGTTATAGCACATTCGGAGAACTGATAGGCAAGACAGACCTATATGAAAGAAACCCAATGAACAGAAAATATACAGTTGAAATCTAATAAGCATGGAACTACAATTATAATGGGGGAAAATAATAAACATAAGAGAATGATAAGTAAAAGCAAAAACCCCTCTAACTTCCCAGAAGGATTATTACAGTGTCCACTTGGGCACAGGAAAACAGGTTTGAAATCACAGGCTCTCCATAGAAATGCTATGCTATGACGGTTATGATATGTACTGCTTCACTGTGAAGAAGGGCTCTGGTTGTCCAGATGCCAGTGGGTGTAATAAGCCAGAGACTGAAAAGAAAATCTACCAACAAAATCTATGAAGTTCACTTTTCAAGTATGAGTAGTCTCCAGACAGTATTAGAGAAATAAAATATGTGTCAGCCACCTGCAATTTAATTTGTTCTGGACTTATTCTTACAAACATTTTATGATCAAGATGGCTCTTGAACCTTTTTGTAGTTAATTATTCAGTGACTAGTTTGGCTAATCTAAACTACCTTACCATTGCTGCTACACTCACTAAGGTAACTATTTCTACTGTGCAAGGTAAAAAAAAAAAAGCACTATGTACAAAACCCCAAATGTGGAGCAGAAATTGTGCTATCTTTTGCAAATGCAGCCATGATAATATTTACCACAGTCACATATACAATATACGTGGGATTAATGAACATTTTACTCATTATCCCCATATTTACTAAAGCACACTACCTGCTGCATATTTTCCCACTGGGCAAATAATGCAGGGAAGGTATCACTGGAGAAGACTCGCTTTTCAACCTTCTCACACCATTGCTAGAGTCTTCCTAATGAGGAGATGAGATGGGATAATCTGAAAGGAAAGGGGAGGGGCTGGTCTTTGCCATCCTTCCCAGTGCCCTTCCTAGTCTATCCTGATCCAAGCACGTTCCCCCCCCACTCCAATTCTCTACCACTGTCTTCTTCACCCCCCCAGAGCAGAGCTTCCTATCTGACTCCTGCCAGCTGCCCCTGGCAGCCCTTCACTGGCAAGTTAGACGAAAAGCATTCCGGAGGTTGGCGCACCGGCAGCCAGCCGACACGTGCAGGTGTAAAAAATAAGATAAGGTGGGGGGGGGGGGGAATTTAGGTAGGGCTGGGGGGTGGGTTAGATAGGGCAAGGGAGGGGAAAGTTGGGGGGAGTGAAAGAAAAGTTCCCTCCAAGGCCGCTCCGATTTCGGAGCGGCCTTGGAGGGAATGGGGAAAGCCATCGGGGCACCCCTAGGGCTCGGCGCCCTCTTGCGCATGCCGTCCCTGGATTTTATAACATGCGCGCACCAGGTAGTGTGCACAAATGTACCCTGCGGACATTGGATTAAAAATCTGCCCCTTAGTGAATAAGTCCCTAAGAGTTGTTTCTATGATGCACTAATAAGTAAGAGTATACTACTGTATATCAATTTAAAGGCTATGAATATGTCCTAAATCCAGGATAGAAGCAGTCTTGGTTTTCTAGGTCAGTGGTTCTCAACCTACGTTTGGGGACACCACTAACCAGTCAGGTTATCACAAGGATTTTCACAATGAATATAAATGTAATAGATTTGCATGCATTACTTCCATTATATGCAAATATCTCATGCAAATGCATTATGTATATCCTGAAAACCTGACTGTCTAGGTGTGTCCCAATGACTGCATTTAGAACCCATGTTCTAGGTAACCAAACTATGCAGAATATCTGGGCTCTTAGATCAAATGTATGTAAAATACACCTTATGAGCATTCTCTTAATCTATCCTAAAAACCAGATTTACCATGTTAGTAGAGCATGCCCATGCTATTATCATGTATGGAAAGGGCATGAACTGGTTACTTACCGAGGAGATTCTAAACAGAGTGGTAATGATAAATTGAGCATACGTAGATCTCTTTGGGGTTGATTTTAAGAGAAGCGTGCACGGGGTACATTTGTGCGCACCACCCGGCGCGCACAAATGTACACCCAATTTTATATCATGCGTGCGCTGCCGTGCGAATGTTATAAAATCCGGACTCGGCGCACGCAAGGGGCAGCACACTTGTGCACCTTCACACACCAAGCCCTAGGGGAGGCCTGATGGCTTTCCCCATTCCCTCCAAGGCCGCTCCGAAATTGGAGCGGCCTCGGAGGGAACTTTTCTTCTGCTACCCCCCCACCACCTTCCCCTCCCTTCCCCTATCTAACCCACCCCCCAGCCCTACCTAAATCCCCCCCCCCTTAACTTGTTAAACTTTTTATGCCTGCCTCTGTCAGGCGTATCTTTTGCACGCCGGCCGGCTGCCGGCACACCATCCCCTGGCACAGTCACTGTGCTGGAGGCCTCGGTTCCACCCCCAGACCACCCCCTTCCCACCCCTTTTTCAAAGCCCCAAGACATATGCACGTCCCAGGGCTTGCGCGCGCTGCCAAGCCTATGCAAAATAGGCTCGGTGCGCACAGGGGCAGGTTTTCGGGGTTATGCGCATAATCCTTTGAAAATCTACCCCTTTTTCTTTTGACTATCACTGGTTGTCCAGGGATATACAATTAATTCTGGCACATGGGGGTTGCATGTCAGTGTACAGGCAGTGGTGTACCTAATGTATTTGCCACCTGGGGTGGATATTTCCTTTGGCACCCTCTAGGTTCACTTCTCTGTCTCCCTTCCCCCGCCCCCAGTTATTTCTCTGTTCCACTCCCCCATTCACTTCTCTATCCCTGATCTCCCCCAGAGTGATCTATGGTTCTCCTCTCTCTCACACAGGCTCCTTCTTTCTCATGCACACACTTCCACACTCCTGCACACAGGCTCCCTCCATTTGTGTCTCTCTCACACATACACACCCCCTTACACAGGCTCTCTCTCTCACAAACATGCACCCTCCCATACACACTCACAGACATGCTCTAACACACAAACACTCGCAGGCTCTCCCAGACAGACACAAGCACACAGACATGCTCTCACGTACACATAGACACAAACACACTCTGTCTCACTTCCTACCTCACTCACCATCAGAAGCACAGCAGCCACTTCCTCCTGCAGCCCTTGCAACAGACGGGGGCTCTTCATTTTTCTTGAGGTGGTGGGGGCTGATGCGGCTTTGCTTCCTGCACCAGGGGGGGGGGGGGTGCAGTGCTGTTGCTCCTCCACATGCACTCAAATGCTGATGCTGCCTCTTCCTGCGATGACCCAGGACTTGCGCTGATCTTCCTCCTGTTTTGAGCCTTTCCTTCTTCCCACCAGCACGGACCCACCATTTCCTCTTCTTGACTGCGCAGATGGGAAGAAGAAAAGACTATGTAGTTGCCAGCCCTAGACTTGTGGCACTCTAGGCGGTCACATAGTACATCCACTGCTCACAGCCCGGTGGCCTTTCTCTTCTGCCATGAGCAGGATGGGATCCACTCATGGCCACTGACCTCCCAGCTGGCACCCCCCCCCCCCCCCGGCTATCACTCAGGGTGGACTGCACCTTCATACACTCCCCTTAGTACACCACTATGCACAGGGGAGAAGTAGTACATTCCAGGAGGTCAAAAAGAAGAGTGGAGAGTTTCAGGAGAGTAGAAAACTGATATGACTATATGTTTAGAACATCTATTGTATGGGTCAGTAAGGATCTTCAATGAACGATGTCAGAGGACATGTTTCAGAAGAGAAGGAACATTTATGGGGGAGATCCAAGGGGGAAATCTGGCCACCCTGGCTCAAAAGGGTACCAGCATCTGACCATTTCCCTCTCTCTGATCACCTTGTAATGTAGGGACTGCAATGGCTGAATCACACAGTTTGGCTCTACCTCATAGCTCATAGAAATAAACTCTATGCAAAACCAAAACAATTTGTCATCTGAGAAAAGCTTTTGAGGCTAAGACTCAGAATACATTTGATCAAGTCTCTCATGAGAGACTCCTCAGGAAATTAAATGGTCAAAGTATAGAAATTGATGTCTTGCTGTGGATTGATAACAAGCTAAAGAGCCAGATTTAATGATCAGTTTTCTCAATGGAAAGCGGTAATTAGTGGAGTCCCTCAGGGATCTGATTTGGGACCAGTGTTATTTAATTTATTCATTAATGATTTGGATAAGGAAGCAACAAGTAAAGTGATCAAATTTCAAATGATATGAAAATATTCAAAGTAGTTAAAACAAAATCAACCCTGAGAAATTGCAAAAAGACATTGCCAGAGTGGGGAACTGGGCATCTTGGTGGGCGATACATTTTAATTAGAGATGTGAATCGTGTGCCAGATCGTCATAATGATCAGATTCGGCTGGGGGGGGGGGGGAATCTGATCGTTAAGATATGTGAATTGGAATCGTTTCCGAATCCAATTCACATCGCTAATTCTTTTTTTCGAGAGGCCCGCGCCGCTAAAAAAAAAAAAAAAACCACCCGACCCTTTAAATCGACCCCCCCAAAACCTTTTAAAATTACCTGGTGGTCCAGGGGGGCCTCGGGGGGCCTCGGGGAGAGATCCAGGGGGGCCTCGGGGAGAGATTTCCCGTTCCCAGGCATCAGCTGTTCTAAAAAAAAAATGGCGCCGATGCCCCTTTGCCCTTACCATGTGACAGGGTTTCCATGCCATTGGCCGGCCCCTGTCACATGGTAGGAGCACTGGATGGCCGGCGCCGGCGCCATCTTTACTCATCAGCCCCTATTATACTATATAATGATGAGTAAAGATGGCCGCATCTTGAAACGCAACAGGCACTAGGTCAGCCTATATATGATACTGTCACAGGGCGCGATGGTCGCTCCCTGTGACATAGTGAGGGCAAAGGCGATCGGCGCCATTTTCAAACCAGTCCAGCACCGGCACCGAGGGTATGATTGAAGGGATGGCTCCCGGACCCCCCGCTAGACCACCAGGTACATGTAAAAGGTTTTTGGGGGGGTCGGGAGGGTGGGAGAAGCAAAGGGGTAATTTGTAAAGGGTCGGGGTGGGTTTTTTTTTTATCGGGCCATCGGCGCCATTTTTATCAGTGGTAGCCAAAATGGCGCCGATGGCCCGAGAGCGGGAGATTGCGCCGGGACCCCCCCCCCCCCCCCCCCACTGGACCACCAGGTAATTTAACATTTTTGGGGGGTCGGGAGGGTGGGGGAGGGTAAAGGATTGGTTTTAAAGGGTCGGGGTGGGTTTAGGGGTTGTTTTGGTGTGCCAGTTTTCCCGCCCTCCCCCCAAATAATTCCCGTACTCGATTTAATGATTTTTCACGATAAGTCGAGGGAATTCCTATTGTATCGAGTCCCTTACCGATTAATGACAATTTTAAAATTATCGGACGATAATTTAAATCGTTAAAAAATGATTCACATCCCTAATAAATAGCATCCAGTTAGCAAGTGCACATTAAATAATATGATGGGTAAGCATAACCTGATGTTTAATATTTGCTCAGTAACCCTTCATCTATATATGAAGTTCTTTCATGTGATTGCACAGACACACCAAGTTATACTAACATCTTCTATATCCCTTTAACATGCATAGCAAGGTGCCATTTTTAGTGTGTACATGTGGACCTTAATGTGCATGCTAAAGTTTATTGTATAGACCAGGGGTGGGCAATTCCAGTCCTCGAGGGCCACAAACCTGTCGAGGTTTTAGGATATCCTAATGAATATGCATGACATAGATTTGCATACAACTGAGGCAGAGTGCATGCAAATCTCTCTCATGCATATTCATTAGGGATATCCTGAAAACCAGACTGGTTTGTGGCCCTCGAGGACCGGAATTGCCCACCCCTGGTATAGACCCTTAAATCTCATTTGCTCAACAGTGGTGGGGATATTATTTAGAAATGAAATAGCATTGAATGTGCTATAGAAAGGCGCACGCAATGTCAACATCCGATATAGTAAACATTTTACATTTGAAAATGAAAACATATTACTTTTCTGGGGATTCAGTATCCTGCTTTCTTTTCCTTCACATATAGTCGGGTTCATTGCTGTCTTGTGATGCCACAGAAAGGGGCACTTGTCATTGACTTGCCAGTTCTGAACAGAACTAGGAGAGACCAGAGGCTGGGTGTAGAGGTCAGCAGCAGCTGGATCAGTAGAACCCACATGTGGGAGTACCTAAATCTTCCTTCCCACCCCCAGTGCTGTTCGTCCAGCAAGAGAAGGAGGAAAGTGATGGTTTTGCAAGCCACATCCTCCTCCTCTGCTACCCCGGGCCTGACTGAAACCATGAAGGACTGTTCATCCCATGCAGTTGAAAGCACTAACCAGGCCCCAGCAAGGGTGGGGGAGGCAAAAGAGTGAAAATCATCAGGTGAAAACTGAATTAACAAAGGGAGAGGAAAGAAGGTGAGAACTGACAGGGGGATGGCTGGAGGTTGAAGGAATATTTACCAAGAAATACACCACCATTAAAATTGTAAGACTGGTTAATTTTTACATCTGTGTAATCGACGTAAAGTAGAAAATAACCATCTTTCCCTGAACTGCAAATGGACCAGGATCATTTGACCCTTGGGCACGCATGGGGATAGCACTTATTTCAATCGGCATCAGGATTCTTTTCTAGCCTTCATTTGTTTAGGGAGGTTGTAACACAATCTGTTGCAGGAATTCAGTAACTCCCTGACAGAACTGATACCAGAAGAAAAAAAAATAATGCCTGCCCCCTGAGAATCCGGCAGCTCTTTCTATCAATTCATTGAAAGCATGGAGCCAGGCTGCAGACTTTCAACAAGATGCTTCTTCATTCAGGTAGCTTTTCTGACTCTGAGTAATCCCAACCTGCTTGCTACCTGCGAATGATTCCACGCAGTGCTGACTGCCACCTGTCTCTGCTGCTTGACTCCTGATTTCTATCTCCAAGTGCTACTTATTCCAGTACCTTCTCTAAAGAATAGCAGTAACTGTTCTATTGAATGACCTTGAAGAGCTATGCAAACATCCCTCTTCAAAGCACTCCAAGAGAACTGGAGTGAAGTGAAGAGAAATTATTTAAAGGGGGGGAAAAAAAGAGATTGTACAGCAAAGGCACCCATCCTCACCACAAAGCCTGAAGCCCATTTCATAGCCTCCTCTCAAGAAGCTTTTGATGATGATCTGTGAGGCCAGCTGTGTTACACACCACCACTTGCTGAGATACTAATGGAGCATTCACAGTTTTCTGGCATTTTTGGAATGTAAGTTTGATTCCAGATTTTTATCTACGGTGATGCTCTGGTTGTGGCTATCTGTGTCCATTTCTGAATTGATGAACATTCACTGCACACTGTGGACTGCCCTCTAACTCTGCTATTCATTGGTGTTTTCTTCTTAATATTCTTGGTAAAGTTAAGTGAAATAAAAAAGTAAAATCAAAGAGCACAGGACAAAGGACAGCACATAATAGTGCATAGACTCCATGGTACCTAGTTGTAATTGGCTGGCATGTGGACCTCTGTATTGTCTAACTGCATTGGCATTTTCCAGTTCTGAATCTTTCTTGTAACGAGACATTATCCCATTTTGCCAAATTATGTGCAATAATTTAAAGACATGAACAAAAGTGCCTATTACCTGTAGAAGACCATAAATATTCCCTAATATGTGGGACAATCCCAGTGATAAAGCTGTAGAAAAATCTGATAACAAGTACCCAATAACAAAACATTATCTCCTTCTCAGCCCCTCCAAAAATAGATCCGGTGTATGTGGGAATGAATATTTACTGCCTGCAAACACCAAACAAATTCAACTCAAGATTTTCCAATCCTTTTAATAAAAACACCAAAGAAAATCTAAATCCAGAGGAAACATAGCTAAGAATCTTTATATGAAACACAGGATGGCCTGTCTTCCACAAACAATAGCATTTTCCTTTGGGAAAATATTTTGGAGTTAAAAGGAGATTAAAGTAGAATCAAAATATCCATCCTTATTTCACTTTCAATATCTTTTTTTTTTAATCCAATAATTTTGCTCCTATTTTCAATCAAATAGGGGCAAGGATATGGCCCTATGCACCTTTATTTGCATTTTGCAACAACCCAGGAATTTTTCCCTATTTTATATTTCCTCCCAACTTACATTAGTCCAGTTATTGCGACAGCAATCCTTGGCTGGGGCCATGCACCAATCCCTGCAATCATTGGTCCTAAATCCAGCCACTAGATGTCACCATTGCTCAATGACTCTGATTCCCTCCTTCAAGGAGCTGTGACTGCTGCTTCTACAGCATCCCCAGCCCTGGCCAACCCACTGAGTGAAGCACCTGAGCTGGAGATCAATCTCAGGTCTTATCTCATGACATTGAATCACTGGACCAGTCCCATTTCCAATTTCATCCAGAAGTACTAGAGTTATCACTATTACAACAGCAGTTAAAGTAAATCAAACAATTTGCAGTTGTATAAAGTGATCTGGAAAATTACTATGTATATAATAGGCCTATCCATTATAGCCTCCACCACTGATGTTTCTTATTACAATTGGGACATAGTACAGTATTACAATTGAGGTGCCACAGCATTCAGATGATATGGTCACTTTAAAAATGCATGTACTCATTATGTTGCACTTTGCTAACTAAATTAATTGAGTTGCTTTATATTACTTAATTTACTTGCTTTGCATTACTTAATTTACTTGTTCATGTTTGTGTCCATTTTTGTTTTATTCAGGTGAACCTGAACACTGTAAGAAATCAGAAGATATAACTAAAACTACTGAACAAAAGAATGCTGTGATACACCACTAGATCTGATAATTCTTAAAGATTTCCAATGTTTAAGGAATGAGAGGTAATCCATGCATTATTGTTTTCCTGTTTGAATATTAAAACTACATCAGTGCCATTAAACCTCAGACTCATATTTTTCATCTGCACTTACAGTAGCTCCAGCACCATGTGAGAATGATTTTTTAGAAGGTAGAGAGGCAGGATGCACATGGCCCATCAATGAATCTCAAGAACTGTCTGGCAAAGAGTAATATCAACTGGAGTCAATCAACTGGAGTCAATAGCAGTCTCCTTCCAATACCCAATGTGACATTTGACCATATTAACCACATTTAGCATTTTGCTCACATGTAGGGTTGCCACTTGCCACCTCACCCTAGATCAGCTGAGTGGGCTGAGTCAGTCCAGTATTGCCCCATTGCATACATGGATTCCTGGCTCTGATTTTCTTAGAGAAATCAATGGGAAAATCAGCATGACAAATCAGTGTATGCAATGGGGCAAAATCAAGGCCAGATGAGCTGATTCAGTTGACCTGAAGTGAGGTGGCAATCCTGCTTACATGAGCTTTAATCAGGGGCATAACCAGAGCTGAACTTTTTGGGGGTGCATTGTTAACATGTGTGGGCAGTGCACTGTGGCCAGACCCACTTCCCCAATTCCACTTCTTACCCCATCATATATAGGTTCTTCTGGCAGTGGCTACACAATTATTTTCATTTCTGGCAACACCCTGTATCTCTAGTCTTTTCACTCTCTTCCTGCCCTATCTCTACTGTTTCTTAACTCTTGGTCTGTAGTTAATAAAGCTACAAGGGTTATTCTCTCAGGCTGCTAAAGAGCAATTATGCAGTCTGTCAGTCTTCCACTCAGTCCAGGCATTCTGAACTTTTAAGGGGATGATGAGAAAAGGGGAATAGGTAATTACCTGTCAAAGGTAAAGAAAAAGACTCTGATGGCCTCAAACGTTTACATGTCTGGCCCAAGGGAAACAGTGTTTTCCCTTCTTAAAGGTGCAGTGATTCCAATTTCTCAAGGTCCTCTAACTCGCCTTTAAAGAGCTGACATATATGAGAAGACCTTGCTGCTAATGAAGACCTGAGCCAAAAGTGGGAGGACAGAGGCCCTCTGAGGCCCATCCATGACTATATCTCTGGCTTCAATTCTTCAAAATTCCTGAGCCAGATGTTTACCTGGAGAAAGTTGACCCAGCTACATTTTTCTCATGCTATAAAAATCGATATTCAAAGTATCTCAGGATATTTGACTCAGCATTCCTTTTTGCATACCTTTGCATTTCTCAGAATAGAAATTCAGTTGATACAAACATCATAAGAAGTATGATTTCCTAATCCAATGATGAATCTTAATTTGGCTATAGTGTAGATTTCCAACATTACTAGTCACAGCTTTAATTGTGATAGCCCTAGAAATCTAAAAAGATAGTGACTATCTGACACATTTAGAGGTGCAGAATCAAGGCTAGCAGAAATTTTACTGTTCTAATTTTGTTACTAAATTGGTTCTGTACAATAATTTCATCATTTAAAAACCATGACTGCAGCCTAGAGTTATAGATCTTTTTCCTCATTTGTGACTTGTAAAAGACTTAGAAGTTTGTTTCTCTGAACTGTGCTAATGTTAATGCACATAAAAACAAGTTTTTACCTGCATTAACAAGTGCAGTTTTCTCTATCAATTTAGTTCCTAAGAAACTTTGCACTAGATAACATCATGAAAGCATTCAAAATAAACATGGCCATATATTTAAAAGATTTAAATAAGGGGATAATGAGCTAACTCGTATTTCCTTATTCAATTAAAAGGAACAACATTTTGGATGGTTAATTTGTCATGCAAGAGTCTGCTTCAGGTCAAAGGGTGGTGCACTAGCCCCTTATTAGAGATTTGTATTCATTTGAAACTAAATAGGAAATCAACATTTCCTATTTTGTTTCATGTCATTTTCAAAATGGGACTAAAGAAAAAACCACAAGATTTCATTGGTTTTACTTTTGTTTCATTTAGAAAAAAAGGAAAATTCTGAGACCTAAGCCTTTCACCGGTGTTAGCCCGAGGTTCTGTCCTGGCGCTAAGGCCTAGGCCCAACACCAGGGCCCAATGCAAGGCCTCTTCCCCATTATCAAGGCCTAGAAAAGGCCTCTGATGTCTTCTTTCTTCTTTAATTCTTCAAAAAATGACAACTGCTTTAAGTTTGCATTGAAGTGATACCACTGCAGCACATCCTTAAAGCAGACACATCATTTTTTGAAGGGAAAAGACCTCGGAGACCTGGTCTAAGTAATGATAGCTAGACCGGGACTTGAGCTGGGCATCGACCTAGGCTGTGATCAGGCCTCAGTTTGGGCCCTGGCATCTGGCCTAGGTCTCAGCAAAAGGACAGGGCCCTGGACCTGGACATGGCATTGGGCTTAGACCTAGGCCTCAGTGCTGGGACTGGGCCTCTTGATGGCTTTGGCATTAGGTCTGGGTTTAGGTCTAGGCCTAGGCCTCAGCAGTGGGGACTAGGCCTTGGGCCAGTCCCTGAAATGAGCCTACGTCTTGGTGGCAGGACTGGGCCTTAGGCCAGGTCCCAGCTTTGGCCTAGGCTCAGTGCCAGAACTAGATATTGGTCCTAGGCTTTGGTGTGGGGGCCATGTCCCTCCATCAGGCCTAGGCCTAGGTCTCAGTGCCAAGACCCTGCCTTATGCTGGGCCCCGGCATAGAGCCTAGGCCATGGTACTTGACTGATTCCTGGTGTCTGGCCTACTGCTTGATCTCAGTGCTGGGACCAGACTTTGGGCTGGGTGTCAGTGTCAGGTCTAGGCTTCAAGGATGGGACCGGACCATGGTGGATCCCTATGGATCAGGTAAGAGGGGCCCGGACATATTCCTGATACTGACACTTTGAGGGTAGGTGAGAAGGGGCCTGGGGAGGGCCTGTTTCATTTAGTTTTAAAGGGTTGGGGTGGGTTTTTTGTTTATCGGCTCGGGCGCAGCCGATAAACAAAACCGCGATCGGGCCTGATGAAAAAAAACCCACATGTGAATCAGAACCGGGATCCGAACTGATTCCGGTTCCAATTCACATCTCTATTGCTTACTGCTCCTTTGGAGCAGAAGCAATTTGTGCGTGCCTGTCAAATGCCGGCGCGCGCTTTCATGGCACAGCAGCAAATGGCCGCAGTACTGGCAGCCTAAAGCCCCACCCCTCCCTGCCCCCGAACCGCCCCTTTCTCTGGGCCCAGCACTTTTTCACGTACTGGGATTTACTCGTGTGGCTGGGCCCATTTGAAAATTTAGCTGATGAGCGTAAGGCACGGTCACGCGCATACACCCCGGGATTTACGCACGCTGGGCATTTAAAATCTGCCCATAAGTTTGCAGTGCTTTGACACATTGTTATCTTTACTATTGTCCCTTGTTAATTATAGGCCTGATTTTAAAATGCATTTACTCCTGTAAAACTGGGTTTTACTCGATTCAATGCACTTTACTCGAATAAGTGGGTTTTTGAAAATTGCTACAATATATGCCATTAAATTGCTCATAGGATTTACTCGCATAAGTGCACTTCACTTGAGTAAAAGGCTTTTGAAAATTACTATGATAGCATGTAACATTTACACACGTAACTCCTTTGAAAATTACCCCCTTTGTATCCAGGTGAGATTGATTGTTGTTTGACTTTGAGAGCCGTGACACCTCTCGGGCTCCTTTCAGCATCCTGCTCCTTTTCCGTTCCCGAAATTTGCACGTTATACATTAATCTTGGTATTAATTGGCCGCAGCTTTTATTAATACAACAGTTAATATGAAATCAACATTATAACAGTTTACCCGCCGGGGTCAATCGAACAGTCTCACCGCTACTGGAACCATTGGTCTAGGCCTCGCCTAGCATAAGCCACAACCCAACACAAGGGGACATGGCCCATGCGTGCCGTATCTGACAGCCCCCCTCCGACCTGTCTGTTTAACTTCTTCCGGGCTCTCCCCCATAACTTTTGATTTGCAAATTTAATGCGAGATATTATATCGGACCAACACATAAGCACTCCCGGGAACCCTGATTGTATTTCCCGTAGGTCCCTCGTCATCTGGCGTAACAATTGTCTACATGACCTTGCCCCTAAATCGTTCCCGCCCAGGTGTATTATTATGAAGTCCAGTCTGGCTAACGAAGCCCTCTTGACCCATAGTATGGGAAGTAACTGCTCCCAGCGCATTCCACACTTTCCCATCCAAGTGCTGCACACCCCCCGATGTGCTAAGCTCAGATGTGGGCCATATCTGAGCTGCCGTGCCCTCTGTTCTGCCCAATGCATGAATGAGTGTCCCACGACCCACACCTGCAGCAACCTAGGGCCCAATTCTGCAATAAAATAAGCAAGTTAATCGACCTGTTGTAATGTGCCGGCTCGATCGAGCCTGACGAAGGAATTTACCGCAGCAGAGCGCCATCTCCCGATCTGTTGTATGGCTTCTGTTGTGAACCCTGCCTGCGCCGCGCTAGTGGCCACCCCTATTCTGAAAGAGTGTGTCCCAAAGTTGTCTGCATTCTCTCCTATCTCATTTAAGGTTCGCTTGAATATCGCTGAAAACTGGTATCGCATTAAGGGGACCCCGTCCGCATGTATGAGTAAGTGATCCCCTTTTGTAGGTCGCACAGCTTGATATTTCTCTAAATTGGCCAGTGGGCAAGTGACCTGACCGTGCAATCGTTTTAATGTCAAGGTAGCCCCCCCACCCCAATTGATCAGTTTTGGACCTTGGTATAAACATCCTCATCATGTCCCCCTGTTTCGTGACATTCTGAATTAGCATTCCCATGTGACCGACATTCTTTTAGATATCTTTCAAAGTGAAACTCAAGACTTGGCTTTTTCATCAAGCTTTCCCAGAGAGCTAAAAGCAAGAAGAACAAACTTTCAGCCTTGTCTTACAGCATTATTGTAATGTTCATATTGTGTCAGTTATATGTTTCAAGTTGTTTTCTAAGTTGTTCTCTAAGTTGATCTTAGCTGTTTCATAATAGATTTTACCTTGATTATTATCCGTTCATTATATTCGATATGTTCCATGTAAACCGCCTCCCCGGCGATAGTTATTTCTGTTAAATGTGAACCGGAGTGATATGTATTGTATACAGGAACTTCCGGTATATAAAAACCAAAAATAAATAAATAAAAATATCGCTACCAGCTCAACCAATGCGTAGTGCACCGAAGAAGGCTAGTGTAAAAGCAAACCTAAATAACTGTGTCTCGATTGTTGAATGGCATATGTCGCCCAACCTATGCCATATTACAATTAATAAATCATATGTTATGGGATGCTGCCCGTCCCTCTGGTCCCCTAGTCTCCTTCCCCAACCCTTCAACATTTTTCGAGTCAGAAATTCTTTGGTAGGGTCTCCCCAACCTTGGGCTCCCATGAAAAATGCCAGCCCAGCTAGCTGCTTCACTACTATGCCCCTGGACAGTCCCGCATCCTTGGCCCATGATATGTATGCCACAATCTATTCCTTTGCCACCGGTACTTTTTTGCAATTATGTTGTCTCAGGAAGTAGCACACTCTCCCGTATCCCCTGCAATAAGCATCCCATGTGGTGGGAGCCACAGATCGTCGCAACAGTTCTAACGTGGTTGACGACCAATTGCCCATACATGCTCCGGTACTGGAGTTGCCTGTTCATCTGCATCGGGTACCTGTTTACGGAACAAAGACCATTTAGCACGAGATAAAGAGTCTGCCACACCATTATACACCCCTGGAACATGCTGCGCCTTTACAGTGGTATTAATGCGCAAACTACTTAGGACTACCTGTCGAAACAGGTCCACCACCCGTGGACATTTGGCTGACTGTCTATTGATGACTGAAACCACTGCTTGGTTATCACACCAGAATATGATGTGTTTGTTCCGCAAGCACTCCCCCCAGATTATCAATGCCACCCATATGGGGAAAAGCTCCAGGAATGTTATATTTGCTGTTATTCCTTCCTCCACCCATGCTGCCAGCCATTGTGCGGTGGCCCACGCACCCTGACATTATACGCCGAATCCTCATCCCCCTGAAGCATCTGAATGAATGTCCAAATCACGGCTTGATACCAGGGGCTCCTGCCAGACCGATATGCTGTTGTAACTGCTCAGGAATAATGTCCATATCACCAGGTCCTCTCGTATAGGATGTGATATCCTGATGAAATGGTGTGGATCTCTGACTCCTGTTTTTGCTGCTGCTGGTCTGCACAAGAAGCTCTGCCCATAGGGATTACTTGGCATGCAAAGTTAAATGCTCCCAAAATTGTTTGCACCTCCCAGAGTGTCATCTTCTTTGCCTTGGATGCCTTGTCCAGTAGGCCACACAATTTTTGGAGTTTGTCCATTGGGAGTCTGGATATCATCCTCTTAGAATCCAATTCAATGCCTAGGAAGCACATGGTAATAGTTGACCCCTCCATCTTCTCTTGTGCAAGCGGAACTCCAAAATCCTCTGCCACCTCCTGAAAGGTCTGTAACAGGCAATCAGCCATCTCTGTTCCAGCTGGGCCAATGAACAGGAAATCGTCCAAGTAGTGTATTATATTCTTTGACTGTGCCCTTTTTGCCGTCACCCAGTGTAAAAATGAACTGAAAGCCTCAAAATATGCGCAGGACATGGAGCAACCCATGGGCATGCACTTATCGAAGTAAAACATCCCATGAAACTTGAATTCCAGCAAAGGAAAACTATCTGGGTGAACTGGCAGCAGTCGAAATGCCGATTCAATGTCAGTTTTTGCCATGACTGAAGACTCTCCGCACCTCCGAAGGAGAGTGATTGCATTGTCAAATGATGCATATTGTACTGAACATTCTTCCTGTGGCAGGTGGTCGTTGACCGAGAGCCCAGGTGGAAATGATAGGTTTTGGATCAGTCTGTATTTGCCTGGCTCCTTCTTTAGTACTACCACCAGAGGAGATAATGCCATATTTTGGAATGGGGGTGTTGCAAAGGGCCTGCCATTCTACCCAAAGACAACTCTATGTTTAACTTGGCTTGGACTATTTCTGGATGTCTCATTCTCGACGCTGCATTATTGGCTGTAAACTCTCTGATCTTTCCTTGATAAGAAATTCGGAATCCTTCACTAAAACCACTTGCAATCCTCCCAGCATCCTCTTTCCTTGGGTATTTCCCAAGCCATTCTAACATTCTGTCCAGTCAAATTGGCGAGGCTGCTTTTGCCATTGCCTCATTTCATTTTCTTGGGGAAGAACTCCCCGTAGCCATCTTTTTTGTAAACTTGTTAACCGAATGGGGTGCCACGCAAATCAAGCAAATGTGCTTGAACTTGCAATCTTTGAACGTGCAAGAAGATTTGTTAAATCTCCAGCAGGCGTTATTTTGATTATTTGCCGATCCTCCGTAGGCTGCTCCCGTGTATGATGTCCTTGTCGATGCTCTTCCATGGCCCCCCGCATCAGCGGCCTTGTTCATCATGGGGTAGATTTTTAAAAAATGCGCGTTCGCATACTTTTGTTGGCGCACCAGTCGCAAACAAAAGTACGCTGGATTTTATAAGATACGCGCGTAGCTGCGCGTATCTTATAAAATCCTGGATCGGCGCGCGCAAGGCTGCCGATTTTGGGCAGCCGGCGCGCGCCAAGCCGCGCAGCCTGCCTCCAGGCTCGCATAAATCCGGGCGGATTTACGCGAGCAGGGCTTTTAAAATCCGCCCCCATTTGTTTAACCATAGGTCGACATTGTGTGTCCCCCATGACATCGTTCCCGAGTCCTCCGTCTTGTCCCGGAAGCGCTCATCGTAATTTAGCCACGACCAGCCTTCATATGCTCTTTGCACCTCCAAAATTGTGTCTGTGTACCCGAGCATCGGTCCACATTGCGATGGATCGTATTTTGTTATGACACTCATCAGACTGAGATATGCTCTGGTCCAGGTCTCTATGTTGCGCGGTATAGTCTTGCTGTCCTCTGGCAGTGCATCTCTGCTTTTCTTCCTTTTTTTGTCTTTTGAGTTTCTCCTTCCTTCCATAAGTCAGAAGATGTCAATGTATTTTCTCTTTATAATCCTTTTCCACAGCTTCCTCGGCAGCTTAACCATAGAGGGGCAATGCTGTTCGCCGGCATCGAAGTTGCTGCTGCCTCTCCATGTGCCAACTGTGCCCATGTTAAGCTGTCCTCATCTGCTCTATCGGAGTCCGAAGATGAGCTACTGTCACTGGAACTTAAACTGTACCATCTCCTCTGCTTTCCACTTCCTTTCTTTTTTGGCCCGTGCGCTGTCATGCCAAGTGGCTGTGGAATTGAAACATTATGTTCAGATAACTCACCCAGCTGTTGTTGCTCAAGCCCAGCTTCTGCTGCAACTGCATCCCCTACACGCACCTCCGGTAGTATCATGTTCTCTCCGTCACTATTGGTCGTTGCACTGGTTGTCTCGCTGCCTTGGGTCTCTCCTTCGGACAGACTATTGGCAGCAGTGTTACTACAATTTCTTTTTCTTGGCGTGCGTCCAGCATGCCTGCTGCTCCCTGCTGCTGTTGAGTCATCATCATCTCTCCCTTGGGCCTCTTGGCTGTTCCACATGCCCTGCTGTCTTGGCCAATATCCCCATGGATATACCAGGTATGGCATTCCTCCAGCATAGGCCATTTGTGACTATTGTGGGAATGGGTTATGGGTTAGGTCCTGGGCTGCTGCTATTACCCTCAGTATCGGCTGGTGGCATCCAAGGTCCACAGGCCCAAGGTGGAGGGAACCCCAGTAAATAAGGAAAACCCATAGTCTGTATCTGGTCCCCCTGACCAGGTTTCACACTTGCTATGTTATTCTTGTGGTTTACTGCAGTCATACACCACCCCCAGCTCACAAATTAAATAGCCGGGCTGACATCATCAGGGCCGGCCCACAGGAATGCCCCCCGTGCTTGGGACATTGTACTCTTCTCTGTGTTTGTCCTTTTCATCCAACGTATCAGTCTGATAGGAAAGTGTGTTGTAACCTTTATAGCCAACATCAAATACCTCAACAAACATTGCCACACAATTTGGATCCTTGCGACATTGCTGCATATCTGCACATATTACTTGACTTTAACCTCAGCACTTTCTATTGACAACCATATACACTCTATGCTACCCAGGCATTAATAACTGATCACAAGGCATGATAATGTCAGTTTTGGTAGTAGATGTTATGGGATGGACTTTTTGTACGAAATATTGAACTAAATTATCATTTTTCTGATTTCATGGATGCAAGTAGTAAAATGTAGTAGAGATGTGAATTGGAACCGGAATCGGTTCGGTTCCGGTTCCGATTCAAATCTTATAATTTTTATCATCCGGCCCGATTGGTTTTTTGTTTATCGGCTGCGCCCAATCTGAAAAACAAAAAACCCACCCTGACCCTTTAAAACTGACCTCTTAGCCTTCCCCTGTCACATGGTAGGAGCACTGAATGGCCGGCGCCATCTTTAAAAATGGCGTGGGCATAGCCGGCCAATGGCATGGATACCCTGTCACATGGTAAGGGCAAAGGGCCATCGGCACCATTTTTATTAGTGGCAGCCGATGGCCCGAGAGCGGGAGATTGCTCCCGGCGCCCCCACTGGACCACCAGGTAATTTTAAAACGTTTTTGTGGGGGTCGGGAGGGTGGGGGAGGCTAAGGGGTCAGTTTTAAAGGGTCGGGGTGGGTTTTTTTTTATCAGGCCATTGGTGCCATTTTTATTAGTGGCAGCCGATGGCCCGAGAGCGGGCGATCGGTCCCGGGGCGTCCACTGGACCACCAGGTGATTTTAAAACATTTTGGGAGGGTTTGAGAGGATGGGGGAAGGTAAGGGATTAGTTTTAAAGGGTCAGGGTGGGTTTAGAGGTTGTTTTGGTGTGCCGGTTTTCCTGCCCCCCCCCCCAATAACTCCCGTTAGTGGACACAAACCCGATTAACGATTTTTCACGATAAATCAGGGAAATTTCTATTGTATCGCACTCTTTAACGATTTTTGATTATTTAAAAAATATCGGACAATATTTTAAATCGTCAAAAAACGATTCACATCCCTAAAATGTAGCATCAACCTGTTTGTTCTATTATAAACTCATGAATTATCTTATTATTACAGCCTAATTATTAAACCTAATTAGGGATCAGTGAAGCTGACTTTAATAGCAATCACATTTCCAAGATGTTTAAGGGATTTACCTAAAAACTGCAGAAAATTATAAGAAAAAATTAAGCATCAAATAATAAGTTTAAAATTATTTAGGGGAAATAATTCCAGGGTGCTTATTTATGAAAATATTCACTACAAACAATAATTTCTATATAAATACCATATACAGACATCAGATCAAGCAAAACTTCAGATGATAAAAGGAAGATATCATCTGATCTGTATTTTATTTATTTATTTATTTTATTTATAGGCTTTTCTATGCTGACATTCGTAAGGCACATCATGCCGGCTTACATTGAACTGATAAAAGGAAATACAAAAAACCAAAAAATATAACAAGGAGGTAATTCAAAAAGGGAAATAAATACAAAGGGGCATTATACAACAAATATTTGCAGGGTTAGGAGAGCAAAAGGGGCAGAGTTGTGGGGGGAGAGAGAACTTTATACAGTCGATATACTGATATCTTAACTAAGAATTCGTCGGTCGTGGAGTACCAAACTGGATTCAGGGAAGGGAAAGAAGCGTACCAGAGAAACAGGGAAAGGAGAGGTGGGGGAGGCGCTGGAGGTGGGGGAGGCGCTGGAGGTGGAAAGGTGTGGGGCTGGCTGTGGGGGATCAGTAAAGAGAACTGTTTAGGCTACAGTTCTACGTTATGTTTGTATCGGGGTATTAATTTTCAATAAGAGATTTTCCAAAGGCAGGAGGAAATAATCTGTCATATATGAATGGACACCTTTGTCAAGCTTTTTAATAATAAAGATACATATTTGAAAAGAAGGACTTCAGTATCCTAATGTTTATTTTTTATTACATTTTACTGATATCTTACAATTTTTTTTCCTTCTTGATAGGTTTGCCCTCTCACTGGTTTTGACTAATATTTGAAGGAAGCAGAGGTTTTGTGTGCCATTCTGCAATAGCTGATGTTGGATAATAATTGTAGATGCCATTGGATTCTAGCTTTAGCAGATATGGTGCCAACAGATTAAAGAATGCTAACATGAGCATGTTAATGCATTAATTCTACATGTCCATGATATTGTAATGAGTTTAGCATTAGTGTGCAAGCATTACAATTAGCACACTAATGAAATGTTATCACAAAAATTTAACTGCACCTCTTTGAGGTTTATCTACTTTTTTGTGTTAAAGGGCCTGAGTTAATGTGTTATTTTTCTGTGTGCTAATAGATGACCTGTTTTGCCTCTCATTAGCACAGGTTTATACATTAGAGCGCTTGCAAGCTTCTTTATGCATGTGAAAAGTGCAAACGTGCATACTCTTTGCGCACTAACAGCACTTTTCATGCATGTTAATTAGAGATGTGAATCGGAACCGGAATTGGTTCCAATTCCTGGTTCGGGGACTATAGTGAAATCTTTTTCGTGCAGTCCGATCAGGTTTTTTTTAATCGGCTGCGCCCAAGCCGATAAACAAAAAACCCACCCCGACCCTTTAAAACATATCCTTTAGCTTCCCGCACCCTCCCGACCCCTCCCCCCCAAAACTTTTTAAAATTACCTAGTAATCCAGTGGGGGTCCTGGGAGCTCCTACCATGTGACAGGGGCCATGTGACAGGGGCCGGCCAATGGCACGGATACCCTGTCACAAGGTAAGGGCAAAGGGCCACCGGTACCATTTTGATTAGTGGCAGCCGACGGCCCGAGAGCGGGAGATGGCTCCCGGGACCCCCAGGTAATTTAAAAAAGTTTTGGGGGGGGGGGGGTGTTGGGAGGGTGCGGGAAGCTAAAGGATATGTTTTAAAGGGTCAGGGTGGGTTTAGGGGTTGTTTTTGTGTGCCATTTTTCCCGCCCTACCCCAAAACGATAAGAGAACCCCATGAACAATTTCGTGGGGTTTTCCTATCAGTTTCGGGCAGCCCCCAATTTCTGACCAGTTTGAAAATATCGTAAGATATTTTCAATCGTCAGAAAAACGATTCACATCCCTAATGTTAATGCCTAATGAAAGCATTACAGCACTTTAGCACATTGGCCCTTTAGATTGGATGGAGCTCTGTAGGATGAGCAAACCGTATTGCTGTAATTTGCATATAGATACTGCTGCAGTACAAAGGAAGATGAAAGTTATAAAGATTGCAGAAGTGATCCCACCACAGTAGGATCCCCAGGTGAAAGTTTCTGAACAACAGAGACTTCTGATGCCAGTTCAGCTGAGGTCACTGACAACTAACTCACAGTGCTGTGCCAAGTGTTAGCACACAGTGTAAGAGAGCAGCTTACCCTGCTGTGCCAGCATGTGTGGATTACAACTGCTGCTTTGAGTCTGTGATTTTTTTGTGGTGCTGCTTGAAATCTTAGGGCTTCAAGCGAAAGTACACATGAAACCAAGAGGGAGGAGATAGGCTCAGTCTGCCCATGCTGTTTCCAGCTGCTCACTTGTGAAAAGAAAAGTAGAGATAGATAGAGATGTTTATTCAAGCATAACCATTCATTGCATGTTCCTTTCTTACAAAAAAAAAAACCATCAGTGGGCCTAGTTCCCCATGGTACCAAACCCCTGCTCTACTCCCCCCCTGCCGAGAGCATAGTCCACCATGATGGTATAAACCCATTCTTACATATCTTTGTCAAATCACTGAGTTACTGGGAACGGTTGTTGCGAAAGTAGTTGTTGTTTACTACTTACCAGCAAGCTCCTCAGGGGTGCCAGTGCCTCCTTGGAAGTCTTCTACAGGCTCAGGCAGAAGAATCACTCCCTGCCTCGGTCCATTCCATTCTCCTGTCACCTCCACCTGCCTTATTTTCCCCTCTTTAAGTGACTCTTGCTCTGTCTTGTCCCACTCATCTGCTCCTCCACACTTCCGCCCCCCTTCCTCTTCCTCTGCTGCTTACTTATAGCCAATGAGGGATGAACATTCATTTAGAAAGGACATGAAAAATGAAACAAATCAGACTGTTTCATTTCACATCATTTCAAAACAAAAATAACAACAAAATTGTTTTTTTTATTTTCATTTTGGTTTTTTTTCTATTTTGGGTAAATTTGGGTAAATTTGTAAATTGTGTGATAAAACACAAAGGGGCAGATTTTAAAAGCCCTACGCGTGTATGTTATAAAATCAGGCCTACATTTGTGCGAGCCGGGTAGCGTGCACAAATGTACCCCACGAGCATATGTTTAAAAATCCGGCCTAAATAGCGCACACAAAATTCATTTTGAAAATAACTTTCCAACAACTGGGTATGGTGGCATATACACATGTATGTGGCCGTGCATAGTCCTAACAGAGTATTTTATAACATATACATATCAGATACGTGTGTATTATAAAATATGTGCATGTTTACCCCACAACATACACACATATATCGGGCGGATTTTAAAAGCCCTGCTCGCGTAAATCCGCCCGGATTTACGTGAGCAGGGCCTTGCGCGCCGGCGCGCCTATTTTGCATAGGCCGCTGGCGCGCGCAGAGCCCCGGGATGCACGTAGGTCCCGGGGTTTTTTGAAGGGGGCGTGTCGGGGGCGTATCGGGGGGCGGGACCGGATGAAGCGGCGTTTCGGGGGCATGACGCGGCGTTTTGGGGGCGGGACTGGGGGCATGGTGCCGGCCCAGGGGCGTGGTCCAGGCCTCTGGACCAGCCCCCGGGGCGGAAGACGGTGCGCCAGCAGTCCGCTGGTGCGCGTAGATTTACGTCTGCTTCTCGCAGGCGTAAATCTAGGGACAAAGGTAAGGGGGGGTTTAGATAGGGCCGGGGGGGGGGGGGTTAGGTAGGGGAAGGGAGGGGAAGGGAGGGGAAGGTGAGGGGAGGGTGAAAGGAAGTTCCCTCCGAGGCCGCTCCGATTCCAGAGTGGCCTCGGAGGGAACGGAGGCAGGCTGCGGGGTTCGGCGCACGCAGGCTGCCCAAAATTGGCAGCCTTGCGCGCGCCGATCTAGGATTTTAGAGGATATGCATGGCTATGCGCGTATCTTATAAAATCCAGCGTACTTTTGTTTGCGCCTGCTGCGCAAACAAAATTACGCGCTCGCGCTTTTTTTAAAAATCTACCCCATATAGGTCAACACGTGAATACATGCAATGCATTGAAAGCGAGTATTTCAATGCTTTGGAAAGGTGCACTTTACCACCTATTTTAAAAATGTAGATGAGTATATTTTACGTGCAAAAATAAAGTAGGACTTACTCGTGTAAGTCAGGATTTACACATATAAAGTGGAGTATTTTAAAACATACATACCTGAGTGAAATTACCAGCTTTAGCTAGTCCACTAATTTGCCTAGTCCTTCTCCAGATCATCAAGTCCTTCCTGGTTGTTTAGCTGAGCTTTCCCCAGTTCCCTCAGACCTCCCACCCAGTCAATGCTAAACAATAGAGATGTGAATCGTTTTCCATATCGTCTTAACGATAGAAATCGTGTGGCAGGGCAAGAAAATCGTGTTAGGCACGATATTTTAGTTAAAAAATCGTTAAAAATCGTTTTTTCCGATTAGTGCGCACTAACTCGAGTTAGTGCGCACTAACGGGAGTTAGTTCGCACTAACTGGGAGTTAGTGCGCACTAACTGAAAATGATACAATTTGATACTTTTCAGGTCAGTTAAGGTCAGTTTAGGAATGAATATGTATTCATATTGGCTGCCCTCTTATTTATTCATGTTACCAAGCTTCCCACTGACAGTATATGGGGGATGGGAAATGGAAACAGTTGGTAGCTTGACAAAACAAATAACGTGATCAGTCAATGTGACTAGAACTTGTGCCCTAACCCTGATACCAGGGGTATTGTGATCTTCCTGCACACAGTGCCCTATCCCTATTAATACCAGGAGTGTTGTGATCTTCCTGCACACAGTGCCCTAACCCTGGCACCAGGGGTGTTGTGATCTTCCTGCACACAGTGCCCTATCCCTATTAATACCAGGAGTGTTTTGATCTTCCTGCACACAGTGCCCTATCCCTATTAATACCAGGAGTGTTGTGATCTTCCTGCACACAGTGCCCTAACCCTGGCACCAGGGGTGTTGTGATCTTCCTGCACACAGTGCCCTATCCCTATTAATACCAGGAGTGTTGTGATCTTCCTGCACACAGTGCCCTAACCCTGGCACCAGGGGTGTTGTGATCTTCCTGCACACAGTGCCCTATCCCTATTAATACCAGGGGTATTGTGATCTTCCTGCACACAGTGCCCTATCCCTATTAATACCAGGAGTGTTGTGATCTTCCTGCACACAGTGCCCTAACCCTGGCACCAGGGGTGTTGTGATCTTCCTGCACACAGTGCCCTATCCCTATTAATACCAGGAGTGTTGTGATCTTCCTGCACACAGTGCCCTAACCCTGGCACCAGGGGTGTTGTGATCTTCCTGCACACAGTGCCCTATCCCTATTAATACCAGGAGTGTTGTGATCTTCCTGCACACAGTGCCCTATCCCTATTAATACCAGGAGTGTTGTGATCTTCCTGCACACAGTGCCCTAACCCTGGCACCAGGGGTGTTGTGATCTTCCTGCACACAGTGCCCTATCCCTATTAATACCAGGAGTGTTGTGATCTTCCTGCACACAGTGCCCTAACCCTGGCACCAGGGGTGTTGTGATCTTCCTGCACACAGTGCCCTATCCCTATTAATACCAGGGGTATTGTGATCTTCCTGCACACAGTGCCCTATCCCTATTAATACCAGGAGTGTTGTGACGACGTACAGATCGTAATCCCTATAAAAGAATCAATCTCAAAAACAATGGAATACTGGGACAGTTGCCTATTAGAAATTAAACTTCTCCTCAACAGTCTAAACCTTGTACTCAATGCTTCGAAAACAGAATTCCTGCTCATATCACCAGAAAACAATAACACACTTCCTAAACCACCCACACTCCTTCAAACAACCCACGTAAGAGACTTAGGAGCCATCCTAGACAATCGTCTCAACCTCAAAACATTCATTAACCAAACCACCAAAGATTGCTTCTACAAATTACATATCCTGAAAAGAATAAAACCGCTGTTTCACACTCAGGACTTCAGAACAATCTTGCAAGCAATAATCTTTTCCAAACTAGATTATTGCAACTCATTACTATTAGGCCTCCCAGCTTCTTACACCAAACCTTTACAAATGGTTCAGAACTCTGCAGCCAGAGTCCTTACAAATTCCAGGAAAATTGACCACATTTCACCTATTCTCAAAAACCTCCATTGGCTTCCGATCCACTATAGAATCATGTACAAAACCATTAACATCATATACAAAACTATCAACCAACACACGCAACTTGACCTACAAATACCACTTAAAAAATTCACCTCCGCCAGGCCTATCAGGGAACACTACAAAGAGTCACTCCAAATTCCAAAGGCCAAAACCTACCAACATAAATCCTTGAGTCTCAGAGCCTTCTCATCAGCAGGTCCAGCTCTCTGGAACTCGATCCCACCTGATTTGAGACAAGAGCCATGCTCTTTAACATTTAGGAAAAGACTAAAAACTTGGCTTTTCAAAAAAGCATTTCCAAGCCTTGAATAAAAACCTCCTCTCACTAGCACTAACTCGTATGCAATAATGGAATGTAAACACGAATCAACCAACCTCAAACCCTCTCTCACTAATTCCTGCTGAATATTTATCATACTATTACCATTCACAACTGTCATATTTATTCATTTGATTACCTATGTACCGTTTCATAGTCTTATTTTTTCACTTGCTATTCTAATGTATCAATAGGCTGAAATGTAAATATTGTGCTGTTCAATTTCTCCCCTTCCATCCCAAGTTTATTTTCCTTGTTTTTTGTAACTTTCCCTCTCCCTTTTTCTGATTCACTGTATTTAAAGTTCAAGGTTCTTATTGAAAATATTGTTTTTTACGTTACGTTATGCTTTACACTCCTTGTTATTTGTAAACCGGGTTGATGTGATGCCTATCATGAAACTCGGTATAACAAAAACAATAAATAAATAAATAAATAAATAAATCAATCAATCTTCCTGCACACAGTGCCCTATCCCTAATACCAGGGGTGTTGTGATCTTCCTGCACACAGTGCCCTATTCCTGATACCGGGGGTGTTGGGATCTTCTTGCACACATCCCGGTATCAGGGATAGGGCACTGCATGCAGGAAGATCACAACACTCCTGGTATCAGGAATAGGGCACTGTGTGCAGGAAGATCACAACACCCCTGGTATTAGGGATAGGGCACTGCGTGCAGGAAGATCACAACACTCCTGGTATTAATAGGGATAGGGCACTGCATGCAGGAAGATCACAACACCCCTGGTATCAGGGATAGGGCACTGTGTGCAGGAAGATCACAATACCCCGGAGGAGTGAGGGTCAGGCAGCTCCCCCCTGTCTGTGAAGCCAGCCTCTCACTAGTAATGCAGGGAGGGAGCTGTCTCAGACTTCACCATCCTCCCCCCCCCCCCTCACCCACACACCATTCACTAGCTGGGACATGGGGGAAGTCAGGAGTGAGGGTCAGGCAGCTCCCCCCTGTCTGTGAAGCCAGCCTCTCACTAGTAATGCAGGGAGGGAGCTGTCTCAGACTTCACCATCCTCCCCCCCCCCCCCTCACCCACACACCATTCACTAGCTGGGACATGGGGGAAGTCAGGAGTGAGGGTCAGGCAGCTCCCCCCTGTCTGTGAAGCCAGCCTCTCACTTGTAATGCAGGGAGGGAGCTGTCTCAGATTTCACCATCCTCCCCCCCCCCCCTCACCCACACACCATTCACTAGCTGGGACATGGGGGAAGTCAGGAGTGAGGGTCAGGCAGCTCCCCCCTGTCTGTGAAGCCAGCCTCTCACTAGTAATGCAGGGAGGGAGCTGTCTCAGACTTCACCATCCTCCCCCCCCCCCCCCTCACCCACACACCATTCACTAGCTGGGACATGGGGGAAGTCAGGAGTGAGGGTCAGGCAGCTCCCCCCTGTCTGTGAAGCCAGCCTCTCACTAGTAATGCAGGGAGGGAGCTGTCTCAGACTTCACCATCCTCCCCCCCCCCCCCTCACCCACACACCATTCACTAGCTGGGACATGGAGGAAGTCAGGAGTGAGGGTCAGGCAGCTCCCCCCTGTCTGTGAAGCCAGCCTCTCATTAGTAATGCAGGGAGGGAGCTGTCTCAGACTTCACCATCCTCCCCCCCCCCCCCCTCACCCACACAACCATTCACTAGCTGGGACATGGGGGAAGTCAGGAGTGAGGGTCAGGCAGCTCCCCCCTGTCTGTGAAGCCAGCCTCTCACTAGTAATGCAGGGAGGGAGCTGTCTCAGACTGGTATCAGGGATAGGGCACTGAGTGCAGGAAGATCACAACACCCCTGGTATCAGGAATAGGGCACAGGTTCTAGTCATATTGACTGATCACATTACTTTTTTTGTCAACTACCAACAATTTTCATTTCCCATCCCCCCAACCATCACCTCAGTTGGAAGCTTGGTAACATCAATAGATAAGAGGGCAGCCAGCCAATAGGAATACATATTCATTCCTAACTGACCTTTACTGACCTGGATAGTGTCAATAATTTGTATCATTTTCTGTTAGTGTTCCTGAGTTTCCATTTCCATTTCCCATCCCCCCAACCATCACCTCAGTGGGAACCTGGTTAACATCAATAGATAAGAGGGCAGCCAGCCAATAGGAACACATATTCATTCCTAACTGACCTTTACTGACCTGGAAAGTGTCAATTTGTATCATTTTCAGTTAGTGCGCACTAACTCCCGTTAGTGCGCACTAACACGATTTAATGATTTTTAACGATAAATCGTTAGAATTTCTATTGTATCGTGTTCTATAACGATTTAAGACGATATTAAAATTATCGGACGATAATTTTAATCGTTAAAAAACGATTCACATCCCTACTAAACAATAAACACATTTAATATCAGGAAAGAAAGCCAAAACATACCTGAATCACACTAATCGCATTACATTTCTTAGGGCAACAATTTTCAAGCAATAGTGGGCAATGTAAAACTTTACCTGTGGTTGTTACTTTTACTACCGTTTTAATGCACTTTTTTACTTTACTACTATTTTTAGCACATTTTTAAAATTACCATGCACTGTGCATCTCATTAGCTTACTACATCAAAAGTAAAGCTAATTTTTGGTCTGATACTTTTAAAATGTGTGCTGATATTTTTTTTTTTTTTTTGCAGAATATTTAACATTGCTCATATTACATCGGCCCCAGAATGAGAAAAACGTTTTAGTAAATCAGATCCTAAGTGAGTTTCTTAGGACTTGCTGGCTAAGAATTAGTAAACATAGATTTTTTTATTCCTTCAAGTTCTTATACCTAACATATATGTGTGTTTTGAAATACAGTCTTGGGTATGTTTTAAACAGCAATTAAAAGACCCACCGTATGTGATATTGACACTCTTGACAATTGTAATAAACAAATGACATATTCATAAGAGAAATATGTGTCCCATTAGGATAAAACAAAAACTAAGAGAACATATGGCAATGCAATTAGCATCATTAGGGAAGTACATCAACAGATTTTACGCTGCAGGGAAAATGTAATAGGAAACCAGAATATCTACATAAGAGCCCTAAAAACTGCAGATCTCCAGAAGACTCCGGCATTAAAACCTACGGTATAGCTGGTATTACTCTCTTATTAAGGAGATAGGCAACCATCTGCAATCCATTTGAATTTGCAAAGTTCACATTGACCCGTTTCTTTAATTGATAAGGGATCATGTTACACCTCATCTGTTTTACACAAAAAGTGATAGCTGGGAATCTCAGTTTCAGATTCATCTACACTTGGCCTGAGGTCTTCGAAGGCAGCACACTGCATCTTTTCATTTGTTTCTGTCCCAGCACACCACATTCTTCAGAGTGAAACCGTTCTTCTTGATTTTGTTTAGGATAACAATAGGAATAAGGGATGTGATGGGAAAAAATGTTTTGGTTTTTTTTCATTTTGGGTAGGAGGCGTTTATTTGGGTTTCAGTTTGTTTAATGATTGTTTATGTTAGTTAGTTTTCTTTGCTGAACTGAAATAAATATTAAATTAAAACAACAAAAACAAGAAAACAAAAAGAAACAGCCCCACCCCCAGCCGCTTCAGGCCGTGTTTACCCATATCTGTATCGGAGACCTTCAGCCATGCCTGTCCCGCCAGCTCCTGGTTTGACAATGGTACCAGCCAGCCCTGAAGTTGGCATCATTATGTTGTATAGTCATACAGCATATGGCCATACAACAAACTGGTGCCAACCTCATGCTTGGCTAGTCCCATTTCTGAACCAGGAGGCTAGGAGGCAGGAATGACTGGGGATCACTTCTGCGCCTCACTATATCAGAACCCCTCATAGAATGGGTTAAGCATTCTAAGGGGAAAGTCGGAAAGGGGACAGTTCATGTCTGCTAGGGGTTATTTTCATTGACTTTCTCAAAAAACTCAATGTAAAAAAATGTGGAATTTATTGATATTTAAATTCACTATAGGAGAAAGGTAGAGAAATTGACATTATTTGCAATTATGTCATAGAATGTATGTGCTTTTTTTGCAACACTGGTACAACTGTAGTTTACTTCAGAGGTTTTTAATAATAAAAATTATAGTTTGATTCTCTTTGTGTGCATTTCAGTTCTAATCTATATATCAAATGCTGGGTGTGCCACCATATTAAAACAGTTATCTGATCGTGTAATAACCTGGAAACCGGTACAGGATGTGCAATGAAATGAAATGCTAGGGGTGTGCATTCGTTTCCTACGTATTTGTAATCCGCAACGTATAGGCCATCCATTGCTCCTACCATGCGACAGGGGCTGACCAATGGCACCAGTAGCCCCTGTGACATAGAAGGTCAAAGGCTATCGGTGCCATTTTGAATACTGGCAGCCGAGGGTGTGAGTGCAGGAGATGGCTCCTGGACCCCCCGCTGGACCACCAGGGAGTTTTGGTAAGTCTTGGGAGGGTCAGAAGGGTGGGGGGGTTGTACTTAATTCAATTTTAGCCAGAAAACGAATAAGAATTAATGCATGTACATATCGGGGGGCCCCCTTGCCGAATGCAACGTATCTGCCCCCCGAAGAATACGAATCCTGAATGCAACGTATGGCGTCCCTCTGCACATCCCTATGAAATGCTAAATGCTTCTCTTATTATGTTAATAGATTTAACCAGTCTTATTCCTAGAATCAACATATTTGCAAGTTTCATGTGTCATTCACTGTGCCCCAGATGTGTTCACTCCTTTGTGCATGGTATAATTGCCTACATTCCACTAGTACATATGAGAGGCCTGTAATAATGTCTATGAAAGTAGAGAGGCACAAAGGGTTTCTAATATTACTATAAAATAGGTCACTTTCTCATTGAGTTGTTAGCTAGCAGATGACCATGACATTCTAGCTATAAGCCCACATTTTCCCCTTTTTCACCCCTAATACTCTTTAAATATTTTGTTATATAATATGCAGTTTGGTGATATCAAATAATGCTATCTTAGGAGGGGTACAGTGAATAATGAGGCTTAAGAGTTGTGGAACAAGGAGCTCTGTTGTTTCTGAAACAATTCTTCCTCTTTGTGGTACAATGCCGGTCATAAGGGAGTGAAGAAAATGCAAACTATGAAATAAGAATGACATTATTGTGTACTTGTACAATTGACAGACTTCTCAAAATTAAGTACAATGGTTTCTGAAACCTTAGTATAGATATGCAAAAGTTTTCTCAATAAAATATTATGGATTTCTGTTTTGCATTTAATAATTTATTTTTGTCATTGATTTCTGTTAAGTTAGTGTATGTAAATGTTTGGGAAGCTATTCAAATGAGGCAGTGTGGAGGTTAAGATGAGGAAAAACATTTTTTATTTCTTGTTCTTAGTTTGAACTAGTGGAGCGCACTGTTAACCCGTGTTTGGACCAGTCTTATTCCTAGTCTTTTGCATGTAGCTGCCATATAAGTTACCTGTACCGATGTTACAAAATTACCCTTCCTGTATTAGAAAATGTGTGACATTCAGACACATGTTATGCACAGAAATCTCTACATGCAAATGCATGTTGATGGCCCTATTAGTTATTCCTGCGCAATTCAGTAAGTAAAACGTGCAGCCAAGCCTTACATTTTACTTTCAGAAATTAGCGCCTACCCAAAGATAAGCGTTTGTTTCTGCCGGCACCGGGAAAGTGTACAGAAAAGCAGTAAAAACTGCTTTTCTGTACACCCTCCGACTTAATATCATGGCGATATTAAGTCGGAGGTCCCAAAAGTAAAAAATAATTAAAAATTAAAAAAAAAAAAAAAAGTTAAATCAGCTCGCGGCTCGCGGGTTGAAAACCGGACGCTCAATTTTGCTGGCGTCCTGTTTCCGAATCCGTGGCTATCAGCAGGTTTGAGAACCGACACCGGCAAAATTGAGCGTCGGCTGTCAAACTCGCTGACAGCCGCCGCTCCTGTCAAAAAAGAGGCACTAGGGACGCGCTAGTGTCCCTAGCGCCTCTTTTTACCATTGGCCCTCATTTGAATACTGAATAGCGCGCACAGGAGAGTGGCCTGTGCCTGCACTAGGGGAGCGGGCGCTTGCTCGCTCTCCCGCGACTTTTACCGAATCGGCCTGCTAGCGACTGCATAGTGGGAAATAGATGAGAATCATGTATATTGTTGTTAAGCTGATAAGATATTGCTTAGTTTGGACCAGTCAAAAAACCCCAAACAGTAACTATCTTAAAAGCAGTTAAGTGAATTCTAAAAGCCCAGTATGCACCAAAACTGGAAGATATGCGAGTATGTACTGTCAGCACCCGCTGAGCAGAGTTTAAAAGCTGCCCGTGAATGCATTATCTCCCTGTATGTGCACAAGTAAGAAAGCCCAAAAAAGGGCGAGATATGGACAGGGCAAGGGTGGGACGTAAGCGTTCTGGGACTTTAACATGAAATGTGTGCATAAATGTTTATGCGCACAAGTGTGCACCAGGGTCCCCTGAAGCGTAACATTAGTACTGCTATGAATAGCGTGTAAGTAATAAAACAAAACAAAAAAAAAAAACCTAAGCTAGACAGCGGGGTTTTAAGGGTTGGGCTAATAGGCGGAAAGGGAGGCTAATAACCTAGAGGGATTTGGAAGTCCTATTCCATAACTGGACAAACTGGAAATGAACTGGGAAAACTAGTGATGACGTCTGTGTGCATCCCTTATAAAATTCCTCCACTTATGCAATAGAGGTGGCATTTGCGTGCATGTGCATGTATCCAAATAAAATTATGCGTATGTTTATGCATGTTCAGCCTGTTATACAACATGTGCATATACGTGCGTATGTTATAAAATGGCTGTGTCCTTTGGCGTGAGTCAGCATATGTGCGTACTTGTGCACCTGCATGCTGGTATCAAAGTTACCTTCATATAGGGCCAGATTTTAAAACCTACGTGCGCAGGGTACATTTGTGCGTGCTACCTGGCACACACAAATGTACACCCAATTTTATAACATGCACGTGCAGCCGCGCGCATATTATAAAATCCAGAGTTGGCGCGCGCAAGGGGAGGCACATATTACGCTCTCCTCCTCCAGAGGGGAGGAGCTAGCAGTCTGTTACAGTTCTTGCTAGGGAGTTAGCAATCTGTTATCGCTCACCCCGCCAGGAGGGCGGAGTTAGCAATCTTGTTCTGCTTTCCTCTTGAAAGGAGGAGGAGTTTGCAATCTGTCATGATCTGCTTCTCCAGAAGGGAGGAGTTAGCTATCTGTAGTGCTTACCCTGCCCGGAGGGCGGAGTTAGTAATCTAGTAGCGAACTGCTGTAGATGCTTCTGAAAAGGAAGGAGATGCAATCTGTTAGGGGGTCAACTCCCCAGGGAAGAGGAGTTGGTAATTTCTTCAATGATACTCTTCTGAGGAGAGGAGCTAACAATGTGTAATTGTACTTCGCTACTGAGACAGCAATCTATCATGCCTCCACTACGGAGTAGTAATCTATTATATATAGGCTTCTGGCAAGTCCCACAGAAAAGAGGAAATATATATATATATATATATATATATATATATATATATAATACTTCCGTAAGCGGTGTTAGTGGTCTGTAGTGGTTGGCTCCCACAGAGTGATAGTAGTGTAAGGAATGACCACGTAGAGGAAATGGTGAATCCCTGGGGTGATGGTAGATGACAGCGCCCCCAGGAGGAGATCCTGAGAGGAACCACCGGCTAGGCTAGAATATGAGATAAACACAATAGTTCTTTATTAGGCTGAAGCTGGACCACCAGAAGTGGCAGTAGTGAGTCGATGTGTTCAGCAGGGCTGAAGTCCTTCTGATACTGGACTACAATCTCTGGGTTGCTGAGCTGTAGAGAGAGACTAGAAGGAGTGAGTAGACAGGGTATACTGGATACAAGATGGTACACTCACAATAGTAGATGTCTGCGATGGTCTCTATGCCACAGAGAGTCTTCAGTATATTTAGGAACAGGAGCCGTAGGCGAGCACTGGTTCCCACAAACAGTCTGTAATAAGAACTCACAATAGCTGTATATGAAATGGCTTCTAGAGTAGAGGAGAGTCTGTAAAGGAGTCCAGGAACATGGGCCCTTCTGGAGTGAGTACCGGTTCCTATCTGCAATCTTGCCAATGTAACTCACGATCTCCTGTACCTGCGATAATGTCTAGGACGGAAGGGAGTCTTAAGAGCTATAGGAATGTAGGCCCTCGGTTCCGCCCCGCCACGTCCCGCCCCTTTCACAAAGCCCCAGGTTATACACGTGTCCCGGGGCTTGTGCGCATCGCCTGGCCTATGCAAAATAGGCTCGACGCGCGTAACCCTTTGAAAATCTGGCCCATAGTGTTATATCATTTTTATTTGCCAAAGTGAGTGAATACTTTAAGAACATTTTTCCTATAGAAGTCATGAATTTGGGTGCAGTGGTATACCATTGGTCTCTAGCACCTAGGGGGCAATGCCTGCAATTGCTGTCCCCCCAGTTTCTTCATTGTCCCCTTTCTCCTCCCTCCCTTCACCTCGATGGTGCTTCCTCCTCCTCCTCCTTCTCTGTGGTTCCTCTGCTGCAGTCACCAATAGAAAAGACAATTTACAGCAGTGGAGAGTTGGAGGGATGAAGGAGAGAAAAATGCCAGCATAGGCTGCAGCTCCTCCTCAGCTCTTGGATCTTCATCAGTCTCTAGTCAGAGCAGTCCTGGTCAACAACAACAAAAAAACAAGTGTAGATATGTAGAAATATTATATTCTTCACAGGAAGGGATGCAAAAAAAAGGAGGAGGGATTAGGACAGAGCTCCTCCAGATGCCCCTGCTGAGACTGGGCTGCACTGAGCATCTTGCCTGCTGCTTCTTTAATTAGAAAATTATAGCAGCAACTCCCTGGGGATTTACGTGGCTGTGTGAGGGTGTTCTGACAAGTGGCAAAAGGTGATTTGTGTAAGGAATGAACAGTTTACCCTCCTCTCCCTGATAAGCTGATCAGCTGGCATCTTCCACAGCCCAGCACCCAGAACTTTATCCTTCTACTCTCTCCCCTCAGTACACAGTCTAGGAGCAACCTCCTGCACTCGGGCCGTATTGCCAGTATTCAAATGGCCCTCATGTGAGGGCAAAGGTAGCGCTGGCGCTACCTGTAAGGGCAAAGGACGGCCCGGTAGCCAGAGGACGGCCCGGAGCGGGGGATCGCTCCCGGGACCCCCACTGGACCACCAGGTACCTGTAAAAAGGGGTTTTTTTGGGGGGGGGGGTCGGGAGGGTGGGGGAAGCTAAGGGGTTACTTTTAAAGAGTCGGGGTGGGTTTTTTGTTTATCGGCTGGGCAGCCGATAAACAAAATGCGATTGGGCCCGATGGGAAAAAACCCACATGTGAATCTGAACCGGAATCCGAACCGATTCCAGTTCCGTTTCACATCTCTAGAATTTTGTAACATCTGTGCCGGTAACTTATACAGCAACTACATGCATAAGTTACACTAGCTTTCAAAGCAAACTTCTGCATAGCAGTTCACTTTGAAAATTATGCGAAAGCGTGTACAGCAACTCACCCACACAAAGCTGCTTTATATACATGCAAATTTACGTGCATATATTTCATAATCATAAGTATGCATGTAACTTCAAGCTCCACTCCAGCTCTGTCCCAGAATGCCTTTTTATTGTATAAATAAAAGTATGCACAATTTGGGGGTGGATTTTAAAAGTGTTATGCGTGTATATGTGCTCCTGTGCATGCCAAGCCTATTTTGCATAGGCCCGGCGATGCGCACAAGCCCCAGGATGCGCGTATGTCCCGGAGCTTGAAAACTAGATGTAATGGATCAAGAAAAATACATTTGTTATTTTGGTAGATTACCAAACATTTACATGAGAATTTGAGGAAAAAGCTTGCTCTAATACCTAGAATCCTTTGCTTGAAAGAAAGAAAATGTTTCCTACAGGCTTCAGTAACCAATGAAATATTTTATTTATTTATTTATTTATTTAACAGTTTTTTATACCGACCTTCATAGTAAATTACCATATCGGATCGGTTTACAGTTTAACAAATATCAGGAAAGGTCTGAAGTTTTTGACCACAGAAGGAAATATCTTTACATTTAAAATATTTATGGAAAGCCAGATCCTTATCTTGCTTTAAAGAGAAAGAAACTAGTCAAGTAGCTCTAGTTGGGATATATTCAATAGAATCCTTGGTCTTCCCAAATCATCCATTTCCCCCTCCTTAAAAGTTGATACTTTCCTCTTAGGGAGATAATATAACTTGGAAAGAACAGGGATCATATCCTTATCAAAAGATAATATCACATATGTATATCCTGAATAATTCCCCCGGTGATAATAACTAGAAATAGAAAAATTTAAAAATCGTAGACTACAAGATCTCATATCATTTTCTGACATTTCAAAATGATCAAGGCCTGCTGCTGTGTCTTTTGTTAATGCTTTGACTCTTTCTGGTAATGTATTTGACACAGCAGTGGCCTTCACTCACCCTCAGCAGGTTGTAAAGATTGCAAATATGGAGAACCACTTGAAGTTAACTTTTCCAAGTTTGGAGGCTCCAAAGGTTAGTTCTCTAGGAGTGCCTCTCTCTTCGATAATTCCCACTGAGTGGGGTAACTGAAGGGATTCAGGAACCTGCTAATGTCACTCTACAGGATACTTGGAGATTGGTTCCTAAGAGCTAGATTCATCATTTTGCTATAAATTTTATGAGAATAGCACCCGTGATAAAAAAAAAAAGGGTTGTGGTTAAGGTAATTTTCCAGATGCTGTATTGTGTGTTATTACAAGTTAAGAAGTGCCCTCACAGGCTTTTATTGCATTTTGGGTAAGAGAGAGCTATCAAGCTAGGTCAAGAGTACAATGTATAAATCAAAATCTCATCTTTGTGTATCTTTCATCACTCCAAATCACATAAAATCTTCACTGATGTCTACTATGCTATTCATATCTCTGACTGTGCATGTAAAAGCTGCCACCACTAAAACCTCACCACAAGTTACCAGTTGCCCCTCTTACAGTGGTATAAATAGTTTACTTATATAAGCACCCTAAAAGAAGGCTCACTCTCTTTCTCTCTCTCTCTCACAAATGCTATTTTGGGCATAACACCAGGAAAAAAGGTGTAGTTATTTCAGGTGTTAAGTACCCCTCATTTTCATAAACTCTCATTTGACTAAATTTTTTAAATTTGTAGTTTATCACATGCATTATCGCAGGCATTAGGACCCTAATGCCATCGATAAGGCCCTAATGCTATTTGATGAATGACCCCCTAAGGTTGAAAAAACATTATTCAGTCTGTATCCCAGATACATGTCATTTCAATTGAAGTAAGATCTAAGATGGAAGACCACGATAACATGATTTCTGGAGCAGAATTATCTATGTTGGCGATTAACTCCCAATAAACTTCAGTCCAAGCTTCAGTCCAAGGATAATTTCATTGTCCATAATCAGCTTGAAATGTTAGAAAATGATATGAAATCTAATTGTTTTTATAGTCCACCAAATCCAAACTCGAAGGGAGCCCAAGGCAGTTTACATCAATCAAGTACACAGTATCAAGCATAATACAATATTCATACATGCCAATATAATTCATGCAAAATAGTGTGCATTCAACCTCTGAAAAGTTTGGGTTGCACAGGGGCATAGCCATTACTGAACTTTTGGAAGGGCTCATGGACAAGATGGGTGGGCACTGTGGCCAGCCCCCTCTCCCCTACCCTGCCCCCATCCCTTAACCCATCCATGGGTCTTCATGGCAGTGGATACAAAACCCATTTAAATTCTGTCAGTACGCTGTATCTCCTGTCTCTTTACTTTCCCTGCCCTGTCTCTGCTGTTTCTCAATCTCCCTCTGTTGATAATGCAGCTCCTTTATACAAAGGTAAATCTCTCAGGCTGCTGAAGAGCAATAATATAAAAAGAGGAGAGGGCATTCCTGAGCTTTTAGGGACTGAAAGGAGGGGGAGATAATTATCTGCCAAAAGTAATGAAAGACTTTGATAACCTCTAAGTTTTGCATGTCTAGTCCATGGGCAATGCAGTTTTCCTGTTCAGCTTAGCCCTTTTAAGGCACTGAGGATCATGATCTGGCAGGGATTCCAATGCCTCCAGGCTCTCTGCTTGCTATACCTTTAAGGGACTGAATGAGATGGGACATGACCAAAACTGAGGGAGGCGCAGATGCACAAGGCCTACCCATGGCTATGCCACTGGTGTGGAAGCAGAAACCCACTCTTAATTTGTATCAGCTCTACCACAGAGATTTATGTTGGTCACTAATTTTACTTATTCTGAAGTTGCTGCTGTGCACAGAATAGTGTCTGCTCTGCTTACACATGCCATATAGACCTTTACTTTTCAGCTCCTATTGCCCTTTTCATATTGATTCATTATTCTGTCCTTCATCATCATTTACTGCCAAAATCCCTGGTGCATTTATTTTTTTTTCTTCTATTATTCAGCAAAAGCAAGCAGAACTTAATAAACAAGATATCTAATTGAATATCTCATTCAGTTTTATGACTTAAGTGATTAATTTAAAAAAGGAAGCATTATTTGCAAAGGAACTAATAATTAATGGACTGGTGATTTCAGAGACAAATCTAATATTTATCAGATGCCAAAATAACTTTCGAGGTGACCAACAAATGAAAATATCTAAAGTGAGGAAAACTGTTATCTCTTAAGAGGATAAATCTGCCTAGCTCAAATGATTTGTATACCTAGTTGCCACTGGATGTCTCCATTGCTCCATGTACTATAAACAGGTCACTGAAATCCATTTGGCTGTCCTTCAAAACACATGCATCATGAAGAAAGTTAGCTAACTGTGGTGTTTTATTTCCTAAACGTCGAGCCTATCTATATGCCTAATAGTGATGACTGAAATGCCAAAAGTAATTACATAATAAAATTAATTGCCTGTATATTATAGTAAATAGTGTTACCCTAGGCATTAATATTTAGAAAGAGAGACTTGGTTCTCAGCAGAGGACTTTTAGTGGATAAAAGTCTTCTATTCCTTATAAAATGCCAAAATGCAACATGAGTTTTGCATTCTAGAAAATGGGTGAAATATAAAAGACGTATGGATCACTTTTAGTAGAAATCCAACCAGATCTGAATTGTCTGTATTGCACACAACATTGAACAGTATATCGTGGCAAGCTTTAACCCCATTCTTGTCTCTTAATTTCCTTTTCAGAGCGGAAAACCAAATCTTCCCACCACTAAAAAGAAGAACGCGTAGAAAGGACTAAGCAGTGATGCTGTACCATTTATGGGCACTACCGACCGCAAAACTGTGTCTTCGACGGAAGAAGTATAGTAGGTTTTGCCATGGCCAGTTTTAAGGGGCGAAGGATGTACCCTGTTAAACATCACAAGAAGATGGATGCACTTCATTTTTTGGTGTGAAAAGTAGAAGGTGTTCCAGGAGAGGACAGATGAAAATACTTGCATTCATCCTCTCCATTTTTTTTTTTTGGCAGCCATTTTTTTTAATGCTCAAGTGACAGTGACACATTAATGGGCATCTGTGAATGGGATAATACAGAATAACAACAATCAGCACCAATAATAACACCCCAGTGTTCAGATATATACTAATTATTCTTTCAAATGCACATGATATTTGTTATTTATCAGGACTTCTTTTCTGTTTACTGTCTTATCCCTCTTTTGGAATTTGTCACACTTTTGCAAATTGAAAAATTGTGTCTATTTTAATTGCATTAAAAATATAAGCACTGTATATATCTTTGGTTAGGATGACCATACTTTTCTGTTTTGAGAATAAGAGACCTTCAAACATTTTCTGTGTCAGTTTATTTCATCTTATTAGATATGGTTCCTATTAGATATCTTGATATTATAATATAGTATATTGAAACTCCTGACATGTGACAAGCTGCTATGCAAGAGACCTACCTTGCCTCCATTCCTAGGCCAGATTCTTGTTCCACAGGGTGCTGGGTATAAGATCTGCAGAGGCAACATTCACAGTTTCACAGTTCTTGGAAGGAAGGCAGCACTCATCACTTGGTACAGACTGACCAGACTTGCTCTAAATTTCCAAAGGATCCATAGTCCATATCCCATTAGCAGTGGATCTTCGCTATATCAATATGACCAGCAAATGTGGGAAAGATTAAATGATGGAGTCAAGTCATCCCATTACATTTTAACCCCCTCCCAAAAATAAATTTTTTTAAGGGTACAGTTTATCTGTTTTTATGCCAAACTTTTTCACCCAAGTTCAAACCCTGAAGAAGAAATGTCTTTATCTTGGCAGATCCTGCCCACAGCTATATTATCACCTTGTGCTAAGTGCTATATAGAGTTACAGTGCTGTTCATGAGAGTGAGGGAGAGAGATACAGTGCCAGATAAACATATTTCATGTTGCAACCTTCTTTTATCAAGTCTCTATCTTCCATTCAATCTTTGGTCTTTCATTGAGAAGTTAGACTGAAATATTTGCCTCATATTCTTTACTTTATGGCTTAGTAACTTTTTCTCAGTTCTCTAAGGATAGTGTAAAGTGTTCATATCTTTCTTTCTATCTCTACAATTGAATCCACCTTTCTTTTCATCTCTGTACCTGGCTATCCACCTCTTACATTAAATAAAGCATCTGAGCTACAGGTTGATTACATTATATTGCAGTCAGGACTACTACTATAGACTTTTAACCAGATGCTAGTCTATTTTACTCATGAAAAAATATTTAAAGGAACATTCATTCTTTTTACAAAGTTATTATAATCTCATATTAAGTATTTTTTAACTAAAAAAATAAAATACCATCATTTTCTTATTGCAAAGGACAAAACTCCCCAAATTATAATACAATTAAAAACATCTATACATTTTACTGAATGAAAAACATTGCAGTAAATCAGTAGTTTATGATATGCTATTTTTGTCATGTTCTTCATTTGTATTAAGATCTGAAAAACCCTTGTTTATCACTAGAGTTAGAGTAGAGCTAATAATTGGTATATTCACATCGTGCCATAAAGAGATGCACATATTAGATACCTGAATTGATTTCTATAGGTATTGGCTAAGCTACTTGTATAGAGAAAGACTCTAGCATCTGAGTGTAGTCTTCAAGTAAATGAACCATAAGTTTGAGAAGCAGTTCCTTTATTATCATGCCTAATCCTTCACTTGGGATGGTATTTTATGCACAGGGAACAAGAGCTGGGATTCTCAGAAACAATAAATAGAGATTTGCCAGTTGTCTAAAACTACAATATACCTCCAAAATACAGAGAAAAAGAATATACAATAACAAGCAGAAGTTTTATTATATTAGACTGCAAAGAAATTTAGGATTATTTAACAATATGTATTACTGCAAATGAAATGACCCAACGCATGTGACCATACAGGCATACACCACTTCAGTGATTGGTCAAGACCTCAGAGTTATTAGGCTTGGGAAGTTCCCTGGACCAATAATTCACTCTGAGAAAGTCAGAAAGTCCTGGAAAAGCAGAGTGCTGCAGTTTTGGTACTATTACTGCAAAATTCCCAAGAAACTGGAGCTTGATACAAGACAATGTGTGTGCTGGAAATCCTCATCTGTTCAGCAATGTGTAATCACAATCCTAGATTAGGGCTTAGGTGAAGTCCCTAATATTCTCCTTCTTACTATATGCAGCTAATTTGGCCAAACAGATACTTGCATCACAGTCCCTCAGCTTTGAATAATGCAGCAACCTATAGTCATCCAAGGTTTTTCCTCTGTGACCCGGATCCTCTGGGCGGTTTCAGGAACTGGCATTCTCTCTGGAGAACCATCTGTGCAGGTGCTGGTCCTCCATCTCAGTTTCTACTGAACTTGGGCAGTGACCAGGGTGTGACCACCATTAGGTGGCCTAACACCTTTTCCCATACTAGGATGCCCAGATCAAGCAACTTATTATATTCAGCTTGCTTCAAATCTTCATTGAATTTGTGATTCCTGTAAACACACAAGGACTAATCCATTAAGGATTTTCCCTCATTCTGTGTTTATGAGGAAAGGTTCAGAGTCTATTAAGTATCAGTACTCACTCCAGGATCCAGGTGGTTCTGCTCAGAAGTTCTTCCAGAGTGCTGACTGGCAGCTATACATCTAGTTCCTTTCTGCAACCAGTTTCATTGACAATAGCATTTTGGGGAGTACTTTCTGCAACCTCTCCACTTGTTCTGATCACACAGACTCGCTAGAGCCCCTTTAACAATGAACTAAAACTTCCTGACCTCTGATTCATCCAAATTCACTGTAATTATCCCAACAATCTCTCCTGAAATCATTGAGTACATATAGAGGTGCTGATTAATCAGCCTTTAAGTTGCCTCTTAGCTTAGGGTCAGGAATAGAACTTTTCGGTTGCACCAGCAGCAGACTCCTTCATCGAAATAGAGCTTCCTTGCAGTGCTCTGTGTTACCATTGTAGATTTCTGACGGATGTAAACAGCTTACTACAGCTTGTCTGCACTCTGCTGCTCAAATCCCAGCATTAAGAAAAGTCCTCTGGGATCCTTACCAAAGGACCGATCTCCAGCATCTGTCTATTCCTCCTACTTGCTGATCCTACCATTGCTGCCGGCACACATAGCATGCTGATTGAAAGGTGTAGATGTGTGTGGCTTTCTTTGTTTCTTCTCCAGGCCCTGGAAGTAAAGGGAAAGTGAAAACCCTGCTTTTCATGCCTTGATTCTCCAGGTAAGCTCCAAGTTAGAGGTTCATACATGAATACAGTGCTACACAGAAAACGAAAAGCATCAATTTGGAATCCTAAGCAAGTTAGAGCAAATCTTCTGTAGGGCACGTAACACCAAAAGCATATGCATACTTTTAAGATTGTGCAAAACAAGCTGGATTTCAACCATGAAATACCTTGTGTAACTCGTGTTTGAATATCAAGTTATTAATTCAACTAAAAGCGAGCATGTATCTTTATACATCAGCAGCATGACCTACAAACAGGTACCTTGAAAAAGATTTTGAGGAATATTTCAAAGCCATTTACATGGGCGAAATACCTTTGTAGATCTGCCATCTGAAAATTGCCTTCCCTCATCAAGGCTAAAAGCACGTGTGGCATGCCACTACATGCACACGTTTAGCCAAATTATGAGGAGGTGTTCCGAGGGTCAGGGAGGAAAATGATGCATGTTGTAGGTTGCATTTTCAAACCAAGGCATGTTATTTTTCATTACAGCTTACTTGTGCAAAAAGCAGCTGCAAGTGCTCATGGGTAATTTGTGCCCAGGGCATGTTTCAAAAAGAGAGTACACTTGTGCTTTCCTTTTGAGAATAGGTGCAAAATCCAAGGGCGAAATCTAGCCACAGACTTTGTCCCAGTGTCCACAGTTTCAAAAGTGCCCCCTCATGGGGTAATCTTTTAATTACCCACACTGCTGCTAAGTCAATTTACTGCAAATTTTGCACAAGTTTTCCAAGGGAAAGTATGTGCCTCCTTTCACTCTGAGAATGATCCCAGGCAAACTACCTGTGTACATTTGCATCTGCTAATGTGTGCAGGTAGTTTTTTCAGAGGAAAAAATACATACACAGTGTGTGCAAAAGTGCAAACTCTTCCACAAGCCCAGCCCTGGAAAATGCTTCTTCTCACTGCAGGTAAAGTTTCACATATCATGGCACTAGGGAACATCACTTGTTACCCTTATACAGGGAGAGACAATTTTCTAGAAGACCCTCACTATATGCAGCTCATAATTTTTCAAATACACCTCCAAAACATCCCGAGAACACCTTTTTTTCAATGCAGTCCAAAGTTTATGTGGACTCTCAGGTAGCTAAAAGTACCCAGATATGACTGATTTAGGTGGGTTAACTCTATTTTTAAATGCAGAAAGAAAATGTCCCCTTATATGTACTGTATGTATGCATGCACAGCAACTGAAGATAAAGGAGACACATTACTTTAAGTTGAACTATAGCTAGCATCATATACTGTACAGTTTCTTAATATGATAGCATTTCGTTTTGATTTCCATATTCTTCAGTTTAACCACATCCTACCTTGGGACTTCAGTTGTCAAAATCCCAGTGAGGAGTTCTCCATGCCTATATGATGATGATGATGATGATGATGACAATGATGATAACAGGCTTCCAAATAGCAAGAAAAGTAGTAGTGTTACGTGCTTTAGAGAATATTTGGTGCCGAACTGTCCATTTTGTTTTTGGCTAGTGAATGTGATCCTCCATCTAATTTAGGGAAGTGGATGTGCTATTCTGTGTTAAGAACTGATGGCCCCTAGTTCCCCGTTTGCCAGTATGAGTAGTTAGAGAAGTTGGGTAGTTGTAATCCTATTTTCAGCTAGAAAGTCATATACTGTATAGCACTTCTTTTGTTAGTGCACTGACATAGTTTAAAAATAAACTATGACAATTTAGCAAAACTGAAGACAGACTGTGAAAGCAAAGCATGGACCTCTGACCATTCATGATGATATTGCCTTATCTACTTCTGAGACAAAGCTATTTTGTAGATTCTGTTATTGATTGATCTTTAACACTGTGGATAGCGCTATGGTAAACATTCCCACTCCCAGTTAGACACTGTAAAGACACATAGTTTTCTCTAAATGTACTTTGCTTTTATTAGCTTTTAAATCTGAACTATTTACAACAGATCTGAGAAGGCAGATCACATAGTGTAGTTAGTAATCAAGCTTCGGCAGTATTAAAGTGAAATCACTGGCATGACTGCAAGTTTTACTTCCAAATTATTAAGAAAAAAAAAAAAGACATTATTGTAAAATAAATCTATACTCTTTGGTTATAATACAGAACAAGTTTCTTAGTTACTCTAAAATCCATTTAAGGGATGTTTCCCAGAAAGTGTCCTATGGCATATTTTTTTTTTTTTTGTTAGTGCTTCACGAAGTCAACCTACGGAAATCCACGGTATCTACAGAAAGGATGGCAGTTCACTTATTCAAAATAACCTTTCCTGCAGAAACTTGGCAACATCTAATGGTCACACTCCTCTTCTCTTTCAATTACTTCTTCTTCCTCCTCTTCTTCCTCTGGGAATGCTGAATCATTCTGACTTCTCAGATGCTTAACCCCTGCAAATACAGGGACCAGATTTAAAGTCAGTCGTCAAATTTGAGTTTTGTTTCTAAAAGTCAGTGACGCTTCTCTTTTGGGGAGAGAGGGTTTATGGATCAACATAAACCTATTGCGTTCACTAGACAATCTTTCTTTATATTGTAAGATCAAGTTTCCATTCTGAAAAAAAAAAGATGTCTCAAGGTCTATTAAAAAAAAATGCTTTGAGGAGACCCTTTTGTAACAAGAGAGGACTTAACTTCAACAGTCCTAGGATGAGATTGAAAAGGGAATTAATGAGGAAAAAGGAATGAAAGAGCAGTTAAAATATAAACTAGCAAACAAGAAATCTCACTGGTTTAGAAAAAAATCAACAATGCCCTATCTGATGTAACTTGCACAACCAGAAGTTATTTACAGACCTATGCAGCATAAAAATGATCTTTCACAGTTTTCATCAGTTCTTCCAATATTATGTTACACAGTATGTTACACAGTATGTTACACAGTATGTTACAACAAATGCAAGTTAAACTTTTCCCTCCGTTCATGCTTCATTTTTCTCTGCTCAAAGTACACCAGGACAATGATGCAAGATGGGATGTTCTTCCAATTTACAAGGCTCTGTCTGCATTTAATCAATGTTATAGAACTGCTGATAGAACCAATCCAAATATGAAGGGCATTCATACCTCTTCTGCAAAGAGGCAATTCATGTGTCGGATAACTCTGAATCAGACATCCCAACTGACTGACTTCATTTTTCTGGCACTTAAATCTTCTCTGAGATCCATATTCAGCAGGGTGATTAGTGGGAAATTTACCGACATAACTTTGCCTGGATATTCAGTGGAACATACCATGGTAAGTGTTGTGCTGAATAAAGCTGGGTAAAGTTACTTAAGAAACTTCAGGACAGCAATTTTTCCCATCAGACTTACCTTACTAACTTTAGATGGCTAGCGCTGAATATAAGCACTTACCAGCTAAACTTAAGCCCTCGATCATGGAATACTCCCAATGCCACCTATTTCTAATCCTGGCTTGCACAGACAATGACTTACCTGAACAAAACGTATCCAGTTAGAGGGGATAAATATTCAAAGCTAGGTATTTCTCCAGGAAGCTTGAAAAATTACCTGTATAAATATGTTCAAGTCTTCTGAGAGAAAATTAGGCACCTATATTTTAGGTAATTATTACAGCAACTCGGTCTCAAAGATGTCAAATTGAATCTTCCACTGGATGTGAGCAACAAGTGAGAGAATCAAGATAGCATTAGCTTTAAAGGCTTTGAGGTGCTCCAGGGTGTTTCAGGGATCAGTTATGTTAATGGGCTAAATTATCCAATTAACTCCAATATTCAGGGGTGGGGGGGGGGCTATAGAGGTATGGGGTTGGGGGTGAGAGCTGCTTAAGGAATGCAGAGGGAGTCAGTAGGGTGGGCATAGGAACATGGGGATGGGGGTAGGGCTGGGGGATTCTTAAAGTGTGCCAAAAGAGTTCACTGGGGTAGGGGGGTCCAAAGTGGCCTACAGGTAGGACAAGAGTCACTAGGTATTTATGATTACAGTAATAGATGTACAAACCATTAATAGTATGATGATCGTACAAGTGTTGTAAATGTTATATAATGCAAGCGTGAAATAGTAGGTACGGATAACAAGGGAGGACAAGTATAGCAAAGGTCCAATTACAAGGTTGAACTTCCTCTGGGACATGTAATGCATTTAATGGTGATTTCAATAGCACTGTAAACCAATGTCCTTCGTCCAGAGGGGAGAGAGTTTGCCCCAAACTGTGTGTTCTTTGTTGTACCAGAGTTATTCCTTTTTAATTAGAATGTATCTAAAAGGGATATTCCCACCGGCTGGACTGCCCTGCTTGCTCCCTCATGAAAAAGGGTACCAGGAGGTTCATGGCGTGTCCCTGTTCTGGTGTAATATTGGGCCTGGTGACAGCACACCACTTCTAGATGCATTAAGAGAGTACAAACAGCTATGCTAGTTAGCTCCAGCTGAGTGGAGGAGTAGCCTAGTGGTGAGAGCAGTGGGCTATGAACCAGGAGACCAGCGTTTGAGTCCTGCCGTTGTTCCTTGTGAACTTGGGCAAGTCACTTTACCTTCCATTGCCTCAGGTACAAACTTAGATTGTACGCCCTCTGTGGACAGGGAAATACCTACAATACCTGAAAGTAATCCACTTTGAAGTGCTGAAAAAAGTGCAAAAAGCAGAATATAAATAAAATAAGATGTCATTTGAAAGCATAGATGCATACCAGTATGGAGGTCACAGCAGCAGCTAATATGCACACTAGGGATGTGAATCGTGTCCTCGATCGTCTTAACGATCGATTTCGGCTGGGAGGGGGAGGGAATCGTATTGTTGCCGTTTGGGGGGGTAAAATATCGTGAAAAATCGTTAAAAAATCGAAAAATCGAAAAATCGAAAAACCGGCACATTAAAACCCCCTAAAACCCACCCCCGACCCTTTAAATTAAATCCCCCACCCCCAAATAACTTAAATAACCTGCGGGTCCAGCGGCGGTCCGGAACGGCAGCGGTCCGGAACGGGCTCCTGCTCCTGCATCTTGTCGTCTTCGGCCGGCGCCATTTTCCAAAATGGCGCCGAAAAATGGCGGCGGCCATAGACGAAAAAGATTGGACGGCAGGAGGTCCTTCCGGACCCCCGCTGGACTTTTGGCAAGTCTCGTGGGGGTCAGGAGGCCCCCCACAAGCTGGCCAAAAGTTCCTGGAGGTCCAGCGGGGGTCAGGGAGCGATTTCCCGCCGCGAATCGTTTTCGTACGGAAAATGGCGCCGGCAGGAGATCGACTGCAGGAGGTCGTTCAGCGAGGCGCCGGAACCCTTGCTGAACGACCTCCTGCAGTCGATCTCCTGCCGGCGCCATTTTCCGTACGAAAACGATTCGCGGCGGGAAATCGCTCCCTGACCCCCGCTGGACCTCCAGGAACTTTTGGCCAGCTTGTGGGGGGCCTTCTGACCCCCACGAGACTTGCCAAAAGTCCAGCGGGGGTCCGGAAGGACCTCCTGCCGTCCAATCTTTTTCGTCTATGGCCGCCGCCATTTTTCGGCGCCATTTTGGAAAATGGCGCCGGCCGAAGACGACAAGATGCAGGAGCAGGAGCCCGTTCCGGACCGCTGCCGTTCCGGACCGCCGCTGGACCCGCAGGTTATTTAAGTTATTTGGGGGGGGTTCGGGAGGGTGGGGGATTTAATTTAAAGGGTCGGGGGTGGGTTTTAGGGGGTTTTAGTGTGCCGGCTCACGATTCTAACGATTTATAACGATAAATCGTTAGAATCTGTATTGTATTGTGTTCCATAACGGTTTAAGACGATATTAAAATTATCGGACGATAATTTTAATCGTCCTAAAACGATTCACATCCCTAACTAAACTTTGTGGGGTCTATATTCAGCCACGGAGCAGCTAGTTAAGTTAAGTGCACCGCTGAAAATATCCAGCTATTTTAAAGTTTGCTGGATATTAGGGGTGTACATTCGTTTGTAATGTATTGGTAATCCGCAACGTATAGGGTTGTATTCGTGGGGAAGCGAAACGTTTCGCGATTCTCCACGAATACAACAAATCTCCACCAAATTATTCAGCTGTCTAAAGGAGTAAATTTAAACAAACCCCCCACCCTCCTGACCGCCCCAAGACTTATCAAAACTCCCTGGTGGTCCAGCGGGGGGTCCGAGAGCCATCTCCTACACTCATGCCATTGGCTGCCGGTATTCAAAATGGCACCAATAGCCTTTGATCTTACTATGTCACAGGGGCTACCAGTGCCATTGGTCGGCCCCTGTCACATGGTAGGAGCAATGGATGGCCGTCAAATCTTGTGGGGGTCAGGAGGGTCCCCCAAGACTTGCCAAAAGTCCCTGGTGGTCCAGCGGGGGTCCGGAAGCGACCTCCTGCACTCGGGCCGTCGGCTGCCAGTATTCAAAATGGTGCCGATAGCCTTTGCCCTCACTATGTCACAGGGGCTACCAATGCCATTAGTCAGCCCCTGTTACATGGTAGGAGCACAAGATGGCACCAGCCGTCCATTGTTCCTACCATGTGACAGGGGCCGACCAATGGCACCGCTAGCCCCTGTGACACAGTAAGGTCAGCTACGGCACCATTTTGAATATCGGCAGCCGACGGCGTGAGTGTAGGAGATGGCCCCTGGACTCCTGCTGGACCACCAGGGAGTTTTGGTAAGTCTTGGGGGGTCAGAAGGATGGGGGGTTGTAGTTAATTAAATTTTAGCTGGGAAACGAATAAGAATGAACGCATGAACGTATCAGGGGCCCCCCTTGCTGAATGAAATGTATCTGCCCCCACGACGAATACGAATACTGAAAGCAACGTATGCGGTCCCTCTGCACATCCCTATTGGATATATATGACAGCCCTATAGTGCCACCAGAGTTAGCCATATAGGTAAAGCGACTAACATATGGCAGCAAACTCTAGCCCGCCCCAAAACACCTCCCACCTGCCCCAGACCATCTCCAAATTACGTGGCTAAATTCTACCCATATACAACTTCAAATATTGCCACTTTACCATTTAGATGGATACATTTTCATTTATCCATCTAAATGGTTTCTGAATATCAACCTCTGCATTCCTATTTTTCTGTATAGAATGAGGACCTGAAAAAGAAGACTCAGAACCTGTGCAAAATGTCTGGGATGGCTGGATTGGCTGAATGCCAGGCAGGATGGGACCAGAAGTGAGTTTATGATATGGCCATCAAGGAGATTATCATATATTTTGTAGGAATGTGCAATCGTTTTTCACGAATTAGGCAATGTCAACGAAATTGCATAATTCAGAATGGTTCGGGAGAACCGAAAAACATTTGAATTTTTTCCTAAATTTTGGAAAAATTTCATTTTTGAATTAGCGCGCACTAATTCCCGATAGCGTGCATTAACTCTGCCAGGTTAGTTCACACTATCGGCAGTTAGTGTGCACTAACAGGAGTTAGCATGCACTAACTCCCGATAGTGTGCACTAACCTGAAAATCAGGGCCCCTCCCCAAAAAAAACCCGAATCACGAGAAAAACAAAATTCCCACAGGGGGCCACCGAAATGAAGCCCAACACAAAATTTTTACCCAAAGCACATCTCTAATTTTGTCTCTGGCCTGCTTCCATCACCAGCCACAGTATTGGCCTACCATTTAGCAAGACCCTGTCTCTGCCTTGAGCTTAGTCAAACATTCATGCAAATATACATTGATCTTGGCATTTTTCTGGCTTATGGGCAGAAATTTCTTGAAGCATGACTTGTTAAATACCCTCCATCCTAACAGGAAACTCTTGAGGGTGCTAGATTGCAGTCCTTAAATTATTGCCTGTGAGAGTATATACCTCCTATCTTAGAAACCCCCATAAACTAGTTGCTGCATCATGGTCCTTGAAGCTTTGCTATGTAGACCCCACCCAGTGCTAACTACCCTGACATAGAGTTTACTTTTGAACCCATATCAATAGTTAGACACCATGTTATAATATAGTGCTGAATTGAAGCCTCTGTATCTGAAGAAAACATTATAGGGCATTGCCACCACCTATATGACATGGGTGTCCTTCTTCTAGGAGAACTTCCCTTTGCCTACACCTCTCATATAAAAGGAATGCCCTTTAACTGCCTATATGATCAATCACATCACACCTTGGAACATATAAACACACTACATGGCACACAATTTGTGTTATCTTCACAGATGATACCATCTCATCATCTTCAGAAGAGGGAAAGGCCAATGAGGTGCAGCCCCTCCTGATGATGATGCAGCTGTAGCCACCACTGGGGAGCAGTGGCCAGCACCATCAGTGTCACCCTCACCACCACTGTCAGGGGACCCAGCAGTGCAGTCATTTCAACCCCCCCCCCCCCCCCCCCCCCCCCCCACACACACACACACACACATTCACAGGGGGCTCCAAACCAGCTTCAGCAGCCATCTCGCTCTCCTTCCCAGTAAGATCTTCTCCCTATTCTGTCCAATGTTCTAGGGATGCAAGTCCTTATTGCTGGATGAAGGAAGCCCACACCCTATTTGACCCCCCCCCCCCCCTCATGCTGAGCTGCCATTAGCTCCTGAGCTCCCATTCCAGACCATGAGCCAGTGACTCAGGATGCTTTTGACTAGGGCAACCAGATAATGGTGGAAGAGTTATGAGGGGTCCGAGCTAATCTCCGGAGTCTGTTCACAGTGGTGAGCAACTAGTCAAGACTCAAGAGAGCCTCACGGGTTGGCATGAGGCCACTATCACTGTAAGCAGCTACTAGGCTTTCAGGACCTGGCCTCCCTAAGTCCCAGGGATTTTTTTTTATTATGTACATAGTTTGAGTACTAGTTTGTCCCACCCCTGGCAATTAATTTTTTTATTTGTGCAAAGTTTGTTACTATTTTTACATATATTTTTATATTTTGGTAAAATATTTTAATATTGATATTTAATTTGGATGTGTTATGTTATTTGCTGCATCTTATGGGTTATGCTCTACAACAGTAAAGTCCTTTTATGTATGAGTCAGAGAGCCATAACTCTCTGACTCATACATAGCCCTGCAGGTTACTTTCCATGCAGGATTGTCCACTAATTCGTATCATCCCATAAGTCTTCCCATAAGTCCTTACCTAGAAATCTTCTCCTCTAATCTCTGACGAGCTTCTCTGTGAAGATACCATCCCTATGCTGGCACTCAAGGAATACACCCCACCCAATGGACAAGTGCAGCACCTCTGTTGCTAATGGCTACTATGTTGACAGCTGACAGGCTAGGCCTGATGAAATCTCTGTCCTACTTTGGGTACTCAGATCAGTTAACAACACATACAGGATGTTAATAAGGGTCCAAGAAATCTTTAAAGGGGACATGAATGACCAATCCCTTACATATAGAAATGTTATGTGTTTGAAATATCATTTGATGCACAATGCAGATAGCCAAGCAATCAAGAATTGAGTTGCCAACTGGCTCTAGATTTTTGGAACAGGTTGATCCAGTCTAGGCTTTATTGCAAGGTATGCAGGGATTTCTAGTCGTTTTGATAAGGGAAAGCATTATGGAAGTCAGAACTACTAGTCCCAGAATGCTATGACTAAAATCCAGACTGGATCTTCCAGTTCTCAGCATGTGAAGCCAGTAAGCAACCTTTTTCAAGAGTCACACCATTGAGTGGGTCCACTCTCTGGCCTTGCATGGTGCATAACAAATGTTTCCAGAGTCAATAACTGTAATATGGGAATGCTTTCTATAGTTAGTGGTGTAGCAGGAAGTATTATATTAGGGATCATGGAGCTATTCTGTTAGGCAGAAAGGAAGATCAAGTGAGTGTGAAGAGAAATCCCCAACTAGAATGTATATTTAAAGTTTGTACAAATTTCCATTTTTTAGGAGAGCAGCCAGGTGATGACTCTGATGGACTAGGACCATATGGCCTCCGAAGAGCAAGGCAGAGATCAGGAATGCTGCCTGCTAGCCCAGAAGAGGACACTGGGGCAGAAGAAGGACCCACAGAGAAGCACCTAACACTAGAGCAGCAACAGCCCACGATGGAGGAGGAGGAGACCCAGCTGACCACTAGTCTTTCTCTCATTCCAGATCTCGGACAGCTTGCAGGTGACCAACAGGAAGATAGTACAGCAGAGGAGGAGCTCATCTCTCTTGGAAAAAAGGAGGTAAAGGCAAATCTTGTGGAGAGGCACATCATTGAAATGAGTTCCAGAGTGGTAAAGAAGATTGCAAGACTCAGGATTGAGATGCATGGCCTCAAAGATGTTGTGAGGGAGGAGATGTAGGGCATGCAGCAGGAGCTATGGGGCATTCAGAAAGAAACACAGGCCCAGATGGCAGTGTGGAGGGAGATGCTGCAGAGGATGCCCTCCCCTCCAGGAAGCCACTACCCCATCAGCTCCCTACTACATGATGCCCCACTGGATGCAACCATCAACAGCCTTTGCAGCACTACCAGGCTGGATGGCTCCTCCCTAGGCTGGAGCTCCACCTGAACGATTGATGGCTCCACCAATTCCTCCAACATTACTCATCATGGTACCAGCTCCTCTTATACCACTACCACCTCCATCCATGCAGCCTGCAGAAGCACCACTACCACTACCACTACCAGAGACAAATGCACCCAAATTTCCAAGGGCTGAAGAAGGAAGGTCCGCCACAGATGCCGACCCATCTTCTCTGCTGACTCAGAGCCCTGCAGAGCCCTCCAGCAGCTATGCTTTTATGCCATTGCTATCAAGTCCCATGCACTCCAAGGCAGCATCAGCTGAAATAGGACACCACTGTGGAGGAGCACCAGAACTGGTGAGTCCAATGCACCAGAACTTCCCCCACCCCAAAAAAGAGGGTAGCCAAGGAAGCACTAAATAGGAATGTGCATTTGTTGGTGGATTTGTTTGATTCATTTTGGCGGTAAACACATATTTCATGAATGGAGAGTACACATACACATCTGCTGCCAAACTACATATGCGTACACTATCCATTGTGCATGCATACTCTCCATTCGTGAGATATGCACTATCTGCCAAATAGGGTTGCCAACTGGGTCCAGATTTTCAGGACAGGTTGATTCAGTCCTAGTTTTACTCCATTGCATGCTGGGATTTATTCTGATTTCCCTATTGAATTTCCTAAGAAAAGCAAGACTATAAGTACCTGCATGCAGGTGAGTAAAACCACCTGGACCAAACTGTCCTGAAAATCTGGAGCCATTTGGCAACTGTACTGCCAAAACAAATCAAATGAATCGACCAACAAATGTGTATGTCTAGCACTAAATTGATTTAATGTATTAGTCATCACATTGAGTACACCATATAAATAAATGTATGTTCACCTTCTAAAATGTATCAGTGTCTCTTTCCTCTACAACCTGTCAGTGCCTCTGGCAATGTATCTTCTGCAATTCCTGTTGACTTATTTTATTTATTTATTTAAAATTTTTATATACCGGCATTCATGTTGCAAACACATCATGCCGGTTTACATATAACAGGGGTGTACAGTGAACAATTCAATAACCTATTTGTGTAGAAGGAAGCAGTTACAAATAACAAGGTAAAAGAACTGGAGGAGAGAAGAAAAGGGAGAGAATAACATTAGGTATAGGTATTTACATTAGTAATAACATTTTTACATGTGGAAGTGGTAGAATCTGGCTGAATAGAATTAATCGGTGTCCGGGAAAGCTTTTTTAAACAGCCAGGTCTTAAGTCTCTTCCTGAAGGTTGGGAGGCTGGGCTCCTGTCTAAGGTCCGGTGGGATGGAGTTCCATAGAAGGGGGCCGGCTGTTGAAAAAGCCCGATCTCTCAAGGTAATGTGTTTGGTAGTTCTGGCTGGGGGCACTTGAAGAGATCCTCTGAGTGTGTCTCTTGTTGGTCTGGAGGAGTTATAAATTTGGAATGGGAATTGTAAGTCGAGTGGGGTGTGTTGATGGATGGTTTTGTATATTATGGAAAGAGATTTGTAGAGGATTCTAAAGTGAACAGGCAACCAGTGGAGATCTTTTAGGATTGGAGATATATGGTCCCTCCTCCTGGAGTTTGTCAGTAATCTTGCCGCAGCGTTTTGTAACATCTGGAGGGGTCTAGTATAGGAGGAAGGTAGGCCCAGTAGGATAGAGTTACAGTAATCGATCTTAGAAAAAATGATAGCTTGTAGAATGGTTCTGAAGGCCATCTTAGGCCATGTGTCTCCTCCTTCTTGGTTCTGAAGGCCATCTTAGGCCATGTGTCTCCTCCTTCAATGGTTCTGAAGGCCATCTTAGGCCATGTGTCTCCTCCTTCTTTATCCAGATCATCTTCTAGTCCCTCTGGATGCAGCATGCCTCTGGTTTTGGTAAGGTTATAAAGTACAAACCACCACAAGCCTCTTGAATTCACCCCTTTCAATTAAACTAATAAACAATTTAAGGGCTATATGGCTGTCTCTGATAGCTGATATCATATATCATGGTATTCGCCACTGTATCAGCTGTTAGCAAATGATCATATACCTCATGGAGCTTTTTCTTATTATTGTCACCACCCCCAGTGTGTCCCCTCTTAAGGTGTCCCCTCTTACAGTAGAACTAGGGGTCATGAAATGAAACTCCAGGGAGGACGACTCAAAACCAACATCCAGGATGCCTGGAATGCTCTTCCGGAAGAAATGGTGAAGACAATAATAGTGAAAGAATTCAAAGGGGCATGGGATAAACACTGTGGATCCCTAAAGGTTATAGGATGGAAATGAAAAAAATGGTGCATGGGGTAACTTGTTGGTATGGCAGTTATTACCTTTAACCAATAGGCCTTCATACTGTTGATGCAACTCCATCATTGCTCTCTGATTCAAAGGCAGGGAGAAAAGAGGCAAAGGGGAATTAGACTCAGACAGCAACCAATAAGGACATTGAATTTTATAATCTGGGAAAACAAATAAGCATGGGATTAACTTACTGATGTGAATGTTACTACCGTTAACCAATAAGCTCAAAACTTTTGATGCAACTCCAACAATGTTCTCTGCTTCACCGGCAAGAGGTGACAGGTAACTGGGACTCAAACAGCAACTGTCAAGGGCCCTGAATTTGATGGTCTGGGAAATTGAAAAGTATGGGGGTGACTTGTATGGTGCGGCAAATACAACCATAAGCTTGCTGGGCAAACTAGATGGACCATTTGGTCCTTTTCTGCTGTCATTTCTGATTCTAAGTTTCTCTGTTTCTATGTAGAAGGTATAGAAGAGTGCCTTGCCAGATCTACTATTGATAATAAAAAGGGAGCACTGTGCTGGACATACTGCTGCTGCTAGGAGGGAGTGCTGTGCTGGAGCTGCCACCAATAGTAAGTTGGTGGCAGCTCCAACCTCACTCACTCGTCTGGAAAGGAATATGAGTGAGGTTATCAAATTTGCGGATGATACAAAATTATTCAGAATAGTTAAATTATCCTCACACGACGGTCCCAGGCCGGCCATTTCCCGGACGGCCCTCCTCCCCGCACGATAGGCACTGACCCATTGGGATCAGGGGAGGCAGACGATTCTTCAGCCTCCCTCGAGGCAGGCAGCCCGCACCCAAACCGGCCTGGAGCCCCAACCGGCCCAGCACAGCAGGGACCCGCGGTAAGCCCACCCACCTCCCGACATCATCCAAAGTGCCCTTAAAGGGCGCACGATGGTCCCAGTTCTCAGCACTGGTGCCCCTTCGTGCGCACCAGTGCTGAGAACATCCTCCAGTGCCCCCATCTCAAACTCCTACTTCATAGTTCCTCCAGCCAGAGCTATTCTCAACTTGATCGCAGCCTCCTCCTTCTCCTCCAACCCACCCAGACTTACATGGAGTAGGAACCTTTACACTCAGTGCAATACACATAAGCATCAATCAACGTCTGAACTCTAGTTTCCTGCCAACACCTGGGACGAGGCTTCCACCCAGACAACTTCTCCGCTCCTCTCACTCCCATTAGTTACCCAGGCCCCCCCACCTTTCACCTTTCTCAACCCCCTCGATAGAGCGTCATTAATACCACACTACCCCGACAGAACAGACACCACCAGAAGCATGATGCAAGCCTACCCTATCCCCATCTTATATCACCGTCACCTTATCCACATAAAATCACTACTTCAACCCCTGAGACATTCATCCAAAACCTTTATTCCTATCATGACCTCTCTCATTACTCAGCTACTGGGGTTCACGCTATTCACTCTAACCCTCTTCAATGTGCAATCACTCACAAAGAAAACTCAAATCCTCAATGACTATCTCCTGGACTCAAA